>NC_079416.1:11273118-11458152 GCF_026213295.1 Gadus chalcogrammus | reverse complement strand
GTCTGTCCTGTCTGGTCTGTCTGTCTGTCTGTCTGTCTGACCGTCTGACCGTCTGTCCGTCTGTCCGTCTGTCCGTCTGTCTGTCTGTCTGTCTGTCTGTCTGTCTGTCTGCGTTCAGGTAAGACGAGGACAGCGACACTACCCCAGCAGCACCGGGCTTGGAGGATCTATTCTACCTCCACGGTAAGGCCTCTGAGTGATCCTCCAAAAACACCTACACACACACAGCTGCCAGCCTCCTTAATGGCTGTGTTATTTTCTTCTTCCTTTTTGGCTTTTTACATTCCTGCATGCTCAGACATGCTAATGCCCCAGCGCTCGCTGGTAGCACACGGAGCGATCCAAACACACATCATTATGACCAAAGCAGACCTGGGACTGGCAGTCGTCCCGGGACAGCGGCCTTTGCTTCAAATCCTATTCCCCCCCCCCCCCCCCCCTTTGTATTGCATTTCATTTCCCCTCACCCAGACCCCACTCTGTTTGTCGCAGATCAACCACTGTCGAATATCCTCCACAGCACACACCGTCCCATAAGCCATCACGTTATTTCGTCAGAGAAATCGGACATAGAAATGGTCTCATAGACGGGAGGGGAGGGCAGGTGAGGCAGCGGGTTAGAGCGTCCTTCACTGTCGGAGGACAAGGGGGTCCTGACCGATGCTTTCCCTCCCCAGGTGTGGACGTGGAGCTGTGGGCGCATGAGCACACCTACGAGAGACTCTGGCCGGTCTACGGGGACAAGGTTCGGTCCTGACTACCATTAACTACCCATAAGGCCCGTGTCTGTTTCTACCTGGATGAGGATGCTAACCGGCACTTTTTGGAATCCCTTCTCTGAAGGTGTTCAACGGTAGCGTCGCAGAGCCCTACACCAACCCCAAGGCCCCGTGCACATCATCACCGGCTCTGCTGTGAGTGCCCTGCTGTGTTCCACGTCTATGGTCTTCTAGGGAGGGAACCCCGGGCATTCACCTTTTATACAGGACACGAATAGAACCACTCTCATGCCACATATCCCACACACACACCACACACGCACTCCACCCTCTCTGGCTAGCTGCTGTTCTGCACGGTTGATGTGTTTATGGGGTTGTGGAGGTGCAGCCGGCAACAAAGGACAGGTTTCCCTCGACACACACACACACCACACACACACACACACACACACACACACCACACACACACACACACACACACACACACACACACACACACACCACACACACACACACACACACACACAGAAGGAGAGTGAGTAATGTGCATGCCGTGGTGCGGTCTGGCTCACACCAAGGCAAGACCGAATTGCCTGGGCAGCCATTGGGCGGGATCCCAGGGGGCGGGACCCCAGGAAGGCACACCACAGCAATGTAAACAATGTTTTGTTTGGTGATCTGTTTGGATGCTGCACTCCAGGGCTGCAAAGAGAAGACGGATAATTCAACCCCAACCCCAAAGACTGGAGCGCCTTCCGCAGCACGGACTACGGGTACACCCACATGCAAGTGGTCAACCACACCCACCTCTACCTCGGCCAGGTGTCCGACGATCAGGTGAGAGAGAGAGAGAGTGTGGGAGTGAGAGAGTATGGGATAGAGGGAGTATGGAAGAAAGAGAGTATGGAAGAGAGTGAGTATGAGAGAGAGAAAGTGGTAGAGGGGAGAGAGAGGGAGAGAGAGAGATAGCTATCTGAAGTTATAAGGCTAACTCCTCCACTTCCTTTCCAGGAGAGACTCGGGTGAATTACTTTCCATCCGCGTGTTAAGGGGTCTTGGAGACTGCCTGGTCACAAACCAAATGAAAGGGTCAAAGGTGAATATTAATCAAAACACACCTTTTCTGTTTTTACTCCAGGCCGGCAAGACGATTGACAGCATATGGATTATAAAGGACAAGCATGGCTATGATGCCTGGTTTTGAGTCCTGCTCGGTGACGGACCGTCCTCTCAGGTACCGAGGGGCTGAAGCACTCTCTCTGCACTCTGTGGACCAATCTATAATGCTGTTTTCAGGCGGTGAGGTTCTAGAGGAACCTCGAATGATCTCAGAACCCGTCTATGCACTACTGTCACTTTGTATGTTTGAACTGTCAGATTCTAGTTCTCTGGATTTTTCTGTGGCTTTTTTATTGAAATTGACTAACTAACTTTTAAATATTTCAGCCAAACCAAACAATTGTATTAATTTGTAGTAACTCATATATGTATGTGATGATGTATGTATGTTTAAGTGAAATGTGTTCCCCTAAAATAATAATAAGGAAATATATGATTTCAAATTAATATTTTGGGACTTTGTCATGCATCCTACTTTTTCAGAGTCTTTAGAAAGACCCTAATGCACCAACCAAATACACAGAAAAGACAGACCGAACGGTCTCCTTCACATCCACGTCGACGACAGGTAGGCACTAGGGAAAACCAGACCATACGGCTGAGATCGCAGGCCAGCTGCAGTGAACTGTTGTGTAACCTTAGCGATACTGGCCTGGCATGGGCATATCCAGACGAGTAGAAGGCACAGTTCCCAGAAAGTTTTGCAAATCTCATGACGCACACTACTATGGTAGTGTGTATTCCTTAACGTCAGAGTGCTGTTTCAGATGGATCTTGGCTTGTTCGCCAAGATCCATACGCATATTTGTGTGCGTGTGCGTATGTGTGTGTGTGCGTGCGCTTGTGTCATTCATTAAGTATCGGCTCCAATTTGTTTCGAAGAAGGCTCCTCGTCTAATTTGTTACTGCAGCATTTTGGCCAAAAGTTATACACCTAGCTCATTAAATCGAGTAAACACAGCAACTATAGGACCATTATTAACAATTAAAAGTGTAAAGTGTTTATTTAATAGACCGTAGCAGTCTCACAGTTCCTAAAACAGTTATGACTGCACCACAGGTAGAATTATATACATCATTTTTTTGGCCTTAGTTTCTACATCCGTCCATCCCCGTGGCGAACGGTCCGGGGCCCGGTACTAGTTCGCATCCCGGTGGTTTAGAACCACCGCTTCAGAAGGATGGATCACTTGCCAAGCAACAGCAAGATGTACATCATTTAAAGGAGCAACAAGGTACACTTTCTGACCCTGCTGTTTAGTGTCAGATAAAACACCGCTCAGCAAGCGGAACTACACCTCGTAATGCTCTGGTCACCTTGTACTTCTTTATGATAGTGCTGTTGAAATGGAGGAGTCATATGGACATTTTCCAAGGTTCGAACCGTAGAGACTAGTTAGAAGTTCTGGAAAGAACGATCCAGGATGTAATAAAACATTCTTTATGAAAAATAAAGAATCTATCCTTTAAGGGATTGACATTACAACGTTAACCATATTACGATTCAATAAATCGTTTTATGAACCTATGTATGGATAAAGCATGGTTCTGATGGTGGTCAGCAATGGTTTCCACAGAGGATAAAAAGGTTCTTATCTATGGAACAAGCGTATCAAAGGTAATAGCCTTGAGTCGACATGTTTTTGTCATCTACAATTACTCCTCCAAGCAAGAAGAGGAAAAAGATTCATGGTGATCCAGGAAAAAGGAAAGCAGAAAGGAAAAGTAAGCACGTGTCTCTTCAGATCCAAGGGCTGATGCCGAAGTATGGAGTTGTTTTACTGACGCGGTGGAGGCAGAGCGGAACTGCGGTGTCGCGCTGAGGGTCCTTCTCGACAGAAATAGTTTCATGTCGTTGAACTCACGGTTAATCCGTGCTCCCCCTTCAAACCAACGCCCTGTACAAATCCTCTGGGCCCCTTATGTGGACACCACCTCTGGTCGCTTTAAGTGGACCAACCTCTGGCCCCCTTATGCGGACTAATCTAATGGCCCCATTATGTTGGACCAATCCTCTGCCACCCTTAAGTGGACCCATCCCCTGGCCCGCTTATGCAGACTAATCTGCTGGCTCCCTTAAGTCTCCTGCTAATTAGGGGAAGCCAAGGATTTCTTCACACAGTGATGCACAAATGTGCTGATGAAAACCAACTCAGGTCTGTTTGTCCAGGAAGGATGACAGTGGGAGGAAGGGGGCCGTGTGGCGCGACGTTGCCTCAGCACTTATTCCCAGTTGTGTTATAGGCAGAGTGTTGGGCTCGAGTCCCCCCTCCCTCTGTTTGATCTGTCTGAGGTCAGAGCTCTGACACTGCCCCATTCCCAGCAGTGCGATTCCTTCCATATCTATGTCCAAATGTTGCCTCTTCCCATCCGTAAAGACAAGCTTCAAAGACCCCATGTGAGGCGTTTGGAAGAAGGATTCATCTCCTCTTTTAAGGACATTGACACTGTTCCAGTGAAGAACAACATGTTCTTCTAGTCAGCTACCGCATCCCAACCCACACCCTAGATATATAATCAAATGTGTTCTCTGGCGCTCCCTCCCACCAAAACTCAGGAGACGGCTTCAGCATATTGCTATTACTCAACACATATGTTCAAGGTGGAGGGCTGGAGCACTAGAGTTAACCTCCAGAGACTTGAGGGGGGTCCTTGTGTAATGAATTCAGATGCCTCAGAAGTTGCTCCTGGGGTGGGGGGGGGGGGTCCATCAATCCAGAAGCCCAGTGTGCATCCAAAACCCCTGAAAGTGCCGCTGTTCAGCAGCCTCAGACCACCGAGACCAACAGCTAAGCGGACCCCACAGTACATCATCTCTCCTTACATTCTCTGAATAGCTCCCAGAGTAAACGATGTGTGGCGATGACTTCCAGGACTCCGCGACGCGGGCATGAACAACAGGACAGGCTCAGCAGGCGATACAGGCCGTACTCACATTGATATATTTTTTTCGATTTAGTTTACTCAACAAAGTTTAGAGATTATCAAGAGCACATTTTCCGCTGTCAGAGAAAATTTCAAACCTGAGGTATTAAACTGAAAGGAGCGGGGGGTGGGAGAATATTATTTTGGTGGATGTGGGGAAGCGAGTAGGCCGGGGGTCAGAATAACAGAGAGGGATATAAGCTCGGGGTTTGAGGACTATCGCAAGGAGACTGCGAGGAAGCTGGAAGCTGGCACGAGTCCTGTGGTTTTCCGTGTGTAAATCACAATAATGTAAGAGGCAGACACGGCACTGCTTTGTTTGCTTGTCTTAAAACGTATGTTAGACGAGCATAGGGGCTGCACAGACCATAACAATGTGTCATGTGTGGTTCTTCCCTGCGCTCGTATTTTCCATAAAGAACACGTGCGCGACTACTCCAATACACATGGGTCCTTGAGCATCTGCTGCACCCATCCTGGGAGCATTTACCTCGGGCCAATGATCCGTCACTGAATCAGTGCAACTTTTGATTGATTCTTTAATTGATGATCAATTGGCAAGGAACCAATCAGGTTGGCCGGATTCCCATTCTCATCTGGTCTGCACAATTTAATGGTACAAGGTGCCCCGCTTATACATGACTTCCCTCTGCCTTTTATTGTGCATTCCTGTTCTCTTACTAGTACTTTCCATTTGTCCAGAATAGATTGCATCATATATTGAACCTGCTGTTTTCTGTGTGTTTTGAATTAGACCTTGAGTAGTGTGCATACAAGATGGTAGCACAGCTGAGTCATTGCTGCAGAAAGCAGTCCCTGTGTCAGAGGTTAGGGAGTGAACCTTGCCCGGTGGTTTTCCAAGTGAGAACTAGAAGAGACGTCTTCCCTGAGGAGGGGGGGGGGGGGCAAATTCAACAGCTCCAAAACTTTGAACCTTTGCACTTGAGGGTCCTTGTGAGGGTAACAGTGTTGTGCTACCAAGTTCACCTCTGTGGGGAGAGGGAGCACCAGACCATGTCTCTTGGCCCCGTTTTGCATCATAAAGTCCTCATCGAGCGACCTGTGGCCAACCCTAGAGAGAATTCTAGTTGCGCTCCTCTCAGTAACACTAAATCCTGCAGCAAAAGTCGTTTCATGAACACGTATAGACAGGGCATCATCATTATGTTGTTATGTGAAGTTGAGTCAAGAGTGACACTTCTTCACCTTTTGAATACTTCTGATGTCAAACAGATGATTTGGTCTGCAATATAAATCATCATCTTAAATATTTTTCTCCTGCACACAGGGGTATAATAACTCTCCAGACATTCTCCTTGTGCTCCCTCATTTCTGTGTTAGGGACATGGGGATGACAAAAGGCTTGGCCATTGGCCGGTTGGCACATCGACCATGTCTTTCCCATAATACAGGATATCACCTAGAGTGTGACTCCAGCGGCTTGTAATGCCTAGTTTCTGACCAATTATCACTCATGTCTCCTAACTTTGGGGATGTTCTCACATTTGGCTCTAAAGACATCTTGGAGCTTTTGTTCTGTGAAATGTCCTTTCCTGTCCATGCTGATGGTTTGATGCAACTGTTGATCCATTTCAACTGTCTTTCCTTACATTTGTGCGGAAAACGGCACTAAAATTAGCTAAGTGGCCCACGCTTGGGGTTGATGAAACAGTGATCTTTAGATCTGGCAATGAAGAAGTCAAGGGAGATCTACTGGATGTTACAGATTGCAAATACAGGTAGGTAAAACAACAAGTCCTGTGCATTTAAAAAAGAAAAAGCCATTCTAGATAGGAATGACGTGATGCACATTTGGACGCACCCTCCTTTATGCCGGATACCACCCTTTTTAAAAACATTACGAACTCACAGTTTGATCACCTCAAAACTCCACACACATATTGAGAAAATGGCAAGTTACTTTATTTTTCTCACTTGGGGAAAGATATAAAGAGGGGTGGGAATCTTGATCCATTAAGTCAATTTAAACAGCTTTCTGAGTCCTGGTTTGACACGGCACAATGTTGGACTGAGTGCAACTCTATGATGTCTTGACGAGATCATTCAGCTCTTCCATAGTGATATGACAGGGTCATAACCTTGTTCCACACATCCAGTGGTCATTTCAACACCTTATGTGCCAAGGGAAATGGTTTTGGAATCTCTCTGTCATCCTCTGACACGGCAGGGCTTACCGGACTGGAATTTTCAGCACCCTCCCAAAAAGATAACACTATGGTACTGTGGAGACAATCACTGCCACAGTACCTCTATTCAGAACCTGCTGATTTATACGTCTGACGTGGTCGAGTCCCACATTCAGCTCCACCTCGTTTCCAGTGGTCAACAGAAGGGACCTTGACTGATGAGCACTCCGGCGGCCCACCCGATCGTCGTGTGTGTGAGTGTGTGTGAGCGTGAGACATGCATGAAAACAATTAAGAAAAGAGAGGAACGTTGAAGGGAAACCGGGAAGAAAAACAAATCATGCTGAGCGTGATCGCTCGCCTCGTAACCACGTATCGGGCTGTGAAGGTAATCATCTGCAGGAGAGCATATCTGGTAGCTTGGTTTTGAAGGAGAGCCAGCTGAGTAGACGGCCGCACTGCGGGGCTGATGAAAACTTTACACAGAGTTCAGAAATCACAGACGATTTCTAGTGGGCTGTCGGTCTGTCCGTCCGTCTGTCTGTCTTGTTTGTCTGTTCATACGTCCCTCCTATTCCTCTGCCCCGCAGCAGCAGCTAGGACAGTGACTGACTGGCCGTCTTGCAGACAGAAAAACACAGATGCCTGAGATTTATGAATGGTGAACTATTCACAGAATCCGTCCAGAAAAAGCGGCGGCGATGGTGGAGGGCTCTCTGATCATAACAACACCTTGATGACTTCACCGCCACAGACGGTGCGCAGACCAGATGGTCTGATCGAATTTGAGAAGCGTCTGTGTTAGACTACCAGACTAACCATTGAAGAACTGAAATTGAGATGGCAATGTCTAAATGCTAGAAGGAGACTTCAGTGACCCTGAGTAATATTACACCATCCTACAATGACAGGATGAGGAATCACACCGGAGGAGAAATACTTGAATAACTCGTTATCATACAGCTATGCCACTATTGGTCGAGGATCGACAAAAGCACACAAAAACACAGGTATAAATCACACATCTTTTATTCTGATCGGCAAACCAGATGTTTCTGCTCTCCGAGAGCAGTATCTAGCAAGCAGATGAGGAAGCAAACCAAAAGAGTTGGTCTAGATTACGATGAGAACATCTGACTCCATCATGGACGGAAATGGACGTGAGACTGAGAGCACGACCGATTCCTAAGCCGTCCAATTTTTTTACGAGCACATTACAACCGACCCAGACTGAACCGAGGCACACGGTCTGACAGCAGTCCTGTGAGCTGTCTAGCGTCTAGTGCGAGGCCAGTGCAGTGGGCCTGCGGTCGGTTTGTGGGAGGCCTGAAGCAGGAGGCACGGGTTGTTGTGGCTGACCACCAACCCCTCACCCCCCCATCCTTGGTTTTATTTGTCCTGTATTTAAGATCCAGGGAGATCCGAGGCCCACATGGAAGAGTGGTGCTTTCCAAGTATTTGTTCTAACAGCAGAGCCTAACCGAGCAGTTTAGAGACTCTGGCACGAGGACGCCCCGTACCAAGTGTTCCCCCTTGCCACCTCAGACCTGTTCTGGTGTTTGCTCCCCTGTCACCCCAATTAGGCGTTGGGCAGGGGAGGAGGCCCAGCACAGGGCTGGGGCTAATGGAACGCAGCTCGTGTTTTTGTAAGGTGAAGTTTGAATTACACGGTTTTATAATCATATTAGCAGAGATGCCTTTTTATTCGGTTGTGCTTTTCCATTAAAAAAATTGGCTATAATCAAGACCATACTTGGTTTTTGCAGTTGTCAAAATAAAGCATTTACCAAAAATCGATTGTGGTGCTCCTCGGAAATGAAGTCCAACAGTTAGGAGAGTACATGTGCTGCTGTAGAGTATTTAAAACTCCAATTAGCAAGGTAACAGTATATAACTAATACAGCCTAAAATATCTGTTTTGAGAAATTGACAGTAAGTATGAAAGGGCTCTTTATTCTAATCTGTAGACGGACGTGATGTAAGATTCTGACCGGACAGGGATTGTTACTTCCCGCCAAAATATTCCCAGTGATTTTGGTTTTCCATTCAGGCATAAATCCACATGGTGATCCTAAGCATCTGGAATGTACCCCAGAACTCTTTTTTGAGAGCATATCTGCTGTGTGCTTCACAGCACAGCGCTTCAGATGGCAATCAGTATTTTCACTGCAACCCCCTTGATTTCTGATCTAAAATTAGCACAGTGATGATTCACTTGAGAAACTGAATGATGACTTGAAGTCTCATGTCTAATAGCGGAAGGTGGGTTTTTCAGGGCTATAGTTAGAAAAATGGGCTATATTTGGAAGTCGACAGTATTATTCCCATCATGCCTTGTTACAATCAGCGTTAGATTTTGGCAGAAAAATAACTTGAAAGTTGTAAACCTTAAATTATTTTACCGTGACCTAAAATTGGACGTGGGGGGGGGGGGGGGGGGGGAAGAAAAATGACCATAATACCATGAATATATAAAGATTTAATATAATGTAAAATATTTCTATAATAATGTGGAATAACACTTCTTCAAGGGAGATGGGGGATAGAAGAAAAACACATGGGAAGGGATGGAAAAACAACTCCCTGTTGGCATGGGTGGGTTATCTCCTATAATTTTGAAGCGGCCACCAGAAAAAGAATACAACATTTTGGACAGGTTCACTTCTACCAGCTTTTATAAAGCTCAGTTCTCCCAAACTGGGTTTCTCTATGTTTGTTGAACATGATTATCAGTTTGCCCTTATTCCAGACTTTAATCAACGCTTGTGCTCAGGGAAATATGAACTCCTTGGAATACCTTAGAAATCAGCAATCATCAGCAAAACCACATCATGGTTCTCTTTGAGAGAGTTGTCGCACAGACAGGTCTCTGAGACAGGGGGTCAGTGTCTTATTTTAGCATGGTGTGTTCAACCGAGGAACGGCCATCGGGTCAGTTTCAAGCCTGGCACTATGGTGAGATATTTCGGTCATGTTTGGTTTCGTTCTTCCTGTCTGTGGTACAAGGGTCCATATAATCTGTCTTGTCAGTCCTGCCTGTGGTATGTAAACTGTTAAGATCTAAACTTAACATCTATACTCCCAGAAACACCAAACCAGAAGCCCGGCACGTTCACAGTTTTGACTTCAAGTTGACCGATAGAAGAACGGATATTAAAACAGATGGATAATATATTGTTAAAACATATTATCCATCTGTTCCTCTCAGCGCACTGCAATAAAAAAATCTTTTCAGACAATCCGAATCGATTTATCAGAAGATAACCAAGGGGACTACTTTATCTACTTTGAAAGTCGATCAACTATACAGTATAGAATACCTTATCAGGTGCCAATCAAACCTTTCCCCACCAGAACATCCCCTCTTGACAATCATAGGCATTCAATGTTACCCCACTCACACACCGCCTATGATGCTGCTTACAGGCAGCCCATCTTCCCTTACTTTCCTCCTGTATACAAACGCTGCAGCGCCGCATGCTTTCCCAGCCACGGCTCAAGATCCCCGGCGCGGTCTGCACGGCTGCGACCGATCCAAACATCAGTCAGTCACCCGGGGCCTGCAGAGGCATGATTCACTCCTAAGTGCTGCCGGATCCAAAAGCCCCCTCCAACCTCATGCTGCCTCCCCCACGCTGACTCCCCCACTGTCCCCCTGTGGAGCAGCGCCTGCCATCTGAACCCGGGCCAGCTTGGACGCCGCTTCTCAGTTCTGTTGCACTACTGTGAGAGAATCCTTTGGTGTTGGGCGGTTGTCTAGCAACGCTGTGTTGACACAAAACTCGTCACTCGAATGTATATGCGCTGTCAAAGTGGGCGGAGGGGGTCTGATTGTAACGATGAGGACGATTGTCTTAGACCTGCACGACGATTGTCGTGTCGCGTTATGATCCATTTCTTAGTTCCCTATACATGGAATGAATCAAGAAA
This sequence comes from Gadus chalcogrammus, assembly GCF_026213295.1. Classification (NCBI taxonomy): domain Eukaryota; kingdom Metazoa; phylum Chordata; class Actinopteri; order Gadiformes; family Gadidae; genus Gadus; species Gadus chalcogrammus. The sequence goes on along the minus strand of NC_079416.1, from coordinate 11,447,312 downwards.
ATGTCTTCCCTGTCTCTGTCGCAGGGATACAGACGTTGGCCCTCTGCTCTGGGGAGCATCCCAACATGCTGATTGTTGTTGCCCTTGGAAGACAAAGAATGAACTCTTTCATAAGGTGGCACGATTAAAAGTGGAAGAAAACCACAGTCAAATTCCTCCACAAATTAGGCCCTCATTGGAGATTGACTCTCGCCAAGTGCAGTTAAAGTATCGCACGAGGTCGCGGCCCAACGGCGTGCGTTAAAAGAGACCAGATGACGGGGGCGAGGTGTTTTTCGTCCACTGGGTTTCCGATCCTGCCATATTTTCTGGGAAGAAGGAGAGTTTCTGGTGCAGATGTTTGGGGCTTGTTCTGCGGCCAGCAGGTCTCAAATGTGTTGGTCTGGAACCCGACCGAGCGCTAACTGACTGATTTATGGAACCAAAGCCCTCCTCCTCACACTGCACACACACTCAGAGTGTCTCTGCCGCTGTCACAGACCTCGCTGTCGCATCGACACAAACCTTGAGTGTGTAGGTCTGCTGAACCGGGCATTTTCAAACTATGGGCCTGAAAACGTGGTCCATTGCTGAACTTCCAAAGAGACACTTTAAGCTAAGCCTATGCGATAGAAAAACCTTTTTTCATTCTCTTTTCCTCACAAACGCCCCGTTTTTTTCCTACAGGCCTTTACCCTTCATTACCAGTCCACAAGGTGGGTTATAAAACCTTAATGAAAGCAGTCGCCCAAATTCAATGAGAAGGAAAGTTCGTCTGGCCAAGTCACATAGGCATGGTGTCAGGTGGGCTTGCGGGCCAAACGCTACAGAGTAACAAAAATGTCCCAGAGTCGCTCCATCATTCCTTTAAAAAAAACAAACCCTCCAAAGCCCTTTAAAAGCCATTTAGAATTTTCCACTGAGTCTGCAAGGAGAGTAATGTCATCATTATCAGAAACTGTTATTTGTGATCTGAATGCAAGATCGCCCTTCCAAGAATGAAAATGATGGATAATTGTTAATTACGTGTTAATGGACCAGGGAGTAAATTTGATGATAATCGGCTATTACTTACAACTCTGTTGTTTATCTGAAGCAGATCCAGACACAATGATTATCCAAAGCACGGCGACGCCCATTGGAAATGAGGACTTAAGCCTTGCTCTCAGTTGTAATGGATTAAATAGCTTGTAACACAAATGGCAGTGAAGTACTGTAGTGAAACGCTTGTCTAATATCTGTTTATGGATGTGAAGTTCTTTCTGCAGAATTACACTGTGCACTTGATCTAAAAGTGTTAAACACTTCGGTGGAAACTCTTGTTTCCACCAAACAGTTGTTTGATTGGTGGTTTGGAGTATTTATAGTGTATATATAGTGAATACTCATTAAAGGAGAATATTATGATGTTTTTCCAACATAGTATATGAGTTCAAGAAAACATGTTGCTGAAGCTGTTTGCTGAAAATAGCTTTTAGGAAAAAAAAACTATTCCCCTCCGTTTCAGTCCCTTCAGAATGCGCGGTTTCTGGTGTCTGTAGCATTAATGCAAATGAGCTGCTGCCCATTGACCAATGAGCTGTCAGAGTGAACCACAGCATGGAGGAGAAGTGATTGATGCCGTTTGCGGACTCCTGGAACTCTATATATACAATATAATAATAATATTATACGATATATAGGTATTTATATAATATTATATCTAATATCACGGCCAAAAGCTATGTGCCGTCTCGGCTGATATTTTGAATCATAAAGACTGCGTCTGACGTCTCTGGTACTTCCCCAACAAGTAAAGACTCGTAGTGGGGGTTATCTCGGCCATGGTTGAAAAGAATTTGGGGAAAGGAACTTTGGCCTTGACTCTCTGAATTCCATATTGAACCGTGACATGGGGGAGAAAGGGATTGTACGGCAGTTCAGCTCCCGGAGTACACCCGCCGGAGCTGCCGGACTGCCGCTGAAGCTTCTGCGGCAGTCCGGCAGCTCAGCTCCGGGAGTACAATCGCTTTCCCTCCTAATTCGCTCGAGTAGAAATATTTCAACTTTGCCGTGATATTCGCGTGATGACAGCCAATCAGTGTTGAACAGCGTGGCCACTGAGCGACATGTGTAATGTAACAGCCAATCAGCGTTCAACAGGCCAACCGTTCCCTGCAGTACAGTCCAGGGTGAACCGCAGCAAATTCGCCTGACAAAACTTGCCAGCGACAGTTTATGATTTGTTGCGCGACAAAACTTGGGGGACAACGCGAACGGGAGACGAATGTGTATTTCAGTGTGAACGCACTTTTACAGCAATGCAACACCTTGTTTATTGAATGGATGGAATGGACCTTCTCACACCGATCTGAAAAGTGTCTTCAGCTGAAACGGCTCATGTCCTTCACTCTATGATGCTCTCCTTTTGCCAAGCTTTCCCCGATCTCGAGGAATAACTTAGTATTTCACTAATTTCTGCACTGCGCTCTGCGTGAACAAGATCCACCTTAATCTACACGGAGAGCTTCAGCAGCAATGCGCAATAGAGAGCCAACCAATCTGTTTCTCGTTATTCTGCAGTATGCCCAATAAATTGTCGAAATTAGATCTTTGGCACGTGGTTAACGTCTTCCCATTTAGTGATTCATTCAACATGCGATTTAGGGAAAAAAAGAGGTTCTGAATGCAGAGGTTCGGTGTCGGAACAAAGAGAACACAATGAGGCTCTTTTAAAACCACCTTGGCTCCCGACTCACGAAAAGAGATAGGTTGGAAAGACAAACTGGCTGCAAGAACATTTGGAAAGAGGGCGTTCGATGGGAAACCCTGCAGCGTTTCCTCTACAAACTGTGAGGTGAAGGAGAGAGAGAGAGAGAGAGAGAGAGAGAGAGAGAGAGAGAGAGAGAGAAAGAGAGAGAGAGAGAGAGAGAGAGAGAAGAGAGAGAGAGAGAAGAGAGAGATAGAGAGAGAGAGGAGAGAGAGAGGAGAGAAGAGAGGAAGAGGAGGAAAGAGAGAGAGAAGAGAGAGCGCAGGAGGAAAGAGAGAGAGAGAGAGAGAGGGATTCCTTTCCTAGGAGTCTCCAAGAACAACTGTGGAAGCCTTATTTTCCAGCAGGTACATCAGAACAAACAACCATTCAAACCACCCTCACCACCCCTGTCAGCGGGCAGCGAGCGGTCTCAGCGTGGCATCCCACCAACGTGCCTGGACATCATCAAGGGGGAATATATCCATGGTGGCTTTCTCAAATAAAAAGCGCTGTGGGGCTGTGGTACTCGGCCCTCCCCCTCGCAGCCACCAGAGGAACGCTAGGGAAGTGGCGAGGAGGTGGCGCTAGACTGAGTCGTCTGTTCTGTCAGCCTCTGGAATGGGAAAACTAAACATGGCGGTTTCAAACATTGAATAACGGAATCCACCAGTCCGGAAAACAACAGCTCTTTGCCACAATGAAAACGTTTATTTTGATTTTTGTTGTTCATCTGAGACTAATCCAGTAAAACAAAAAGGAATTCCCTTTGAAAGCCAACTCTAAGTGTCATTTTGATAGAAATCAAAGTCAAGATGTTTAATGCTGCACTGGTAAGAGGATTAAGGCATCGTGTTTGGCTGTCTTATTTACATGCCAGATGTGCGGATGTTGTTTATTAGTGCATCATTTATTAGCGAAAAAACCATCAGCAAACGTGTTTCACTATCAGAGGTATTCAGTATCTCTGACAGTACCTTGCTGTTCCACCCGTATAAAATAAAAAAGACGGTGAAAAAAGAGTGATTACTTTGATATGGAGTTGGCAGTTAAACGCCATGGCATCTCTCTGGCAAAAATAACCACTTTATTATTTTCTAGCACTGTTTGTTTTCTCACAACAGCCACTGACCATGTCGAGCACGTCCAGTAAACACACGTTCGCCACTGGTCATTCATCAAAGATAAGTTTTAGATAGCAGTGGTCAACTTTCTGCCCATACTTGGAATAAGAGGAAGCGATGTCGTCAGAGTGCGTAGCCCCTTCGGATTCTCCAAGCGGTGGGCGGAGTCAGGGCTGGAATCCTGGGAGAGTGGTGGGAGGACGTAGAGCAGCTGCTGACTCAATGACTCACTCTAACCTCCGTGGGGAGAAGGAGTGAGAGCAGGGCGGGAAGTGGGAGAGACCAGTGGCTATCGGCGCAGACAAAGAACAGACGCCAGCGGGCCCAGAGATCAGCCCCTAGTCACTGGGGGGGACAGGGCCGGGATGGGGCCAGACTAAAGCACTTGAAGCTGGTTCAACACGGCCCTTTGGCCGGCACGGCCCACAGAGGTCCAGATCAGTTTTATCGTGATTCTTTTATAATGAATTGGCTTACGGTGTGGCCATTTTAGGGAGTTGTATCAGTAAATGATAAGGTGATAGGGAAGGAGTGTGTGTTTACAAGCGGCACGGGGTCTTGACAATGTAAATGTTTGATTTATATTCTTGGTGTCATGGATACGTGGTTTTGTCCCTGTCTGTCTCTTGCCACTGTCCATTGTGTTAACAGAAGGCTTTATGGATTATTATAGGAATATTATAGAATAGGATGTTTTTTTCCTCTACGTTCCCATTTGTCGTTACATAATTGTGTAAACACACCTCATTCACATTCCGCCAGCTTTTCCTTCCTCTTAATCAGAAAATCCATCATTAAACCTTCATACGTAGAGTAATCCCTGGGTCGACAGTCGAGACCTTCAAACTGATTATAAACAAACTAAGCTCTCAAACGTTCACACGTGGGGGGGGGGGGGGGGGGGGGGGGGGGGGGGAGTTTTATGAATCCTATCGGGGAATAATTATACAATTACACAGGGTTGGCAGTGAACTCGATCCCCCCCTGAGAGAGAAAGGAGCAGCTGCTCCTTGCAGATCTCTGAAACCATATGTAAAACAAAAGGGATTGTTTGGAAGATGGCTAATGCTGTCTAGGCTCCCAGGAGTTCACTGCGCTGTTGGCCCAACACGACCCAATAAAGCCTGACTTGAGCCCATGAGCCCATGATACCGGGCCCGGGCTGTGAAGGGATCCACAGCCCCCCAGTACTGCCGGGCTGACTCACGCATCCAGACTAAATAAAACGTTGTGTGTAGCAGTCTAAGACATGGGCAAGGCAGTAGCACTGCACTCCCCCTGTTCCCCTGCTCAGTAATCAAGCATTCGTTCTATCAACAGATCTCACCCAGTCAGTAAGCACTAAATCATAAATGATCCCATGGTGATATCACCGCTGGGGAATAAGACAGCCAATGATAACAAATTACACACTGGAGTGTTTTCACTGAATACTCACCCCCCCCAACCTGTGAGACCCACCCAAACACACACAGACACTATTGTTTACTCCGAAACACCTGGGAGCCCACTGATGTAAACACTAATATTCAGGGAGAGGAAGTGGACACACACGGCGAGAAGACAAAAACACACACATACACAACCACGCACACACACACAAGATACACGCATGTATGCTCTCCACATACATACATTCATGCACGCACGCACACACACACACACACACACACACACACACACCACACACACACACACACACCACACACCACACACACAACACACAACCACAAACACACACACACACACACACACAGTGACCCAAACACATAGCAGCAGACATACAGATACATGCGGATACAGAGGAAGAATGCGACAAAGACAACCATTCCCTAGGTACATACCGTTTCTTCTACTGGTTGTCTCGACGGAGGGATGGTGGGCCAGATGGATACACTGGCAGTGTCCATATATGGACCGCCCGCTTTTCCTTCCTGCCCCCAGTGTGGCAGCTACTGTTTGTGACTGAGCGACTACCAATGACAGGACTACGGGAGTACAGAGCAATAGCAGTACAGTGAGTACAGTGAAAGCTAGAGTTATGACGTAAGACTTAAGACTGAGCAGAAGCAAGCATCTGCATGGTAAGGCACCGCTCTGACCCTTGACCCCCTGCCGTAGGATTTAGCACTGGGGACAAACTGACGGAATGTCTGGCATGTCTGGGACGCCCCCACCCGCTCACAGGATCACATGTACAAGCTGCATTTTGTTAATCCTGGAAAGAACAAACTGGCTTCTATTGTAGTCCGCGGTCAGGCTAGTGACTGCTATGTACAGGTAGAGATAGAGTTATTGACTTAAATGGGTCAACACCATGGTAAAGAGTGGTTAATGCAATGTTATATTTCCTACTGTTTTGGGAGTGATGCATTTTAAACAAAAACTATCCTTTTTGATCTTGTCTGTGTTTTATTCGGTTTGATACATCCGGTTATTCGGGCTGTTGGTGTCGTTGCCACATTGAGACGATAACACAAGGATGAGTCACTTTCGGTTAATAAAGCGCAAGCTTTTATCGCACATTGATTTTATTATTGCGTTTTTCTTTATTTGAAACAGAGCTTAGTTTGCTTGGAAACCTGAATCATTATTTACTTCAGCTGTGGTTAAATCAATGTTTAGTCATGAAATGATTGAAATGAGTTTTACGGACAATGCTAAGCGAACTAGACGGTTTCATCATACTTGTCTTAATGATGTTGTTTTAAAGTCCCATAATTGTCCACGACTTTTACTGACAAATTTTTTGCCGAACATTAATGTAGCAAACAACTTTTTGTCATATACTGCTGCTGCTACTCGTTAGTGATAAAGAAACCAAGCCATAATGCATTGGTTTAATCAATTATTCTTTAAATCTGTTACTAGTGATTTGGAATGCTGAGTGAGGGTGTTTAACCACAATATAGGAAAATATGTCTATTGTACTTATTTAGCATGCCTCTCATGAATTCAACATCTGACACATATTTATCAAAAGACTATAAGATACAGTATGTTCTCGTGGTAGCATTGCATTTCTTTCATAATACATATCTTTTGTCATTTAAATACTGGAAACAATACGTTTAGCAAACATTTGAAAGTTTTGCATCTTGTGTTGGAATGTGATAAAAATGTTAGTAGGCAAGAATATACAGTATATACAAATAACGTGTAGGGCAGCTATAAGGAATTATAGGGGGTCAGGGGTCAATAGGTGCAAATTAAAACTATATCATCGAAGTGTGCTTGTGTCATGCACATCTTCATTACAAAATCAACTGATACATATAATTTTGCAGCTAATATGGCAGCTTTGTATGGAACAGAGTAGTTCCCAGACCGGGTAAAACATTAACAGCTTTTTATTCCTGGTTTTATCGCTTACTGGAACCGCTTTTCACTCAAGTCTGGGCGACCAGACATTTTGGCAAACCTCTGGCAGCACATCAGAAGGTCACACTTTGACTCATAAGGTTCAAAAGTGGATAATCAATGGCATGTGATTAGTCTGCTATTGCAGCTTTTACTCATTTGATTGTGTTTACCGCATAGTAACCCAACATAGAAACATTAGATAGGAAAAAATGTGATAAGGTATTGGCCAATATAATTTATAACTTATGTGTTGTTTTTTAATTCGTTTTAAATTATTGACATGATTGCACCAAAAGTTGATAAGAAGGAGGTAAAGCTGCACTGACACAACATAATTTATGTCACTCCATTCAGTTCATGTAATGCTAGCCATGCTTTCCACACGTGTGTGACAGACATGCATCAGAACATTGAACCAGTGCGTGGATGCGGCTGATTTCATGTCGAAAAGACCTTCGTTTTCTCTCCAGCCGCGCGACGGTTCCCAAGTTGGCATTTTGGGCCACGAGAAGAAGAATCCTGGCCACGATAAAACAAAAAATGGACAGCCGTCCAGCTGGGGTTTGACCTTTAAGCCATGTGATGAATGAAGTAAAACGCTATAAATCACGTTGAGTCTCTGCAAGGAACTGTAGGGACTCGTTTGTAATAGTCAATCCGCAGACGATTTGCATAATACTGCCAACTTCCCTTTTCGAAAAGAGCCACTGAGTGAAGAAATCTGATGGTGTGATTTATAAAAGCGAAATGCACTTGAATGGCAAGATGCATTGAACCTAAAATATGTTAATAAATAAGACCAAAGTCTACTGTGAAGTCTTAAAAACGCATATTCTGGACACATAGTTTGGGGAGGAATCCATGACCAGCATTTTAAATCCTTATAGCTGGTTCAGACTACATGATTCTCAGATATTCTATATATAATATTATAATATATCCGTATATTATATTAGAGGACGTGAAACAGGATGGAGGCCGGGATACAATGGCCTGAGATAAAGATGAGGTCATAAATGCAGCATTTGAGCCATAGTGTTGGGATCAAACTCATGGCCCGGTGTTTACATGAGGTCACGTCTCTCAGCTCATAGCTTTGGTGAGCCACTGAATTCATACCACCAGATATCGTCTTTAGTCATACCTGCTTTTATGCACAAGCCACCAGACCAGACAGAAGGAGTTCAACACTTTCATATTCTTGAATGATTCCCACTTTTCCAGATGAGTATCCCATTCATCCCACCAAAAAGTATTTAGAATGGCAGAACAACATGACCATGTTAGGTTTTTCATAATTTGGGGTAAAAAGCCCCTACTCATTATCCAGCTGGAGATTGGATGAAGAAGTCATGATTCTTCGCAAACAAATCTCACAAAAACCGCACTGTATTTATTTTCACATGTCAGGTCTCATGTCTGAAGCACAAATGCATTGTTTATACTGAGCTTATGGAAGAATTAAAATGCTATTATTAAACTTCTATCGAGGAAACGGGAGAGGAAAATACATCCCTAAATATTTCCCGGAATATTTATGCTTTCACTCTAAAGATGTTGTGTTTTTCAATGACTCATATGTGGAACGCTAGTAATCTCCCATATTTGAGCCCCGACATGCTTTCTGTAGGAAAAAGAAACATTAACTGCATTTTTTGAATTACACAATGTCTAATGGCCTGCACTCAGGCTTTTCCAGCCTCTACAGATGCAACATAGAATGGCCTCTCATTCACCCACTCATGCATTTATTCACCCACACACATTCATTCATACGCCTGTCGGTATGACATCATCGGGATCGGCCCAGAATCACGCTGGGCACTTTCTCTCTCGACGGATTGAACTAACCTTGGTCAAGAGGACAACAAAGGAAGCTTGTGCATGCAGCCCAAAAAATGAACATCAACTTATCAGCGCTTAAAGACTGATCTCGAGCTGTGAATCACGAGACCAGGTCTGCTCCCGTTATTGCAGAGTGAGAATGCATTGTTTTGAATTCTGGGAGCATTCATTCTGCTCTCCTGTCAGTCCAAAACAAAGCAAAACACGAGGCGGATTCCCCGCTCAACCACTCAGCGATGACTTGACGTGTTCCTCCACAAAAAGAGACGAGGGGATGCTTTAGGCGCTGGGCTACACATCTTCACTTCCATGTTGGTCAGCATTTGCATAAGTGCGGAAGCAGAAGGTGGACTACATACATACATCAACAAAACAAAAGCTAACATGAAATACAACAGGATGAGGGACACAGCCTAGACAAGATTGACAGGTACAACCACAAATACAGACACAACTTAAAAAATGTTTATATTGGATATAAAGACGTGTGTACCAGCCAGGAGAGAGGAACGCTCACATGTCATTTACAGACAGAGATCATGTAATCATGTAGTCCTGTAGATGTTTACGTGGAAAGAGTCTTGTAGTAGGATACGTGTAACTTACAGACTTACAGTTGAAGCAAGGCATGACACTGGAGACCACATAAAATAACGTATAGTAGTTCATACTTGTGCAACGGTTATTTTGCTCTACGATATCGCCCTCCATTTAAGTTCTACCATTAAGCCCAGCTTCACTTTAATCAATAGTTGACAGGAAAACTATCATTGTGTGTGTGTGTGTGTGTGTGTGTGTGTGTGTGTGTGTGTGTGTGTGTGTGTGTGTGTGTGTGTGTGTGTGTGGTGGTGTGTGCGTGCGTGCGTGCGTGCGTGCGTGCGTGCGTGCGTGCGTGTGTGTGTGTGTGTGTGCGCGTATGTGTTGTGTGTGCGTGTGTGTGTGTGCGTGCGCATGCTGCGTGCGTGCGTGCTTGGTGGATGGAGTTTCAATTTTCCATGAACCCCGGGGAGTAGGGAAACAGCACCTTGAGGTTTGGACTGCAGCAAACCACCAAAACATGTTTGTTTTCCACAGAGCCTTCGGCTTGAGTTTTGAGACACTGTCGGTACAACTAAGTAGAAAAGGGAAGAAGTCGACGAGTGACAACGCTAATAAAAAATATTTCGAAAGATGCGTTAAAAGATCTTAATGGACTGTCTATAATCATTTGGAATCTCTTCACCCTTAATTCCCTGCTGAAGATTGCCGGGAAGGCCGAAATGAGACAAGCTCAGTGTAAAGACTATAGCATCAAACCTTGAGAGCGCACACATGAGAGCTAACACACACACACACACACACACACACACACACACACACACACACCACACCACACCACACACACACACACACACACACACACACCACACACACACACACACAGGGTGGTAGTATGGCTACTATGAGTCCCCACAACCATCATACACTTGATGAACGTTGAACGTCTTGATGAACGTTGAACGTCTTGGCTGAAAACATGAGCAGAGTAGGCTTACATCCAAAAAATATAAATTAGCATCTATGCTTCCTAAGAAATCGTATTAAAACCTCTGTAATTTAGCAAATCGTTGTGCCTCTCTTCCCCCCCTGAGAGTGTGGGGAGTAGAAACCACACAGTAAATACTATCAAATAAATTCCAGTACAATTTAAGAGCGAAAAACCCCGTTACATCACACACACACCCCTGGTAAGCAATAAAAAGGAGGCGCACTGTTTGTTTGTGGTCGTATCTCCCACATGTTTCTCCTTATTAGTTCACTATTAAGAGACTGGAAGGAACTAAGGGCAGGTTACGCAAGGACCCTGCAATGTCCTCCAACCTGTGTATCCATCAGGATGGAGGTGGACGAGGAAGCCAACGTACAAACAGGAGGGAATGGGGGTGGACTCCAGACAGGGACCTGGTCTGGGAAGCGCACCAGGGTCTAATTGCAAACCGCTAAGCCCCAGCGCAACTGCGCCTCCGTGCCCATGTTGTTAGTGAGAAGGAATTTCTCTATTCTCCACGGAGCCAGCCAAAGCCACAGGCCCTGCTTAGCCCCCGTATCCCTGATGAAAAAATCAGAACAGAGAGACACTCTGGATCCACTCGTTGGTTTTGTCATCGCAAACTGCTCTGTGTGAGACGTTCACGTCGGGGGAATGAAAGACGGAGGTATGCTGTGGTGTAGACGGTTTGTTCGCTGCTGTTTTTCGATATGCTAATTGCGTAGACAGCGGTGAAGTTTTCTTTTTTTGACATATATAACAAGACCACATCCATTGATTTAATCTGCAAACCTTTTGTGAGCGATTTGTTACCTTTAGCGTTTGTGATATTATCACGCGCTTGTCATGACGAATGTCAACACAGGCCCTATCCATTCAGATGACAGCACAAACAAACAACGACATCGTATACGCACAACGGCTTTCATCGGGTGACCGAAATGGAACCAATACCCCAAACCACGCGATGGGGGCCCGCAGGCTGACCTGGAGCTCGAACCCTCGCAAACAGCCACCATGGCGTCCGACCGCAGAGATGCTGTTGGCTGTTCAGGCAGACGTGAGCTAACTTCATAAATACTTTTTCAAGCCTATCGGATCACAGTTGAACACAGCCTTCGTGTGCGGCTTCGACACAGAGATGTGTCTTCATTCGACCGCTCTGAGTTCACCGCTTTGTCACTTTTATCATGGTCTCTTCTTCCCGTTAGCGGGAAAATGATTCAAGCCACCATTCTCGACTATGTCATTGTTTGTCTGAGTAATCATCCAAATCTTTCTTGGAAGAAGTACCAAGTGTGTCATAAGATGCTCATGCGTTGAAGTATTTTGATCGACTTTGGCCACAATTGCGGTGATGGGCAATTAAGATGGCAAATGGTAAGCTAATATCTATACCCGCCATTTTTAGGACTTCTTTATCCTTGGCTCGTAAGCATGAGAATCCCCATATGGGGAATGAAGCTACGATGCTATCACCCTAAGTGTTTCAGCAGAAGGAAATCGATCCGCGGAGGTGGTTGCGCAGAGGTATGATAGAAAGTTTTTCATGATTATATGTTTAAATCACATTACCCACCTGCCTGACGTCTCAGCCAAAGACCAAATGAGCCCAGAGGAGTCTGCGTTTGCTGTATTCTGCAGGCGATGAGCATGCACAACGTTTGGTTTCATGAATTGTGTTTGGTTATTTATATTGTGGTAGGGTCTTGTGGACGCCAAGTGAAGAGGTTTACGCCAACCTCAGTTTTGTCTCAGAAGATCACAGATCCCATGATCATCCAAACACACATATGACCCTGGCCATGCATGTGATTTCCTCATGAAGCAGGTGGTGGAACATTTGAACACAGAAAGTACCATGGAGCCGACTAGCACCAAAGTGGATGAAAAGGTAGCAATGACTCATAATGTGACTTCTAATGCAGTTTATATATCCGTTGCAAAAAGGGGAAAAGCATTCAGGTGTGAATGTTTAGCTTGGACATCGATTGTCAACTGGCCTCCCTCATGTCTCTGATCTGTTGTACAGAGCCGCGGTGGTCCTGTCACTGGTCCAGTGTGTCATTAACGCCTCCAGAGTTTGGGGTTTGATTCCCATCGGGCCACCCGTGTCTAGTATGGTAACACGCATGTCTAGTATGGTAAACTAAAGATACACATATGCATATACATATACTACAATACACCAAATTGCATAATTAATTTAATTATACAGGTGGCCACAAGGGTTAGCTTAGCCAGGAATTAGAGCGGGTTGACTTGTTACCGGAAGGTTGCTAGTCCGATCCCTGCCTCGTCCTAGCTGAGTGGCGAGGTGTCCCAGAGCAAGGCACCTAATCCTAACTTCTCCGGATGAGCTGACTGTTCATCCATATCCTCACATTCCCTTTGAAGACACAGGAGCTGTTTTGTGTGTGTGCGTGCGTGCGTGCGTGCGCGCGTGCGTGCGCGCGTGCGTGCGCGCGTGCGTGCGCGCGTGCGTGCGTGCGTAGCGTGCGTGTGTCTGTGTGCGGTGCCAGTGTTGGGGCCAAACACACGCTAACGCTATAGTGAGTACACACGGGACCACGTAGGGGCGAGCTGCGGTGAATTCTCCCAGGAGCAGCGCTGCCCGACTGAGAGGGGAACCTGGAGGTTGTTTGTTGTTTCAGTCACAGTGAATTTAAGTCCCTGCCGGTTCCCTCTGCTGGACGTCTCCGTCCACACGCAGGTGTGTTGTTGTGTTGATAAAGCCTCCTCTTGGAGGACCAAAAGCATGGGTCCCCTCTGGGGGGCCGTTGGAAATTGTTTAGGATCGGTCACGTTTTGAAATATGCGTCGTGCATATCTCTTTTGCTCTTGCTCTCTCTTGCTCTCTTCTCCTTCTGTCTCTTGTTCTTCTCCCTCTCTCTCTTCTTCTTCTCTCTCGCTCTCCTCCTCTCTCCTCTCTATCTCTCCTCTCTCCCGCTCCCTCTCCCTCTCCCTCTCTCTCTCTCTCTCTCTCTCTCCTTTCAGACACGTGTTTATATGGTTTCCCAAAGAGAATCAAACATCCCTATTTATGTTGTCATAATGTTGTCTTGGTTACGAGGTTATAATTGTTAATACACTTCTCAAAGGATAAGGGAAAGAAATATGTCCATTTAGATTTGCACTGATACGCCTTGTAAGTTAAACGTGAGCATTTAACCGACTGGGTTCCCATTGCAATGTGGATGCGCTGACATTGTAAGGCTGGGGGAGAAGAGTCGGACACTCCAAACCGCGGGGACATGTTTCTAAACCCAAAGCCAGATGGAGGGTGCTGGACCACATGGAAAGACTGGTGGTGCCGATACAGTAGGTCTCTGTAACACTGCAGTGTGTGTTCTCTGCTGCTACACTTCATCCCAGCACCGCAGCCAACTGGCGGTCAGGGTAGATGAGTGTGTGTGTGTGTGGGGGGGGGGGTGGTTTCACGGAAAGTTATCTGTGGTGGGATGATGGCGTTTGTGTTCAGTGGACCACTGGTGCTTTCTGCGTGAAGCACTGCAGTGTGCTCCTGGTGCCTCAGGCAGTGTTTTCTAAATGTTGCCGTTTTTGACCCCGGTTCTGTTCTTGCAACGTAAATGTGTCAATGTGTGTTAATTCCCTTTATTGTTCATCACAACCAAGCAAGGAGCATATCTGCCACAGCGATCCAACACAGCAAGGCTCTTCGGTCTCTTGGTCCGACCCCCCTTTGCCCCCCTCCCTGTCCTAGTCCACCCTCCCTACTCTCCCCTGGGGGGAGGGTGGGGGGGCGATGTCTGATGGTGGGTGACTGGAGTGGTGTTCAGCTGCTGCAGCTGAGAGGCGTAAACACCATCATTATAAATGTCATTCTTCAGGACCACCCAGGCCACGGCTGACTCCCCGGGACCCTGCAAACCTTGTGAGGGTCCGAAAACATATCCAAACCCTCCAACATGTAAACCAAACACATCGTTTGTTTTCCCACTTTTCCTCAGATCCAAACACTGCGGATAACCAAACTCTTCCACATTTGCGAGAAAGAAAACGCACGCATATTATTCCATCTCCATGCTTATCCCATTAATTGCATTCTTTCATTATCTGCAAGATTAGGCCCGCACCGGGTATTTCCTGGTTCGTAGCTCTGTATTATGTGGTGTTTGCGTTGGATATTGTCGTCTTATCTTTGCAGATGCTGTCACAGAGCCTATTCCAAGCCCACTCTGAAATAGCCCTTTGCTAAACGTCTGGAGGGTGTATGCAGGCGATGGAGTCTGCACTCGTGTGACCTCGACACGCAGCAGGACCCGGGGAGCCGGTAGGGGAGTATCTGCCTCGCAAGACCTTCATCCTGGCTTAAGATCAAGAAGCTCCTCCCTGGTGTTATGAGTCAGTGAAGAGGACCGTCCATATCACTCTGATTGGCACTTAGTTGATCATGGTCCTCAGGTTAATAGCTCCCGCAAGAACAATTCTCTGCTGGTGCTTAAGTTTAAGAGTATCCATCTCTATAAGGTCTGACGGTCGCCAGAAGTTTGACGTGAAACATACTTAAGCTTAAGCACATATTTCAGTGAAAACATTGAATAGATAAGTTCAATACCGTACCACTTTTCCATGGCACGGTATTTGTGTAACAGTGGGGTTAACAGTTAAATCCCTGCACGATCCCCAGGAGTGATTTACAGTCCCAGACAATCTGGGCAGGTAAAGGCCTTCAAACATACAGTCAATGGCGCCTTGATCTGCTTCCAGTCTATCCAAGCTAAACTCATCCCCATATGAGCGGAACCGGCCGTTCTCCTCGCCTGATAAATTCTGCCTCCCCCGAAGCTGTGTCAGCATATTTCAGCTGACAGCCAGCGTGCATAGGTCGAGTCCTCCAGGGTTTTCTCTGTGTCTACTGGGTCCAGACTGTTGGGAGGCGTGGAGGAGAAGGGGGCTGGCCTTCCCCTCACCCATGCAAAAAATGCAAAGGCATTTTTTTCGTAAATAGCTTTGTCAGCTAATATGTAACAAAACCAACAATTTAAATACCAGGTGGAGGCGGTTTGATTTGTCGTTTGAAAAAGCCTACGTCCAGATGAATATAGCAAATGTTGAATCACTCTGCCATCTCTCTCTTCCTTGTGCTTTTTCAACTAGTCCACAGAAACCCTACATTGCCTATATAGAAACATAAGTACAGGTCTCTATGCCAGGACAAATATTATGTCATAGAGTTGGACATGTATATTTCAATGGCCATTTTTGTTTCTCTTTACAAACCAATAATTGGTCCCTTCGTTTCCTTGTTCTTGTTTTTATTGACGGCAGATGGCCAGTAGACATTACTTTTTTCTCGCAGGACCGAGAAACAATTATGGTATTATTTTCAAATGTGTATAGTTTACTTTTCCAATATATCTGAAATATATTTTAAACACGTTATTTCTGCTCCAGACAAGCATTCCATCAGCAAGGTATCATTTAGTTCACCATGTCCACCACAAATTATAACCAAATATGACCTATGACCTCAGATTATACACTTTTCTGCTGGTGAGGACGGTTTTGGACCGACTTCCGTCATCATTCACGCTTGGAAACACAATA
The DNA here is from genome assembly GCF_026213295.1 of Gadus chalcogrammus. Taxonomy (NCBI): domain Eukaryota; kingdom Metazoa; phylum Chordata; class Actinopteri; order Gadiformes; family Gadidae; genus Gadus; species Gadus chalcogrammus. The sequence goes on along the minus strand of NC_079416.1, from coordinate 11,431,174 downwards.
TAATTTCTATATTGTTCCATTCTGCTGCTAAGAAATATCTTAATTGTTCTAACTTCAACCCTTTTTAGTTATAACTTTAGTTAATACCTCAAGATAAATAGACTTGACTAAAATAAAGTGTATACTTGACATTACATCTGTAATATTTACAGGCTGTGAGGTTAGGGTTGAAGTTTTATAACAGAGAATTGTTTCAAGTGAATCAAGAAACAAAATACATTCCCTACAAATCAATCACTTTCTCTGAATCATTCTGTCACTGCATGTTTTGTTCTCGTTGCTGTTTCAAACCAGTCGGCTCCTAGTCTGTTTGTGATCACTGTCCCAACTGACATTTGGGTCGACTGTAGTGTGCTGTTAATCAACCCTAGATTTGGAAGGCCCACAAACATCTCTACACAGAAGGTTCAATGGGAAAACTCAACCCCCAAGGAACATTCAAGTTTTGATCGAGAACTCGTGTTCCGTAAAGAACAACTCAAAGTATGTTGTCACCTGCGTCAATAAAATCTAGGTTAATTTTTGTCAATATGTTTTGTGTTTGTTTTTGGCACACATGTGGGCCGTGCTGGTCGGGGTTGAATATGAGCTTGGGTCAACCATGTGGCAGAGTAAGGCAAGCAGAGCTGTGATTGTCTGAGGGGCGCCCTGGCAGCTGTAGGGTTAGTGATTAAGTGATTAATGTGTTTGATTGGTGATGTCAGAGCGGGATTTTTGTTAGCTGTGACGAATGGTTACCACCCACAACACATGCACGCACAGACCACACAAACATACAAGCAAATAGGCACCAGACACACACACATACACACTCACACATACATACGAACACACACACACAACACACACCCACACACACACACACCACACACACACACACACACACACACACACACACACACACACACACGCACACATGCACACACACAGACCAAGACACACACAGGCAGGTAAAGCAACACACACACATACACACCACAAGCATGCAGAGTTACACACCCACACACATACCTGTTACATGCATACCTTCACATGTGACTAAATGTCAACAGTGTCAAGATAGGCTCCTTCTCGTCCACGTTCCTGCACAGGGCCTTGTGGTGGACTGGGGTTGTTTTTAAACCGGAGACTGTCCGGGCTCCCGATGAGTGCTTTAGGGAGGTCTGCCGTCTCATGTCAGAGCTACTGGACTGTGTTGTTTGTTATCACAATCACTCTGGCCCCGCTGAATTCCTCGGGGTATCGCCGTGGCATGTGCTGGGGTGTTAGCGATAAATCTCCAGTGTGTGTGCAAAACAATCGCAGCGCCACAGCATGCGATACATGGGAGCCCGTACGAGAGACAGGCAATGTTGATTTCTCCAAAGTTGAATCCCTGGTAATGAAAACGATATAGCCCCACTACTTCATTTCGGTGAGGGTCGGGAGTATTTCCAGCTGCTGTGGTCCGAAGGTTTTCTTTGTCTGTTACCCAACGGTATGAGGCGGCGTTGGTGGGCTCGCATGGGACGGCCAGCCCACCCTTTAGAGCAGAACGTGAAGGCGTGAGGTGCCAGAGGGAGAGAGAGTGTGGCGTGGCCAACTAGGCCCCGCAGCAGTGAAAGTGAAAGATAGCTGGCCAGATTGATGTCTCTATATTTACAGATACTCACTGAAATGCAACTGAACAGTTCTCGCCTGCCGTTAGATCACTGAGCTGCACCCGTTTCTACGAAAACTTTGAACACCAAAGCAGTCAGCTGGGTGCAGGAGGTGTCCATCCCCCCCCGCCACCCACCACTTCTACAGACACGCACGAGCACACTCCCCTAACCCTCACACACACAGACACGTGAACCGCACCCTCACATACACAAAGGCACGCACGGTACAACACACACACACACACACACACACACACACACACACACACACACACACACACACACACACACACACACACACACGATTTCATACAGTAAGCTGAGGGCTTTGAAGACAACAACAGTTTCACTGCCAGGTTAGAAACCCGATAGCCCCTCAGGAGGCCAGAGGATTCTCATAAATCCTGGCCAGAGAGAGAGAGAAAGAGACAGGAGAGGGCTACGATATTACCGATGGAGAACATCTTAACGCTTGAAGCCCTGGGCCTGTGTTCACCCAGGCCGTGATATATTCTGCTATCCAGCAGGCCGTCACGACACATGGAAACACTTTGACTTGATTGTTTTGTATTGATGTGCACCTAAACGGCTGATTTGACCGATGTGACTATATTTCTTTTTTAACTACACACAGCGCTGATAAACAAGCTATTTGAGTGTCATTAGAAATTCATAGGCTGTTTTTTTTAGCCTAGTGAATGTGTTTGGCGGACGGAAGCGTGCAGCCCTCCAATTCTTATACGATAAGGTTCAAACCAGACGCATCCCCGGAGCAACACTTTCAGATCACCGGATTACGTGCTAAAAATAATAATCTCTTTTTTACATTTTCAACACCAGAAACCCGCCCTCTGTTTGAAGCCGAGCCACCACTGTTTGGGCTTTCCAATGGTTCAAAAGTCAATATTGCCTTCCGAGGCGCGGAGGTAGGGTTACACCATCACAACAGCTTGACGTCTAATCCGCCAAGAGCAAGACTCCCCTCTTGCTGTTCTGCTCCTTCCACTGTCAGTTAAGCTTTCCTGCATGTCGAAACACTCTGTGTGTTTCCATAATCAGTGCTGTTGGGAGAAGTCCGCTCTTTCTCCCTCGGCCGGTTTTAGTCTCCTGAAACACTGTCCCTTTCTCCAATCACGTTCCTTGCATTCAGATCGTCCATAGTCTGGACGTTCAACCATCTGGAAAGTCACTACAGGTATTCTCATTTTGAGAACTCCAGCTCGTACTTTGTTCTGGGTTAGTTCGGTGCTGGCGTTGGTTTATATACAAATGGTGATTGAGTGATTTCTGTGGTGGACCGCTTCTTAGTCAGTTTTGCTTCAGATTTTCCAGTGGTATGCAAATGCCCGGACCCGACTAGCAGCGACTGCAGTTCAGGCTGTTGAAGACTTTCGAAATGCTTACTTACCCTTGTATCTAAATCTGCTAAATATACTAGGAATTTACTAAAAGTCTGTAAGATTTGTTAATAGACTACAGTAACATTTACGATAGTGTAAAAGTTTTTATAATCGGTCGTACAGTTCTAAGTTACATGAATGGAAGGCATTGACTACAGAAACGTTAACCTGAGGATCCCATGGCCAATAAGGAGCAACTCACTGCCACATTCACAGCATATGGTTTATAAAAATGCAATACCACATTGACCAGGCATAGTCCATCATGTTCTCAGTGAGTGGGTGTGTTGTAATTCAATCAGGAAATAGCCGGTTAACTAATATAAATGTGTCCACTAAAAAAATGAAAAGAAAACTGAACAAAAAGACATACGTTTCACTCGTCGTGGCTTAGCCTAACTTGGCCGTGTGCGTTCAGCTCCAGAGGTCCCGACGAGGTCTGGAAAACATATATCTCAGCGAGGGGATCTGGAAAAGATGCAGCTTCTGTGGCTGCGGTGGCTCGGCAGACTCTGCACACCCCTGGCTTGTGCCTCCAGCGAGAGCTGGCAGTGGACGGCGTCAGGAGATGGTGCCATCTGCAACCTGGGAGAACACTCTCCCCTACATCTCCCTCGCTCCACTTTCACTGACACAGCGAAAGTACTGTGTGGGGGGGGGGGGGGGGGGTCACATACCCAACATGTGGGACCTCCAGGGTAGACTCGCAGGCTGGGCCGAGGTGGAGAGAGGGTTGGCATACCTCCCTCACTCACCCCAGCACTGGGACTTGGGTGCATGAATAGCTTAGTAATCAGGAGAAGGGTTTCCTGGTTGAAAGGGTCTCGCTGTGTCACGCCGCATTGAAGCACTCATCCATCAGCCTGTCTCTTTGGCGTACGGTTGCAGCTCCTTTCAGCAGATCACAAAACCATGTTGCGTTGCCTGGCCATCACTCGCATGGGCCTGGAGATCGGTATGCACCCCATTACTACCTTTGCATGGTTTGGGAACGGGACCGGTTGACTGGCTGGTCTCCTTTACCCTCTCTGGTCACAGACACTATAAGCTGTGACGTCTGTTCTTTGAAAAGCTGCTTTTTCAGATGTTAGAGCGATGTACAGAGCCCATTCCAGCAGTGAAAAGCGTTGCTGCGCGCAGTTTGATGTTTAAATCTCAATATCGTCTAATATCCGTTTGAGAGGAAATGTCCATGAATAATTTAGCAGATTTTTCCTGGCATGTTTCGTTTTCAATCAGCTTGTTGGGAGTCTCAGGAAGGGAAACAGAGCTTCAGCACACAGAGTGCAGATGGGTTCACTATTGAATGGGTTCTCCAGTCTTTCATCAGCAGATACATAGGTTTGTTGAAGGAGGCTTTGTGTTGCCTTGGAAGACCGCTCATCCCCTGGTATTATATGGATAGGGTGTGCCCTCATCTGCTAAAGGAATCTCTGTGTGACTTCTGGGGATCTATTGATCCATTCGGAAACTCCACTGAGCTAATACTAATAACAGAAAGACTTTTAAAACTTCAGTACCAATTTGATGCCTTGGTGGAAAGTGACTACTTGTAACCTTTTACCGTCAGCCAAGGACTTAGTGTTTCAGCCCCATTGGTTGTTGTGCATTGATGGGTTCATTTCAGCTCTTTTCAGTGAGTCAGATCATTTGGCTGACCTCCCCCAATGAAGCTAGCTCTTTGGGCTCCAAAACGGCTCTTTGTTTATTGAAGTTTTCCTTGATAAAATGTGTTTTATATTGTTTTTAGTTGCCCATTGAATGTGCTGATGAATAAAAGTATGGTTTAATTTAGTCTTTGTTCCACGATATGCTAGGTAGTGTTTGATTTTATTGGAGGATATGTTTTACAAGTCACGCCTGGACATCAGGCTACAGTTTTAAAATACAGTTTTGGCCTCACTGCCTCAAGTCCCTCACTGCGATTGTTAGTCATTCCTACCTAGCAGTTGTTAATGTGGAATTTATAGAATACCTTTCAACATTTTGGGGAAAGAACGCAACTAGCTGACCAGCCAAAGACTTTCCCGCATTTGATTGCTAAGGTCACTATTGTTGTAATCATAGAGTACCTTAATTATCCGAACCAGATTACCTTTCCCAATCGTTCAGTTCAAAAAATTAAACAAATATTTGAAGTGTTATGTTCATGTGTTCCGCCTGAGAACAATCCAAAATCCAAGTCTGCCAACTTATTATGTACACAGGGATCATAGATAGTGTTTTCAGCTAAACGATTCCATGAGAGGATGCAATTCTTACTCAGAACTACAAACTGAACATAAAGGACAAAAGAGGTGCAAAAAGTACTGGCGATAAATGCTTTGACCACCAAAGGTTCAACATTTGTTTCAAAACTTTGGGGAAACACACTTGCTGGTTGGCAGAGGGGGCATCTTCAAGGGACAGTGCGACAACAGCTCACATCCTACAAGCTTTGATTCCCTCTGCCTGTTCTCCCTTCATCTTGGTAACCTTCTCACCAAGCATCTCCACACAGCCAACCATCTCCAAAACAGATGCAAAGAACTTAAAGTATGCCCCCCCCCCTTGTGTGGGGAAAACGTGGGATTCCCGCTAGTATTAAAATCGCTGATGACCGCATGTTCCCAGCGTGCCTCCTTTTCCGGAAGAAATCACCCATCGTTAATCAAAGATGCAAGGACCCACCCGTAACCCCAGCCACCCCTCTCCAAAGTAAGGAGAGGAACATTCCTCAGATTTTTCTTCCAGTAAAATGGTGGGCTGTTTCACTGGCCCGACCACCACATGTTATATTTAGGATTTTCCTAAATATAATGAGGAAAATCCTCTAAGGTCCATTTGAAAGTCATGCCACCATCACCTTTTAGCATGACGTGCCAAAAGCAAACAGTATAATTTCATGTTACTCATAATAGCCTGATTATTATTGGGGAAAATAACTGTTCTGTTGCAAACATGTGGCCGGCACATGGCGTGGAACTAAATTACCCAAATTAAATTTGGACAAAATGTGCAGTAATTGTAAACACAAATACATGCTTTTGCTTCTATCTTATGAACAAATACATAAAGCATCAAATATATTAAATTGTAGAAATCGAAGGAGGCAAGAAACCTAATTCAGGCCATGTTAGAGATGGAAGACAATCGTTGTCATAATCTTGCAAAAATACAATAAAAAAGGTATAGTTGGCAATAGTTGACAAAACTGTGTGATCCGCACCAAACATTAACCAACATTTGTGGGAACATCTGTCTCAACTGGCTTATTCTCGTAAAAAGAAATGATGCGAAGTGATGCACAGTGCCTGAAGACTTACGTTCCAACCTGACGAGGCTTTGTGATGAATCACTGAATAATTCGGGGAAACGTCTAACAGAGGTCAGAGGTCTCCCGTACTGGTCTGAAGTATGACCACTAGAAAATGGACCCGTCATACCTCTAATTGACTTTTGCGTGATATCAATCAGTGTCAAAAAGGCTATTTTTAGAGGTATATTCACAGAGAAGCATGCAACATGAATATTTTAGATAACACCTGTTTATCCAGGCGTTTTGGAACAGCTGCTGTTAACCAGATTCAATCTTCCATGCAAAGCCTGATGAAGACATAATATGTGTTTGGACAACAGCAGCTCATGTTTAAGCTCAGTGAAGTCATGTTCAAGCTTTGAAGGACAGAGTATGAAGCAATTTTCGAGCTATCTCATACAAATCATTCATGTGTGCCTCAAGCATCTTTGTAACAATTATAGGTTGAGATGTACGTCTGATTTCAAGAGAAGCCTACTTAAACCAAACCTCAAGAACAGCAACCTTTCTACTGAAGAATATTATTGCAATTGCTTTTTGTTTATAATTGGCTCACACATGTGTCACTTCCATACAAGTTATAGCGCGTGTCACTCCCATACGAGCTATAGTATGTGTCACTGCCATACGAGCTATAGTGTGTGTCACTTCCATACAAGCTATAGCGTGGGTCAATCCCATAAGAACTATAGAGTGTGTCACTTTCATACGAGCTAAAGAGTGTGTCACTCCCATACAAGCTACAGTGTGCTTCTGGGACTTCTGGGTGAGTCGTCTTGAGAGTTGGAGATCCTTGAAATGTAGAGGTTTCAAACCCAATTTCCATATCTACCTGGAGGCAACATTGGGCAATGTGCCTCACCTGCCCCTGAATTATAAAGCTGTATCCCTCATTTGTGCCATTGGATAAAATGTCCTGCTAAATCGCTAAATAGTCAATATAAAATGTGAAGCTCCACTTAGCTTGGGACATTTCCGCAGTAGCTACCCCCTGCAGCCTTTGAGGAAACTGGTAAAATAAAGAACAATGGCAAAGCCAAATTCAGTGATTGATTTTCAAGATGTTCAGCTAAAAAAGGCACTGAAGTATTATACAAGCTGCTCGTGAGAGCCCACATGTCCCCGTCTGTATAAAAAAGACTGCTTGGGTTTTCCTTTTTTCATCCGGACAATGTTTGTGTTTTGGGTACATTCCTAGGCAGCTTTCCCAGACACAACCAGTGGCTTCCATCCCAGCGACTTCTGTTGCAGAGCCATTAATGCCCTTGCCTTCTTTTTTTCAATGTAAGGACGTTTGGGATGGATCGTCCAAGACAGTGAAAGAATGTAACTTTGAATCTCTTCTCAATGTCTATGTGAAGCCAGGAAACATTGTTTTCCAATACCGAGCAATCCCTTTGCCAAACGGGGCTACCGGGAGAATAATCCATGGGTTTACAATATGTGCGCACATCAACACTCATATGGAAAAAATCACAAAATGTAAAATCGAAATTATATCTTCTGGCTCCTTTGCTGGAGCTGGGGTGGTGTTGGTGGTGGTAGTGGTGGTGGTGTGGTGGTGGTGGTGGTGGTGGTGGTGGTGGCTGGGGGTGGTGGCTGGGGTGGTGGTGGTGGTGGTGCCGGGAGTAAATATCAAGCCAATGCCCGGAAGGAACAGCCCAGCAGGCTATGAAGACACTCAGTGCTGCTTTATGAAGATATTATTACAAAAACGTCCTGCATTAAGATGCTGGCAGCCTCTAAGGTTTCCAGTGCAGGAGCGCTGGAATGGTGCACTATCCAGACTTCAGTGAATACCACTTTATTTAGTCCAGCAAGGATAAAAACAGCTTGATACAGCCTTGAGGAAGATGACAAATAGAGAAAATATATCTGATGTGGGAAGAATCTGTTTCTCATCTTATAACGTTTCTGGACACGGATTAGAATCAAGGATATTAGGTAATATTGGTATGACATATACATTGTTGACTTCAAATCAAATTGGTAACTACAGCAAAAAAGATACTTGTGGACTAGTATGAAGGTATTCCAACGAAAAAAGACATTTAAGTGCATGACCTATAGAGTAAATGGAAAATATCAGAGATACCGTCTGTTTCCACTAAGCAAAGACATGTGCCAGACATCTTAGAAACAGGGTACCCCAGAAATTGGAATACCAGCGCTATATTCGTCTTTGGGTGTTTATTCAGGGCTAAAGTGAATGCATAAATACCTCCAGGAACTACATGCAGTCTCTGAACTCCAGTTTCCAGCACTGGGGTATCCTCCATGTTTATTCTGAAAGACTAAGCTGAACATATGTATATCTTCAGGCCTTACATTTATTTTATTATTTTTTTACTACTCATTTTCATAGTAGGTTGATCAGCCACAGAAACGTGTGTGATGTCATCTGACCTCTCACTGACCTCTAACTGACCTTTGACTGTTGGTTTGTTCCTTGGTGGGGCAGGGCCGCTCCCTACCTCGCCAATGAGCAAAGAGGTTTTCTGACCACCCGCTGAGTGCACCTTGGTACACCTTAGTGCACCTGAGATAGACACACCCTGACTGGTACACCAGCTTGCCTTGTAAGACTCTTATGACATTATGGTAATGTCAAAATACCAGCAACACAATTGAACAGAAAGTAGGCCACAGATATCATTTTCTGTCTTGACACACATAACTATTTTCAACTCGGTTTAAAACTTGAAGGCACTTTGTAAGTAGCTGTCTCCCCTATGGATTCAACCTAGACAAGTGTCTTTGAAGAGCAACTTAAAGGCCCACTTCGGAGCGGAGCATATGATGTCAAGAGAGGGAAGGAGACTGGCATGCCTTGCTTCCAGAAATCTATAACGTAAGCTATAAACCGTTTACGGCTGCTTGGTGCGTTGGAGGTGATAACACGAGGAAACATGGCTCAACATTCAAACCCTGACCATCATTCAAACCCCAGTTTTTCACTCAATGTGCATCCCTTAGCACCCACTTAGGGGGTGAGTATCACACACACACTTCCTGGCATAGAACGCAGTTAGTTAAACATCGTTCATTTTGAATGGGAGACGGCCAAGGAAAGCAGGGCTGTCTTGTGGACAAATCTGGAAGGGTGGGTGGAAGGATGAAATAGCGTTGTTGACCTTTGTTTTCGGTGAGCTCCCCGTGCGCAGGCTGATTTCTGAAGAATTTTCTTTTATACAAACTCCATCCCTCCATTCATGTGGAATGGAGGGAGAGACGGGGCCTGGTGGAGCTTCCCCTCGTAACTTGCTTTCCGAACTCACCGCAGAACCCTCCGTTGAAGTCCAGTTGGACTGTTTCTGTATTTTAGTTTTAATACCTTATCTAAAGATCTTGTGGCCGTTCGCATGGACGTAGTTTCCAGGGAAATAGCTTGGAAAGTGTGTATACATAAAGAAGACAAGGGAATCTTAGATCTTCGGAACAATAACATTTCATAACACGTACGGAACAAGTGATGATGGAGACAAATAATAATAATAAGGTGTTTCCCTCAAGGGTGCAAGACAATGTTTTTTCTTTCCCAATGATGCAGACACACACATGTACACACACACGCACGCACGCACGCACGCACGCACGCACGCACGCACGCACGCACGCACGCACGCACGCACGCACGCACGCACGCACGCACGCACGCACGCATGCACGCACGCACGCACACACACACACACACAAAGACATTATAATATGTGGAACGGGAGTTGGAGTTTTTACGGCCTATATTTAGAAAGGTGTTCAAACATTTAAAGTTTCCAACAATTAAGTCCTCCCCAGAATAGCATTATAATGGCAGAATGCAATACAAAATAAGTTATGCTGTTTTTAATAAGCCATTAACCACTTGTGTGGTCCTTGGTGGTCTCTTGTACACCATGACACCTACTTGATAGCTGACATCTTCATAATGGCTCTGGGTGCTTTTACAAACTGCAGGCTAGCATTCTTACCTTCCTTTGAGAGGACCTTTAACATTCCTGCCTACAGTCGTCTGCAGTCGTCTGTTGAGTGGCGTGCGGTCCGTTAGCTCATTAGTCAAACGGTAACGGTTTGGCACCGGCGCCCGTCCCCGGCGTAGCATCACACGCTGCACGCCATAGCTCTGTGAATCGGAGCCGCTCTTCTGCTTGTATAGCTAGCTGCTACGCAAGGAGCACCATGGTTGAGTTGGTGTCTGTCTGTCTCCAAGCACTGAGTCAAAGGATAGCGTGAGGGCGCCCGTCCAACATAATAACACACTGGTGGTGACATCACTTGCCGGAATTGTGGCGAGTCAACTGCGACCGATCGGTCATCTTCATCGTCTTCTTATTCCGTGGAAATGTATCGTCCAGAGGTCGTATCCAGAGGTCGTGTCCAGAAGTTGTATGTTTGGTTGTATATCAACCAAAAAATGTTCTGAAGCAACCTTTGACCATGGCCAGATAGAGAAGTACCATACTGTTATTTTCAACCTGTGCCAGCTCTAAAGCCACTGGTAATATCCATATTTCCCACTTCAGCCTCAGAGATCATGCATGGATTTCAATCAGTGATGTAGTGTGACAGCGGGCTTAAATTCTCTTTGAGGTTTTGGCCACTTCCTGGAAGAAAACAGTTGAAAATTAGTTTGGCTTGTCTGACAAGCCTGGCAAAATTTGTCGTCCTCAACTCTGCTCGTAAACGGTGACTTAGATTCCCGTTCCCGTTCCCGTTTTTTGACGAGCCATCTCTCTTATCTGGTAAATACAACAGCCTACCATGGTAACGAACGTGTGCTCTGCCGACCTTTAATCGGGCCAGGATTGTCAGTGGCCATGCTGACCACCATAGCCAATGAACCTTCAGGGTTTAAACACTACTTTTTATTGAATACAGATCCACCCTTTTCTACTCTGTAAAAGCCTCTAAATTGTTGATTGACACTTCCCAGAGCCCAGCCATTACACTGACTATTATTAAGTTTGTAAGCGTTTAGCATTTTTATATTTTAATTAGTACACAGACTTGAGTACCGGTATATACTATTTGAAATGCTTTGGAATCAAAGGGCTACATAAATACAAGTTAAATATTAATAATAAATAAATTGTAACTTTACACTGGAGCATTTATCTCAATAACGCTCACTGCACTGACAGTAAAGCCTCAAACAAAGGCTTTATTCCAACAGAAGCCAAGGCGTCAACAGCCTCCATTCCAGGAGACGATTCACCTTGATTGACAAGACACACAAGCCGACTGAATCCCTCGCTAATCTAGAGTTGGCCTATCGGCTAACATGTGAATACACACAGTTCTTTGACACAAACATGCTTTATTAGTCCCCCCCATAAGCCTTTTAAGTCTTCTGCTGCAAAAGCAGTTTAGCTGCAGGCCACAGAGCAAGATGAACGGCTTCCAAGTGGATGTTGCTAGGAACTGATAATTTTCCCCAGCTGAATCACACTGGGTGATAAAGCATCTCAAGCCTTGAAGGGACCAGGGAGGCTCTAAGGCTCTTTTAACTGCCACTGTGTTAATGTTAGCTGGATCCATTATTCACCGCACAAATATTCCCAGTAAAGTTTAAACCAAACCTCAACTCCAGGTCAGGTATTGTGAGTCATGTCCTTGATTTTCTGTTAACACTGATAGCGATTAATGTGGGTTGATAATTAAAGAATGCATATCAAAACTGTCTATCAACTCTAATAATGTTCAGGATTATATCCTCTGCTTATAATTAATATCTACCATGGGGAATTTCAACAGTATTTGTCAGCAGCTATATGAGCTATATGTGTACTGTTATGGCAGATCTACTAATGTAAACTAAACAAATGTCATAATGCCAAAGTGTGTGTATCCATATACCGTATAATGAATCACGATATGGAACTATCATCCACTTTTCACTGCATTTGAATCCAATGTATTGCATCAAATGGTCATGATATGAACGTTACATTTTGTGTCATGTACAGAAAAGAATCGGTCCCTATCTATAGATCACCAAGGTTTAGCTTTTCAAGGCAAACAGGTAGGTTACACTCAAGGCAAACAGGTAGGTTATAATTTTTATTAAATAATAATTAAGGTCTGGTAATGACAAATGTTAAAGAAAAGCACTATGTTATTTAATCGTAATAATGATATAATAATAGAATGAATAATTGGACCTAGGATGAGCCGGTTGCTGGGTGCTAACATGAATGAACGGTCCTGTAGAAAGGATTTATCACACTAGCAGTCGGCAAGTCAGACCAGCTGCGTAGGCTAACCTCTTGGCTAACACTTGGCCAAACACCACTGACCAACACAGCTAGCATACAGCTCTGAAGGGAGACAAAGACAAACATGAACTCTCCCACCGACCCGAAGAGACAAGTTCTGTGTTTGTGTGTTTGAGTGTCTCTGACTTTTGTGTATGTGTGTGCGTGTGTGTGTAGAGCTTTGTGTGTGTGTGTGTGTGTGTGCGTCTGTGTGTGTCTTTCTGTGTGTGTGGGTGTGTGTCACTTTGTGTGTGTGTGTACAGCTCTGTGTGTCTCTTATTGTGTGTGTGTGTGTGTGTGTGTATGTGTGTCTTTCTGTGTCTGTGTGGTGTGTGTGGGTGTCTGCATGTGAAATTCGCCAGAAAAGCACCCAAGGGATGATTGCCGAGTCAACATGTGCTATCTATGGGCTGTTTCCGGTGCTCTTGGCGGGCCGGCCTGCTTCCTGCATTCTGTCAAAGGACGCCCAGGCTTTACCTCCCTGTGACGATCAGACACGCCCAAAGACATGCCCAGTCACAGCTGGCACTGCCCTGGACGCTAACCCGACATGTTCCTTTGGGAAGGAAAAAAGCGAGTAGCGCTATTCAACATCAAGAGTGTGCTTTGACTTTGTTTTAGGGTTACTTATTCTAGAGGCCTTTGCTTCAGTGTTTTATTCCTGAGGGGTGCCGCCATGCCTGTAGCACAGGGGTCACCAACCTTTTTGAACCTGAGAGCTACTTCATGGGTACTTCGTCATACGAAGGGCACCCAGTTTGATACACTTCTGAAATAACAAATTTGCTCAGTTTGCCTTTAGTTATATATTATTATTATTATTGATTAATGATAATCATCTATATGAAGACGCTGATCATCTCACAATAATTATCAACAATGATTTAAAAAAGGTGGGAAAGAGTTGTTCAAGAATGAGTTGTGCTATGTTTAGAACCGGCCTGCGGGCGCCTCATATGGGCCTTGCAGGCGCCCTGGTGCCCGCGGGCACCGTGTTGGTGACCCCTGCTGTAGCATGAAGATCTGGAATTCCAGCAGATTGTACGAACAGGCTTGAAGACAGGTATCCAGATGTTTGGGTGCCTGTGTGTCAGGGCTCCATATATCTCATCCAAACCGATTCAGACAAAATATTTTGGAGTGAGAATATCTGGGAATTCTGGGGTACAATTTCGAAGAAATGGTTATAACATCAATTGATGTCCGAAAAACGAATAAGGTCAATGCCCAAATCAGAGCCATTCCGTAAAATGCTGAATCAGCCGGTAAGCCAGAAAGACAGCTGACAGATGGGCCAGTAGATAACTCTTCCAGAATTCCCCTAGAGCTGTTCGGCCCTTTTTTTTGCCTGCTTGATCAATATTGCAAAGGCTATGTTGTAAACTGAAATAGTATAGGAAGAATGATAAAAATATTAAGAAAATAACAGGAATGTACTGATATAAGATGCAGACTGAAGAAGGAAGAAAAGGAAGAAACTAAGAGAGAAACAACGAAAGAATGATTAAATGTGTGGTTGCACATTTTATTAAAGGCTCAATGACGCCCCTGGTGGAACTATTGGAAAAAACAAGTAGGCAAGCCTTCCCTAAACTTTTTCACTATTGATGTTAACTTTAAAATATCTAATGTATAAAACATGACAGCTTATATATAAATATAAAGGCGTTGATAAGGTAAAATCATTTAAATTGTAGGTCATGAGTTAACGGATGTTTGACAAACTATGGACAACTGATGTTTTATATTTCCATTCTAATATAGGGCTACAGAATTATTGGGTTAGGGTTAGAGTCAAACAAAATGTGGATACTCTAACGAAAAACAAAGCGTTGACAGGAAACGACCGCCTGGCTCCTGTGTGCGGATTAAATAGTTGTCCGGTGATGGAAATCCAACTGTGGAATGCATTTTTTTCCTATGTGTGTGTGTCTCGGATAGAACTGTGACGGGCTGTGAGGTAATAACCATTGGGTCGTCCCCTAAGACGCTCCAATTGGCTGAGACGTGCTTTGAGGAATGTCCTGAAAGCATTTAAAAAGCTCTGATGCCTCCAGCATGAACAGAACAGTCTAAAGCATCAGTGCTCCCTAGAACTACCAAGTCTTACTATATTTCTTTATTTTAGCAATAGGCTGTAACTCCCTGAATGCACTTTCTGAAGAACTAAAGGAAACAACCGGGACAACGACTTTAATCGGGAGATTCTATATTTTATACTTTATTTAATTTCGGATGATCATATTCAAAGGTACCTATGTGAATTTTTTTCAATTAATATATTATTTTAATAAATTATTTTGCCTATGGCCTATCATTACATTTTATATGATTATTATTATTATTCTTTTTATTTAAAAACATGTCATAGATTAGGCCTACTTATATAGGATGTGGACTATATCTTGTAACCAATTGATTTGGGATGGATTAGGTACCACTCGGGACTTCACCATGATGCGGTGCAGCCTCGCTCTGCTGCTGATGCTCTGGAGCTGTGAGAGTAGAAGTGTGGCAGGTGAGTGGAGAGAAAGCAACCGTTTTTGTGATATTGGTCCATTCGGTTTGCAGGCCGAAATTGTGAGGCGAGAGTTGGGCAAACTAACCGCTTTTGCTTTCCCTCCGCAGAGAGTGGCGAGGACAACAGTGTTTATGACTTATTCGAACTTGCCAAGGTGAGCAGAAGGCACAACGGAGTGACCCAGGTTCGAGGCGCAGACCCAAACAGTCCTGCCTATAAGGTCCTCAATGCTAGCCTGATCCCCCCGGTACCCGACATGTCCTTCCGGGACCTCATCGACTCCATTCAAACAGAGAGAGGCTTCATCCTCCTCCTCAATCTTAAGCAGTTCAAGAGAACCAGGGGGAGTCTTTTGACTGTCGAGAAGACCGACGGATCCGGACCGATATTCGAGATCATATCCAACGGCGAGGCGAAAATGCTGGATGTGGTTTTATCCACCAAGACCCAGCAACAGGTCGTGTCGATTGAAGATGCGGATTTAGCGACTGGACATTGGGGGGAGAACATCACCCTGTTCGTGCAGGACGACCGTGTGCAGCTTTTTGTCGGCTGCGAGAGAGATAAATGTGTCCGAGATGGATGTGCCGATCTACAAAGTATTGTCACAGGAACTTATAGACACTGCCCGCATGAGGATCGCAAAGGGAACAGTGAAAGACTTCAAGGTAAATCAATTTTTTTGTTATCATTATTGTTCTTGCTTGCCAGAAAATTAATTGTGAACTACAACACGTGAAATCTTCTATCAAAAAGTGGGCTGTTACAGATATTATACAATTTGACTTTTAATTGAAAAGACTGTGAATCAAATCCAAATGATATGTGCTTTAAATGTTATGTCCTTTTATTCAGGGAGTGCTTCAGAACGTACGGTTTGTCTTTGGAACCACTCTTGAAGCCATCTTGAGGAACAAGGGATGCCAAAGTGGAGGTGAGTTTCCTTATACTCATCGGGACTAATCTCGTTCATCGGTGCAAATGGACCGCTCCAAAAGAAACAAACAACAGAATAACCATCGCTTCCTTCCTCTCCGCAGTGACCTTGTCCGGTATGATGACCCTCGACAACCAGATGAACGGCTCCAGCCCAGCCATCAGGACCGATTACACCGGCCACAAAAGCAAAGGTGAGCCCCGTCTCCCCCACCCTACCCTCACCCCCACGCCGTTGATCGGCTCCCATCCACCGACCACGCCTCCGCCCGTATATTCCTCACGGTCTGCGGTGATGTAACTCACTCCTGGTTCCTCCTCCGCTTTGATCAGATGCGCCGTCCGTGTGCGGCTTCTCCTGCGAGGACATCTCTGGGATGTTCAAGGAGCTCAAGGGCCTTGGTGTGGTCGTCAAGCAGCTGTCCAAGGCCCTGCACCAAGTGGTGAGTGTCCGGACGCCCGCCGGGTCGTGCCTCCTGCACTCTGTCATCCTTCCCCTGTCTGTCGCTTATGTGTGTCTCCCCCCTGCCCCTGCTCATTGCATTCCTAATGCGTAGCCACTTGTCACTGTAACGGCGGGCCAGGGCCAAGTCCCTAATGAGACCCATGTTGAATGCACAAAATGTGTTTGGCTGACTGATTCTCTCCCGCCGGCTTCACTAGAGTCAAGAAATGTCTTAATCACTGTGTGTGTGTGTGTGTGTGTGTGTGTGTGTGTGTGTGTGTGTGTGTGTGTGTGTGTGTGTGTGTGTGTGTGTGTGTGTGTGTGTGTGTGTTGGGCGTGGGTTTTGTTCCTATTGGCAACAGTGGCAATGCAAATGTTATCCGTACTTTTCCCTAAACACCCTCTCTTGCTGTTTGTGTGTGTCCCTCCCTGTCTTTTTTCTCTCTCTCTCTCTCTCTCTCTCTCTCTCTCTCTCTCTCTCTCTCTCTCTCTCTCTCTCTCTCTCTCTCTCTCTCTCTCTCTCTCTCTCTCTCTCTCTCTCTCTCTCTCTCTCTTCCCCCCCCCCCCAGGTCGATGACAACATGATGATCATGGATCAGATCAAGACCAAGGATGGAGTGTGCGTGCACAACGGCATTGTGCACAGGAACCAGGACGAGTGGACCATGGACGGATGCACAACGTGCACCTGCCAGTTAAGAAACCGTCAAACACAACTCCCTACATGCGGTGGAGAGGGATAAGAGAGCCTGGTCCATTAGAGTTTCCAGGCCTCCAATTATACGTAGATAATGTTAATCCTTCACTTAGAGCTGTGTGGTGAGGACAGTGCTATCTATTGTGCAATAAAGTGTTGGTGGAAAGTTTAGTGGGTTTAACACGCACAGCTGGATGAGTTTCCCTGAAACATAGCAATTAGCCTTGGCACAGATCCACCTCACTTACTTTTGTGTCCCTTCTGTGTGATTCGGGGTGGCAGGCCAGCAGGCCGTTATCCATGTACTGATCTGAACCCTCCCCTGTGCAGAACTCGGCCACCATTTGTCATGAGATCAAGTGCCCCATTATCCCGTGCACCAACGCCACCGTGCCCAAGGGAGAGTGCTGCCCGCGCTGCGGAAGCGGTAAGAACCAGCTCGTCCCTCTGCTCGAGGAGAGCATAGGCGCTGAAGCCTTGGCCCGTTTTTTCAAAGATAATCGAACAATATGATAATAACAGTAAGGACGAGTGATGACAATGATTATCACAATGATAATGACACTGTGAAGAAACTATGATAAAACAAATGCCTAATAACATGCAATGATCGAGTGACAAAGATTATCATGATGATAATGACGATGTAATAATAATACTAATAACGGCGGATAGAAACTATATTATAATAACAATGACAACATTCAAATTCATCCTAATTCCTAATAATTGATTGTAATGGTGTCGGCCTCAGACCCCTTTGCCAGAGGACGGCTGGGTCCCCGTGGTCAGAGTGGACCCATTGCTCGGTGACCTGCGGCCGGGGCATCCAGCAGCGCGGACGCTCCTGCGACCGCATCAACAACAACTGCCAGGGCAGCCTCGGTGCAGACCCGGGACTGCTACTGGAGGAGTGCGACAAGCGCTGTGAGTCCCTCGCCTTTCCCCTCCACCGCATCTTCAACGCCAACCTCCATTGAGTCTGTTTTGATCCTCAATCACCCCCTGCCGACAGAGCCGAGTTTTGAGTTCTACGGGCGTGTTAACCGTTGTGATTTTTGTGTTGTTTGTTCACAGTCAAACAGGACGGTGGGTGGAGCCACTGGTCTCCTTGGTCCTCCTGCTCCGTGTCCTGGTGGCGAGGGCCTGATCACGGCGCATTCCGCCTGTGCAACTCCCCCACGCCCCAGAGGGTGGCCAAAGAGTGTGAAGGAGGAAGGGACGCGCCACTGAGCTTTGCAAGCAGTCTCCTTGTCCAAGTAAGCGTGCTGCGGTGTAGTAATGAATGAGGGCAACACAATAGTGATTGAGCCCTTAACTCACTTATGAAAGGACTTGCATTTGCAGTAGTTGAATGTTTAGAACAAGGAGTCAGTGGTGACCAGCTCAGGGATCTTTGGGATCAATTACTGCTTGTCGCCGAAGCTGTCATCATAGAAAACAAAACATATCTTTGGGATTCCACTGCCAAGTTTTAGAGTCAAGGACAAAAGGCTGATGATGGTGTTTCCTCTTCTTCTAGTCCATGGGTGGATGGGGACCCTGGTCTCTCTGGGACACCTGCTCCTTGACGTTGTGGTTGGTGGGATCCATATGCGCAAACGTCTCTGCACGGACCCTGCACCAAAATATGGAGGAAACCATTTGTGTGGTGTGGCGCCATGTCTCAAGTGTGCAACAAAGCAGGATGGTCCTATCGGTAAGCAACCTGAATTATAATCAGAACATGTAAAGTAAAAGGTGCAACTCTGTGTACTAGCATCTAGAACAACCTGTTGTGTCTTCCCCGGCCTGTAGATGGTTGCCCTCTCAGGCCTTGCTTCGCTGGAGCCAAGTGCACCAGTTTCCCCGATGGCACCTTCAAGTGTGGCCGGTGTCCGGTTGGCTACAGAGGAAATGGCATCAACTGCAAGGACATCGACGAGTGTAAAGAGGTCTCCGACGCCTGTCACACACACCAAACGGGGTGCCATCGCTGTGAAAACACAGTGCCTGGCTACAACTGTTTGCCCTGCCCCGCCCGGTACTCCGGACCCCAGCCGTTCGGGAGGGGGGTCGAGCAAGCCACCGCCAAGAAACAGGTGTGAGCTTTTGCTGGTTTTCATGTTCGAGTCCATTTCGTGAAGTAATACTGTCGGTAGGACCGGGATTCTATAACCCTCCATTTTTACTTCAGGTCTGCAAGCCTCGTAATCCTTGCCAGGACGGGAGCCACGACTGCAATAAAAATGCCAACTGTGTCTACCTGGGCATCTTCTCTGATACCATGTTCCGCTGCGAGTGCAAGCCAGGATATGCTGGCAATGGCTACATCTGTGGAGAAGACACTGACTTGGAGGGATGGCCCAAACACAGAGCTGTTGTGGTGACGAACGCTACATACCACTGCAAGAAGGTAAGCAGAGTGATACGGAGAAAAAAAACAGAAATGGATACACCATCATTTCCCCAGTGTTTTGTTGTGGGGATGCCCTCTTCATACCAGTTTTGTTTTGGTTCTCTTATAGGATAATTGTCCCAGCCTGCCCAACTCTGGTCAGGAAGATCATGACAAAGATGGCCTGGGGGATGAGTGTGACCATGATGATGACAACGATGGAATCTCTGATGATAGGGTAGGGTGAGGCGTGACACTGTTTTTTTTTTCAGGGACCAGACATGTAATCAGCAGTAGCCTCTTTCAACCTCTTCCCTTTGGGTGGTAGAAATCGATACCTCTGTGTTTCCATGGGGACTTCCAGCAGAAACACTTTGTGGAAAGCCAGTAGCACGTAAATACTATAATATCATATGGCCTAGGCTGAGGACAAAAGGGCCGGCACACCATAATTCTACGTGTGGATTGGAAAAGTTAGACAAGAAAATGGTTCTATAATGTTGTGGTGAGAAACCCTAGGTTTCTCAAATTGGAATATCACATTGCAGCGAAAAGACAGCGTCCAAGTTCCAAACCAGCCTCATTGAAATGTTTATTTTTCATCTGGTGCCATTAATTTCACAACTGCGTGTTAAGCTAATGGATTTTAAACAATGTATTTTTGATGAATTCAGGATAACTGCCCCAAAGTGTACAACCCTGCCCAGTACGACGCTGACAGAGACGACATTGGCGATCGCTGTGACAACCTGTGTTTTCGAAGCTAACACGGATCAAACCGACACCAGACAACAACGGCGAGGGGGACGCTTGCGCCATTGACATCGACGGCGACGGTAAGAGTCCTCTTAAGGTTTTGAAGTTCTCTGGTGCTTCTGGTGAGCTATTGTAAGCTAATGCGGGCAAATCGTGTCCTCTCACCAGGCATTCTGAACGAGAAGGACAACTGTCAGTACGTCTACAATGTGGACCAGAGGGATTCCCGACGGGGATGGAGTTGGAGACCACTGTGACAACTGCCCTCTTCAGCACAACCCTGACCAGGTAATGACATAGATCCTCTTTCCACTCGCACTCTCTCCAGGATAAGCTGCACCTGAGGGGTGATATTTAGGCCCAATCCCATTTCTACCCCTTACCCCTTCCCCTTAACCCTTCAAAACAAGGGGGAGGGGTAAGGGGAAGGGGTAAGGGGAAGAAATGGGATTGGGCCTTAAGCTCTCACTGTGCAGGCGGCCTATCCTCTGGACAGGGATGAAGGTTGTTCTTTAGAATAGGTTTCTTCTCCGATGAAAGAGAGGAATGTGGACATTTCTTAATTAGGCCAAAAGGGAAGGACATTGGATTATTGTCTTCACAGATAAAAAATACCAAAAGATCATATCAAAAGAAAAGTAGTAGCATTGAACAAAGTTCATATTGACTTCACCTACTTTGTATTTAAGAAAGAAAAGGATTTTCTATTAGAAGGATTTGTATTAAAGGAATTCCCTTCTCCTACAGATTGACTCAGACTCAGACCTCGTGGGGGACAAGTGCGACAGCAACCAGGACATCGACGAGGATGGGCACCAAAACAACCTGGACAACTGTCCATACATCCCCAACGCAAACCAGGTCGACCACGACAAGGACGGCAAGGGCGACGCCTGTGACCACGACGACGACAACGATGACGTCCCCGACGAGAAAGACAACTGTCGTTTGGTGCCCAACCCTGACCAGCTGGACTCTGATGGTGAGTCCCCTCTCCGCTGCCACGGCGGTCAACTGGGCGTCCGCTACACCGGAGACATTTCTCGTGGCTAACTCGGGCAGACTCTATTCATCACACTTGGGCTTACATAACCGCTCTGTGACAAATCCTTTCCTTCTCCTGTTCCGCTATGTTGTCATATTCGCTGGTTGTATTCCAATTCAAAAGCATGTGTTTTGATTTCTCTCCTCCAGGGGATGGCCGAGGGGATGTTTGCAAAGATGACTTTGACCAGGACAAAGTGCTGGATATCCATGACGTCTGCCCAGAGAACACTGACATCAGCGAAACAGACTTCCGCAGGTTCCAGATGGTTCCTCTGGACCCGACAGGCACCTCTCAGATCGACCCCAACTGGGTGGTCCGGCATCAGGGCAAGGAGCTGGTGCAGACCGTCAACTGCGATCCTGGCATCGCTGTCGGTATGTCGAACATATTGCACTTACACACGATAATTAATTGCCATTGTATGGGTCGAGTATGCACAGGGTATCTGTCAAGGCGCTTCGCAGCTGTTGGCCAACAACACTAAACCGGCCTTCATCCCCGTCCAGGTTATGATGAGTTCAATGCGGTGGACTTCAGCGGAACATTCTTCATCAACACGGACAGAGACGATGACTACGCCGGCTTTGTTTTTGGCTACCAGTCCAGCTCGCGCTTCTACACCGTGATGTGGAAGCAGATCACACAGACCTACTGGTCCACCACGCCCACCAGAGCCCAGGGCTACTCTGGCCTGTCAATCAAAGTGGTTAACTCCACTACAGGGCCTGGTGAACATCTGAGGAATGCTCTCTGGCACACGGGAGACACGGCCGGACAGGTGGGTTATCCATTCACCCCGTCTATAAAATACTCCACATCAATGAGATACGGGCATTAGGAGACTTTTATAGCATAGGTGGACGTTCATCAAGTTGACGCGTTGACTGTAATTCTTCCAGGTGCGTACTCTGTGGCACGACCCCAGGAACATTGGCTGGAAGGACTACACAGCCTACAGATGGCATTTGGTGCACAGACCCAAGAGTGGACTCATCAGGTAATGTCCAACAGCCCTTGCACTACATATGAAAGCTCTTCCCAGAGATCCAGAGCACAGTAATCGTTCAGTTCAAATGTATTAACATGTGACTTTTCATTACTCAGGGTGGTGATGTACGAAGGCAAGAGGATCATGGCGGATTCCGGAAACATCTACGACAAAACGTACGCTGGTGGACGCCTCGGCCTCTACGTCTTCTCCCAGGAGATGGTGTACTTCTCCGACCTCAAATATGAGTGCAGAGGTAAGACCCATTTTAAAAACTCCTGTCGGTCATGTGTTCAGGAAAAGGGATTTGAATGATCGCTAGCACATTTGATTCTAACGCATGTCTTTTTTTGTACTACCAGATTCATAACTGAACCAGTGAGGTCCTGATATGGATAGAACGGATCTGTCACCTGCCACTATGAGCTTTGAACTGTAAGCCCCGCGACGACCATTCTCCGCAACACTCGACCACGAGAACACACACCGTTTGCGGAATGGATAAGAAGATGTAGAAGGTATAACCAGCTTCCCGTACATTCCCCTCGAGAGACTTCCGTGTCCCCGCACCGTACACTCAAAAAACACGCGTTGGCCTCGTTCTGAGGTCCATCTTAACCTTCTCATTATAATTCTTGGATCTGCTTTCGAGGACCGACTAGATCCCGGTCCTCACTTGTGGTGTGTTTGCCGAGTATGGCCATCAAAGGGAAGACATTTTTTTTTATCATGTTTTATTTTTTAAGCAATAATTTTGATCTGCTGTGGACTCAAAAAAGACTTATTTGAATATGAAGAATGCCCTAGGAGGATTTTGGTTAAGTTGGGAGCGATTCTCTCCCCTCGAAGGACCCGTGGAGGGGACCATGGACGAATAGACTGGACTGATACTATCAAAGAATGTGTGTGTGTGTGTGTGTGTGTGTTTATATCTGTGTTTCTATGTGTGTGTGTGTTTGCGTGTGTACATGTGCAGTTGGGAAACTGAGAGCATAGTAATGAAGACCACATTGCCAATGAATCATTATCATCGATAATCAATGAGTCATTTTATCCTCATTGACCCAGAGTCTTTTAGTCCTTCCAAATGGAGGCCTAAACCAAACGCTATGCACTGTCCCACGAGATTGACCCGTTGGCTCAGGAAACACCATCAGAGGGACTAAGAAGGGAGGAGTACAATGACTAGGACAGCACAGGGCCTCAAAGCAAACGTGTATTGCTTTGAAAAAAGAATATTTTAGAATAATATGTGGTGATATCTTTGAGTTTTAAAAACAGTATCACCGGACGTAACCAGTCAAGTGCCAGTCTTTTGTGTGTGAGGAATGGACCTGTATTGCTTTAATTTCTTATTTATTTATTTGTCAGAGATTATTTGTACCATGGCCGCCATCAAAAAAAACTAAAGTCAGTGATCAATTAAAGAAAACCTGGAAAACACAATGCCATGGTATGTTATTGTAAGGCGTATGCCAGATGTTTTAATTGATCATTTTATTTCCAAATATTCTTATTCTGCACGGTAAGCACGATCGGTGTGCCTGAGCTTGTGTGTACATTTTTTTACAAGGAAACTGAAAGGAAAAGTACTGAAACGAAGTACAAATATTACCTCATCATTATTAGAGTTTGTATTGAGGCCACCATACGAGAATATCTTTTTCCAGCAGCAGAGTATACATTGGTTGACTTGTATTTTTTCCCCAAGACAGACTTAAGTACAATCATTTATATTCTGTATATAAGATATTTTTGTAGCAAAAAGAGGCCCGGTCAGCAGTGTAATAGATTCAAGAAATGTTCCCTTTACTATGTTGTGCGATATGTCCTGTGCATTTTTATAAATTATTATGTTCTATGTTAAGAGTTTATTTCATTTGTGTAGATAAATGCTATTTAAATAATTTATCCAGGAACGTTGCCATAATATGGTATCGGTCCCGTTTGTTTGCACACTGACACAAGGATGTCTTTGTTGTTTTTGGTTTTGTACTTTTTTTTAATACTAGGGAAACTTTTTCTATAAACATTTGTACCATAGTTTTTACCCACAAATTGTTGTTTATACTCCTACCAGTGATGTGTAATGTCATGGAACAATAAACACTTCAGGAAAAAAAATATGTGTATTCAAGTTACTTTGCTTTTATTCCATGCTGAACCATTAAGACATAATTGCTAAAGTCTGAGAGGTAAAGCGCATTTCCTTTAGGTCTGAAACTTAAAACACCTGAATTTAGCCATGGTGGGACAACACAACTGGAATCCATTAGCTGGGTCTCATACAGTCCTGTGGAGAAAAGGACAGAATCGTTAAGAAGTCCAAAGCCTGCACCAATAAACATGAAGTGTGGCCTACTAAAGCATCGATCCTTCTACGATCACACCTGAGACGTGCATCACCCACCCACCTTACCTTCCAGCTCCCGGCGATCACGTGACGAGCATAAGCAAGGAATGAGGAGCCCCCTTCACTTGAATGCAAACTCTGGAAGAGTGTCGCCTAGTCTACGCTTTACACTACTATTGTATAAAGGAACCAGTGGAAAGACATGAACAAGACACATACACACATGCATGCTGTGGGAGGGGATGGTAGTCATAGCCCTCAAAGCCATTCGTATCTCGTTAAACAGCTCATAATTTTCCAGAGTAAAATAAAGATGGCCGATTTGCGTCTTTTACGAGCCAAGCCGTTTCGGGGCCCGATGCAGCCCTCACAGCTCCCCTCTGAGGAAACCCAGACAGACTCGGTTAACTGCAGGTCTCCTTACATTAGAAACGACCTTGTCGCCATGGAAACGAGGTTAGTGGGCCATACATTAGCCTCAATGCGTTTCCCTTGCAATAAATGTATACTACACACATGTGTTCCAGGATAAAGACAAAAGGTGGTCTGTGTGTGTGTTTCTTTGACATCCTTCATAACTCCCTGATGATCAATGAGCTATGTAGCAAAATGTTGGACACACGTTTTTTTTATTACATTGCAGGCTAATTCTCTGGTTTTAGTGTATGTGTGTGCCTGTGAACCTGAGTTGAAAATCCTAACTTTGCCCCCTACTAGACATGGGAACATTGTGACAGAAAGTAGTCCAAATGAAAACTAGATTTTTTTCCACACGGCTTCAACGTGAGTAGCAACAGAGGCTACATAGCTACGCCACACTTGCTCATGCAGCACTTCTTGTAGTTCCTC
Organism: Gadus chalcogrammus; assembly: GCF_026213295.1. Lineage (NCBI taxonomy): Eukaryota > Metazoa > Chordata > Actinopteri > Gadiformes > Gadidae > Gadus > Gadus chalcogrammus. The sequence goes on along the minus strand of NC_079416.1, from coordinate 11,405,612 downwards.
CTCTGGTATTCATAATGAATATGATATGGCATCTCAAATAAGGAGGATCAGTTAAAATTACATATTGGTTTAGGCCATGGAACCTCACCTATCTTGCTTGTTTGTTATTTTAGAGAGAGAGAGAGAGAGAGAGAGAGAGAGAGAGAGAGAGAGAGAGAGAGAGAGAGGGATTGAGTAAGGGGGAGGGAGAGAGAGAGAGAGAGAGAGCAGACCCGATAGGAATCCAAGAGAGAAAATAACCAGGTGCAGACGAGCCTATCGCACTGAGCACTCAAATCCCAAAATCTTCTACTTCCATCACTTTCTATTCTACCTGCTTGCTTACCAAAAAGGATGAGAGTGAGATGTATTGCATAGCTAACAAATGTCCCGGTTTGCACTAACTATAAACAACTTTAATTCAACCCTGAATCTCATCACCTACAGGGGCAGGGATTTGGGGGCAGGCCTTGGGTAATAGGAGTTCAACCGAGCTTTGCTGTTTCTCCGAAAGAGACCAAACCCATGGTCTCCCTCTGCATCGATCTGTCGGTCAACACCCTGAACATAAGGCCTCACACACAGCGCTTGTGCTCCAGTGTGATGTGCAGTACGTGAGAGGAATGTCCTGTTCTCTCTTCGACCGCTGTGATGGGGACAACAAAGTTGCTGTTCTCGTTCAAATAAGACATCCCTTATGAATACACCGCCCTGAACGCATATAAAACGAAAAATAACTGTAGGAGCCAAAGAGGAACTGATTGATTTATAATAATAAGTTAGTTAAAAACAATTAATTATTGGTAATGATAATTGTATTATTATTTGCAAGGTTTATATAAGTTTAATATGAATAATTTACTAATGTATAGATGATAATACATTTTGATGTTTAAACCAAGGTTAAATATTTTGTATTTCTGATGTTAAAAAATAAATATGACATCACTGTTTAGTATTAACTAGGGTTGGACCTAACTAACTTGGGGTCAAAAACTATAGGTAGCAACATCATTTTTTGACCCTGCGTTTGATATAATTTTTTGTTTTCTAATTAAACATTAGAAGAAAGTTATCTTGTCTTGTCACTCGCGTTACAAATGCTTTTTGAAACTTACAGGAGCAAGTGGTACAATTACGGAGAAGAAGAACGAAATGGTGTGCCACCACACCCACAACACAGGCGGGACAAGATTAATTTTTGTTTGTACTGTTAATTAGGGATTGACAAAAAACTGACTTGAGCAAAGTGTATTAGGGATTGAAACAACACAAAAAACTGACCTGAACAAACTTTATTATTGTGCATCCATATCTTTTGTTTGGCCATTGGTGTGTGGACAGGGATGTGTCGAGAAGAGACCCACAATCCTCTCTGGCGGCAGTTAGTCGTCGGCGGGGAACGGGCCGCTGTGGGAGAAGCTGGTGGTGTATGGGTCTTTGAGCAGGGCCGCCAGCTTGGCCTTGGAGATGGGAGGCCGAGGATGAGACCTCTGGCACTGCTCAGCCTCTTCCAACAGGGAACGCAGCTGCTCTGCACTAATGCGCTGTTGAGGGAGAACGGACGTGCATGCAAGGTTTAGACACAAGGGCACAAGCTCTCGAGAAAGGTGCGTGGTTATCCCTCTAAACAAGGCTACTAGTAGCATATAAACATTTGTATAGCAAGATATACACATTAGCGGACAGGGAACGCCCAATTCACAAACACTCTGGAGCGATGTCACCAAACTATTTAATAGACCAATGAAGACAAGTTTTTGTATATTTATATTTTAATTACCCGCTGCACATAACTTTATAAAGCTGGAAGTAGCATAAAACTGTCTTTCATGCTCATTCATGCTACTAAAAATCCTCATGTGGAATTCTTTGTGCAGAGTTGGACTGCGTCCTGTGGGTTCAAACGAGCTCAAAACTATTCCCTGAATTGCCTGAAACGCTTCCAGCTGGACGGAACCGTGTTTTTTTGTTCTTCTCATTTGCTGAAGAAGTCAGAATCCTTCCTCACGGATCCTTGAGGGACTTCATGTGAATTCAGGGTTGGGAGAGCCAACCTTTTCCAAAACTAGGTTAGGATGAGGACAGGCTTTCCGTAATTCCAACGTCAATATTTATCCCGCGGGAGTCGTTCCTGGGAGTTTGACTTATCTTTTTGGCACCCACCCCTTACAAAATCTGCTGTTGGGTTTATTTGGACAACCAGGGAGACTTTTAATTCATCTGCGTGAGTGATAGTAGCGCGCCAACTGAAAAACACGGTTCAGAGCGAGTGTTTAGAGCATGTTTCTACTAGGTGTAACCACACGGGTTGCATAGGCGAAGAAACAAAAGGGCCATCACGATTCTGATCGAGTTAGCTCAGTGTTTCTCGTAAACGTTACGCAACGGCTTCCGAGACCGCTCTGTGACTGAACTCCTGGCGTGGTCCACACCGCCCTGTGTCATCGCTCCGGACTCCAGTGGTCTGACCCGTGCAAGAACATGGTTGGAAACAAAGCCCAGGCTGGTTCCCTTACTAGAAGCTGTCATCTCAAGGGCCTTCTCTAGAAGCACTACATTTTCCTCTAACACGTTTATGGCCTTCCTCCAAGTAGCTTAATTTTTTTGTTGTTTAACCCCGATCGTCAAATCTAAAACAAGACCCAAAAACACAAAAAAATTTGATTGACAACAAATGCACCCCCCAGCCCCGGGTGCACCCCCCCCTACCTGACCGTACCTACCTCCTCCATCGCCCTCACACTGAGTTGCCCATGTTAAGAAATCCTCTCAAACCTAATGATACTCTTTGGGTCATTACATCCAAGGTATTACTGTGTTTTCCCTTTTTTTACGAGCGCTGCAGTTCTCCACACTGCAGGCCTTTGTTTCCACCCAGCCCTGCAGAAGATAAGGGGCTATGGACACACATTCATTCCCCATCTGTGGGGCTCATTGAAACGGCTCTCCTGTCTGTAGACCTGACCTTTCAATACCTTTCAATAGGACGCCGGAGATGAAAGCAGCACATGTGGATGGTATACGAGTCGCTGTAGGAGCTTCTTATCTGGGCCCTGTAAAATTGGGTGTATCAACCGACATGCATGCGTGTCTCTGTGTGTGTGTGTGTGTGTGTGTGTGTGTGTGTGTGTGTGTGCGCCTGCGGAATTGTGGCTGTGCATTTGTGAAAGCATGCATTATCTATGATTTAATGGATGCAGTTTGGAATGTTTCACACTCAGCGGAACTCGATACAACTGGAATGAAAACGTAAAATGCAGAGTCAATGTTTTGTGTGTTTATAGATTGAGGCAATAAAAAAGGGGACAACTCGCTGAACCCTAGTGTCTTGATGTAGAGAAAGGTTCATAATGTACTTCAGATGACACGCATAAGGGATAAAGGGAGAGAACCATAATGTTGGCTACATGTCCCGAGAAGAGCGAGAGCGAGGGCGAGGGTGAGAGAGAGACCTTAAAAGAAAGATCCCACATTTGTATTGGCCTGAAATTTGATGGTCAGACGTGAAAGTTGGCCGACCTCTGATGCACCACTGCTCTGCAGACCGCCGTGTCACTAGGCGTCTGAGTTCAGGTGAGCTCAACGGCCTTCTGTCTGTCTGTCTGTCTGTCTGTCTGTCTCCTACAGCCTTTCCGTCAGGAGTGTGGGAGCAGTTCTCAGGCACTTTATATTTCCCCTGAGCCAGGCGTCAGCGGCAGCACTGATGTCTAGATGGAAACCAGTGCAGATAAGAGAACTGCCTTCCAATGGAAACATGGACAAGAGAGAGGCTTCGCTTGTTTGAGGGGGTTTTCTGGGCATCGCCTTGGTCTCATGATGTTATCACTGGGATAGGAACGTCAGGCCTCATTAGGAACATGTAAAACACTGCTAGGCCGGTGGGACCAGGCGAGAGTTCAGAGAACTTCGCCAGCCGGCACTTTCTTACTCCAAGAGGCCATTGATCGCTGTTCCTCTTAGCACATTTACACCAGAGCAAAGTGGTTTAAATCTAATCCAATTTGTGTATAAACACCTCCCAGGGGAAAAGAGAGTGCAGCTGTTTGTGTGGAGATGGTTGTCGCCATCCATCCCAGCCATAGTTCCTTTAGCAGGAACATGTGAAATATAAAGTGGAGGTGGTGAATCCATAATCGCCCACTCAACACCACACACCGGACCTGTCGGGATCGGGCGGTAAATCCCCTCGGCACAGAGATGAAGATCTGTGTCCTTGAAGGACCTTAAAAGACTTGAGAAAGAGAATGTGAAAAGGTGGCTTGTTGAGATGTAAGTTGGATTTGGAAGCTCAAAATCTCGACAAATCGCCTCTAAGGCCCATTTTCAATAGGTTCTTGGGTTGGCTCCAGGAAGCTCCAGATGCTCTCTGTGCCGTACCTCAAACCACCTGCCTCACGTCTTACGCCGGCTTGACCCAGACATAACCTGTTCAGCAGGCATTGATCGTATACATCTGTCGGTTTTTTAACATTATACATTTCCATGTGTGCGGGAGGAAAATATGATTCAAACTCACCACACAATCGAGCTACCTACTTCATGTGTTATGAACCTTTTGTAAACCTTTTGTAGAAGCACATTAGTAGCAATCCACCAAGTCAGACTAGATTCATGATGTTGCCATAGCAAGCAGTACTAATCATAGGCTAGCAACACTTTAGCGGACACTTTTACCCTCGGTGTGGAACACCGAGGGGTTCCACAATAACAGGAGGGTGGGTGTCCCAAGACGCGTAAGGGCTCCTCACTGTCTCATCCCTGGAAGACGAACATGACAGCACTGGAGTTCCTTCCGTCCACACCCACCCTCCGGCCGTCTCAGTGCGGACCACCCCGCCATGCCAGTCCCGGCTGCTCTTCAGGGTCCCAGGGCTCAGGGCCAGTTCCCCGGCAGCGGGGGCCACTCAAGTTACAGGGGTCACTGACTTCGGTCGCATAGCTGCCTGACTCAGCCACCGAACGGCAGGAAGCCAGAGGACTGGTCATAACGGCAGGGATTGTGTTTGTCGCGTGGACAATGCCCTGCCTGCGCAGATTAAGAGTGCAGGGTGAGTCAGTAGTGTGTTCTTTATGAATTATACGGTTGTATCCATAACCGCATTGTGTGAAGGGGAGAGGGCTTGAGACAACTGCTCCTTATGAAACCCAAAGGAAGGAGTGGGTTTGTGATAGTATCAGTAGATGGTGTCAAAGGACATGATCATGTTCCTCAAAACCCAAGGGGAGAGCTGTTTCAGATCCTTCTCTTATGCCGGAGAACATAAATCCGGTAAAAGCTGAGAGTATAGATGTTATCTGGGAGGAAAGTTGAGAAATAATACAAAGTGTTAAGACGTATCGCATAACATTTCCAGGACGAGACTAAAGACTGCCAAACCATATTCAATGACACCAATGTCCGTAAATTAATCAGTGGATCATGCACCATAAATACACCATAAATAATATATATATTAGCTGTCCCAAAAAATGAAAGCTCTAGTGGTCTAAGTGGCTAAGAAAGACTGAGAGGAGAATCCTTGTTTTCCTCCTTCCTCTCCATAGGAAGGAGGAAACTGCAGACAATGTGGTCTATGTGGCCACATAGACCACATTGTCTGCAGTGGGAAAGGTGTTGCACAACTGGAAAGTTGGCAGCACAATAAAGTCTGAAAAGAGAACTTGACACTTTTCTGCAAGCTTTAATCTTCCATGGTTGGCTTCCCACATGAAGTGGATTTTGATTCTCTGCTATGCAACGAGGCATTCCCTAAATGCAACGATTGATCTTCTACAATCTTATTGGCAACAACAACCCAACCTGATTAGTACACGACACATTCTTCATTTTCAATCCCGTTAAGATAAGGCAGAAATATGGTTTTATTCATATTTTTGGTTTGTTTGTGCAACAAGGTTTTGATTGTACACAGAGATAACAGGAGGCCCGTCATTCTCAGGCTGCATATTTACATGCTAAAGTGTTCAAGTGTGTGTAGCTATAAAGAGAATGCCATTGGATTTGGCCACGTGACAACATGGCTTGATGTTGAAAAGGTTCTGTCTGGTTTTATAAATCCTGCTCTTTTCATCATCGTTCAAAGAACAATCCTGAGATCATGGCTCACACTGGTGTAATTACATTGGCAGTGCTCTGCCACAGGGTTTAAAAGCATTGTCTGCAGCCCGTTGTTGTCCATCAGTGCCTACGATTGCAGGATAAACAGTACCAGATCGATTGATGAGGATCAATTACACCAGATGAGCTGGTTGCCAACAATAAAACTACAAAACACTTTTATTATTCATTCTGGGAGCCATTAGTTTGTGTTAGACAGAACCGAAATAGATTGAGAAAAGACAAACACAATCAATGACAATCTGAATCTGGATCTGTATTGTATTTTCCTTTACCTCTACAGCATCAGGACTATAACCAGCTTTTGAACAATAAAAGCCATGGGTTTGCTTACGCACTGAATAAGCGATCAGCAAACAATGGAAAATCCGGGGTAGAGATTCCTTGGCAGAGGAAGGCCCTTGAGTTAAGAGCGGGAATATTTCAGGACCCCGGGCCAACGTGGGGTTTGACGTGCATGCACCGCTGGCCTCAGATCTGAATCCAACGCAACAGCTGAGTTTCGGAGGATAAATCACAGCAAAGAAGTAAATCAGGTAGGGCTATCACGTGGATCTCATTGGATCCCTTTAAAAGCAGTCCTGGCTCGAACACTAACCAAGGGAAGTGGGGGAAGGCGAATCGCCACTCAACCACATTAACTACATTAACAACCTCAGGAGGCCAACTGAACTCACATTTTCCGTCTTTCATTTTAACTTTTACACTTCAGCAGCAGTCCAGACTAAACATAATATATTCCCCTCCTGCTGTAAAACCTTTCCATCTGTCGCCGGTAGCTGGGAGTGGTATTTATCCAAAGTTAAAATGTTCTTATTTTATAAACACAAGAGACTTGAACGAGGTCCATAATCTGTCTACATATTTTTCATTCCGCTCGCAGTTACGCCTGGTATGTCCCCGAGTTAATATTTGGTATTTTCCTCACGAGTGTCATCTGAAATACATTGTAGCCTCGCCTGAAAAAGCCTGCTGGAAACCATTGTCTTCAAACATGGCAAAGAAAGGCATAACACTATTATGAGTCCTCACAGAGAGAAGAGAGCTTTATTATGGTGGTCGCCCTCAAATGAAAATGAGTCTTAAAATGTTGCAATAACAGCTAACGCTAACAATAGCCCTTAAAAAGTGATCTCATATGTTTATGTAACCAAATTATAATAATTAAAAGAAGACAGTGTCTTCGCAACTCAATTAAAGAGGAATTACATTAAATTGATATCCTTATTGGAATATTAGGTCATTCAATACCTTGTTATGAACAGTTTCATAGTGTCTGTCTTTCATAGAAATCAAAGACAGACACTTATGGAGGATAGACTACGATCGTGTGAACACACCAAGACAAGAGAGTGCATTCGGCAAAGTGGATTTCTTTGTAGCCTGTCAGGGCTGTGTGAAAATGTCTCAGAAAGCGCTCCCAGAAAAATTCCACTGCATTAAATGTGCTCCTGGCCGCGAAAGCTGCCCCAAACGCATTGATAATACACAGAGTGTGTGTTTACATTGCAGACCCTTGCTGGCAGCTCGGCATGCACTAATAGTGACACATAAAATCCTGCGGCCCCATGCACACACATAAAGCCCAGAGAAACAGAGGGGTGTAATTTGTGCCTAGCAGCACCAGTGGTTAGCCTGTTGGTTTTGATGTTTTGCGATCATCATTATGCTTTCTTGAAACTTAAAAAAAGCTTAAAGTTAATTAACCAAAAATGGGTCATCCACTTGTTTTGTTTTGTTCTAATTATGGCGAATCCGTTGCCTGGCACTGCCCTTTCATGGATGGGTGTGACAAGCGCTTTGAATGTTTTATCACCTCCGCAGTGTGAGAAGGGGAGCCTTTTTTAAGTTTAAATGTGTCATTTGTGTGATGACATCACCTTGTGGCTTGCCACGGTGAGGGAAGAAGTTGAAAGTGTATGTTATTTCGGTGCTGAGCTCCAACCAACCCGGTCCGGATGAAGCAGGTATCCTCTGGTATAGTGGGCACGGTCGGCTGGGGCTGCCCTTTATAAACCATAAAACCAATCGCTCGAGTAGTTCCCTTCTCCTGACAACAGCGCTAGTAGCCAGGAGCTGCACTAGGTGCAGAAACCAGGCCCGTTGGCTTCTGTTTTTAAAGCATTCTTCTCTTGTGTCCTTGGGAACCTGGTTTCGGGGGGGAAGTTCAGGAGTTGCCAGTTTTGTGTTAAACCAGTTAAATAGTTTTTTAAAACACACTCTGTCCAATAGTCTCCAAGGCAAAATGTGGAGCTTGAATCCCGAAGAATGATAGCAGAGAGCTATAAAAAGTGAGAAAGTGAGAGAAAAAGTGAGAGTGAGCAACGAGGTGAGCAAGGGAAGCAAGGGGAGCAAGGAAGAGAGCAAGGAAAACAGAGAGACTCACATCAGAAAATATTTAAGTGCGTGCGTGTGCATGCATTTTGTGTGTGTATGCGCATGAATCAAGCCACAATGAACTCACTGGGATCTCTGGGTTGATGTCTTCGGCCGCCGTTGTGTCCCTGGGAGATGAGGCTTCGCCCGCTGTCTTTTTCCTCAGGTAGTCCACTGCACATCTACTGCTGGCCCAGCTTTCCCCGCCGAGCCCCCAGATGGCGTCCGATCCAGTGGCCTGACACAAAGAGACAAGGCAGGCGTCTCACATGGTGCAAACCACTAATCGGGCAGCATTTACATTTACATTTAGGGCATTTTGTAGACACTTTTATCTAGCTTGCAAGGCAACAGCCAGCTCGTCTTGGGCAGTCAGGGTTAGGTTTCTTGCACAGGGACACCTCGACACTCCCAGTGACCCGGTCTCCCTCCTGAGCTAAGCCGACCCTGCAGCATCGGCCGGGTGAGTCGTACCCGGGAGGCCACCTCTCTCCGTGGAGGCTCGTATCTCCCGGGACATGAGGTTAATATGTGTCCACCACACCGCCCACCCCTCTGTTCGTCCCCTGACACGTCCTGATGTGGGACACATGGCAGACAGGACAGGTGCTGTCCGCTGACCAGGGGATGACCAGGGCTAATGCTATATGTTCTGACCTCTATAAATACACAACTGTAGGCTGTAAGGTTCCAGCGTGGGCCAGAAACCAGCTCTGGAGAGGATGTTGCCAACCACAGGGTTGTTTTCTCAACATTCATCCAGTGCCATGCGGTTAGACTCTCCAACTATTTCGGTTAGCATAAGTGCCAGTCAGGCCTATGCATGATCTAATAATGTTGAAATGGATGGATATTTCATTAAATCTAGACATATCAATGAAGTCTTACTTACAAGCAAACGGCGGTTTACTTGAGCCGGCTGAATCTCTGTAATGTTTTTTAACATAAATACTACATGTCTTTAATCGGTTTTGACACATTCACGGTAGGATGTAATCTTGGTGGATCTCCGGGCAGAGGAAGAGGGTTCAGCAAATTGGCCAGCGGTCGAGTAAAAGGCATGCACGGAGCTCCCCCCATGGCAAGAAACGCAAAGTAAGGTTGCATGTGTACCATCAAATAACATGGTACTACAAACAGAATGTTTCGACGCAAATGAAAAGACACGGCTGCACTGTCGCACTGGAAACATTTGCAGATTAGTAGCTTTCCTACTCCTGCCGAGTACAGCAAGAACTGCTGACCTCCCGTTTCTGGGATTCCTTCCAAACCTCCTCGTACCCCCCGCCCCCTTTCCCCGAAAAAATAGTAGCAGCTTATAGGGAGTGCGTGTGGCCTCACCTAGAGGCAGAGCCCAGATGACAGCTTCCATCTGAAGTCTCTTTTAAGTGGTTGTCATTAGAGCTCTTTTTCTAGGGACTCACTCATCCAGGCTCTCGGAGCGCCCCCCCCCCGGCCCCCCCCCATACCGGGGCCCCAGGGTGGAGGCTCCCTGACGAGGATCAGAGTGAGAAGAGCCGCGTACCTACCAGGCAAAATAAGAATTAAAGTCTAGCTTTACTCACCACCCGTTTCACCACTAAGTGCACGCTTCCAAAAATATAATGTTATTTATTTTATTTGGAAATGCTTAGGAACGGTGTCCTTGGTTCGAGCTCCTCGCCGTCATCCACAACATAGGCAGAACATGGGAATATCATGTGAAGTCCCCGTCAAAGCCCGCAGTCCATTTATAAATCGGGGTTTGCCCACTGCTGTATTTTGTATTTAAACGGTACGGCTTGGCCACACATGATAAATAGACATCCTGTTATTCCCATCAAATGCAATTTAAAAGGAAGACAGCCGTTTAAAATACAAAGCATGGAAGAGATTGCATTTTTCATGACCAGTATGTTACATGACAGAGTTTATCCTATGCAGAACGGCATCTTCAAATGAAACAGGATTGCCTTACGTTTGGACATTAGGAACGTTTTGTTTTCCGACTGTATGGAACTCCCCGTAGATAGGAAGAGTTAAGTACAAACCAAGATCAAGGATTGTGTATTATTTCCTTAGGGGTGCATGGGTGGCTCCATTAAGATTGGTCGGAGCTACTCTGCAAAACTGATGCAAAAACGTTTCTACTATCCCATAATTAAATACGTTGAAGATGAACAAGACATTCTATATTCTAATATAGTCTAAAATCCTAATATCTCTGACTGGTTCACTAAGGCATTAGCATGCACAAATAGACACCAGTCAATCATAAATGGTCAACGAAAATGGACTGCATTAATATAGCGCTTTCTCACCAGTAGCTACTCAAAGCCTTTTACAATAATGCCTAACACTCACCCATTCAGACACACCGGTGGCACTGTCATCTATGCACGTTGCATGGCCTTGCACTGGAGTAGTTAGGGTGAGGTGCCTTGCTCAGGGACACACAGTCTGTATTACGTTAATATCACTCCTTGGTGGTGGATCGCTCTGTATTTTATTATCCTGGAATGTGTGACAGGCAGAACTCGCCGGGTCAGACAGAGAGACTCTCCAATGCAAGGTGGGACAGGAGTTCAGGTTATCCGGACAGGGGCCAAGATCTCCCATAACTGGCTCTCTGCTGTGCAGCTGCTTGGAGTTTTGCTGCAGGTCTTCAATAATCGCATTGGATCATTGAGTCCCAAACGGGTCTCCAACGAGCCTTTTGATCCGTTCGGTATGCAAAACATGTCAAACAGAATCAGGGTTTCAAGAATTATTTGCCACACTCTGTTCATGAGTTTGCGATAAATGCATGTCTGTTTCCCTGCAAGCTTGTAGGTCTAAACTACAGTCCATGGTGTGCGTTCAGCCTATGCCAGGGAGCTGACATTTAAAACTGCCAACATTTTCATGCAGGTTTTTTGACAGTAAAACAATTGGGGAAGTAACTTCACCGCAAAATTCCTTTCGAAATCAGCTACCGATCATTCTCTTGTTTTCTTGTCTCATCATTCCAATATTCACGATTCATCTTCCAAGACCGATTTTAGCCTTTCAAATCTGGAGCTCTGCCTACCCAGGAGAGAGTACAGTGGCTGCTAAACCTCTGCATAGGGTGAGTGGTACAAGTAGGTGTTAGGCTTGGGAGACAAGTCAGGGAGGATGATGACTGCACAATTCTTCAAACACTTCATTGACGATCAAGCATTTCAATCTGGTGACACCTATCTCCAAATTACTTCTTGGATAACGCAACACAAAATGTACAAATCCCAGATAGGAATTAGGATGCCAAAGCAGAAAGCCTTCCTTGGACGTGTTCAATAATAAAAATATGAAACATATTTAGGCTTTTTCATGGGGCTAATCCTCTGTCAGAGGGTATCTGTTATATCATCCTCATGAGACAGCGGAGGGAGCCACTGAGTGAGTCGTGGTAGCCTGGGGTCTGAGATTCCTCTGCACTTCAAAGTGGGACGCGTTATGTAGCCTACTAGTTTCTAGCCAAATGCAACAGCTGGATTTCCCCCGTGCAGATGCCTTCTCCAGCCACAGCCCAGCAACAGCAAACACAACAGAGAGAGAGAGAGAGAGAGAGAGAGAGAGAGAGAGAGAGAGAGAGAGAGAGAGAGAGACAGAGAGAGAGAGAGAGAGAGAGAGAGAGAGAGAGACCGATAGAGAGACAGAGACAGAGAGACAGAGACAGAGACAGAGACAGAGAGAGAGAGAGAGAGAGAGAGAGAGAGAGAGAGAGAGAGAGAGAGAGAGACCGATAGAGAGACAGAGACAGCGACAGAGACAGAGAGAGAGAGAGAGAGAGAGAGAGAGAGAGAGAGAGAGAGAGAGAGAGAGAGAGAGAGAGAGAGAGAGACCGATAGAGAGACAGAGACAGCGACAGAGACAGAGAGAGAGAGAGCTCCCATGTCCGTCTTTCGGCCCGTGGAGTGTTTGTTATTTATGTGTGACTGTGACCACGGCGGTTGCTTCCTACCCCCGCTGTTTGCTTCCTACATAGAGCTTCTGGGTGTCGTATGCTTCTGGGATGACTGTAGCATTGGCTGATTGAGGTTAAAACAACTACAAGAGCAAGCAGACACACTGTTCCATGCTCTCGCCAAAAGACTCACGACAAGCCACTCAGGGCGGTATCTCGGCCATATCTCGCTGCGATGGAGTTGTCCTTGAAAGCCCCATGGACCGTCACATCATACAATACCAATCTGTTACACTGATTCCCCTATTAAGTACAACCCGCAGAAGGAACCCGAGAAAGATTGAAAGAAAGAAAGAAAAATCTATGGGAAAGGAAAGCTTCTTTACTACTGCCAGGGTTCGCTATAATTTGTTGACAGTTAACTGCTGCTCTGGTATTTTTTTTCTCTTTCCCTTTCCTATTCATTTTACTGGAAAATGTTTTTTATTCCTCTGGTGAATCCAATCAACTATACAATCCCGTGTGTCTGCAGACACTAAGTCTTGTTGATGGCGTTTGGACAGGATCTCTGTCGAAGTCACTGGACAGGAGGAGGCCGGTGCTGGTAGTACTTTGACGAAACAAAAAGAGCTAGTGAGACTACCACGCTGACTCACCGGGGTGAGTCGTCGCTCACTCACACTCACTCTCTCTATCAATCTCCTCTCTCTCTATCTCTCACTCTCTCTCTCTGTATCTCTCTCACTCTCTATCTCTCCCCCCTCTCCCTCTCTCCCTCGCTCTCCCTCGCTCTCCCTCTCTCCCTCTCTCCCTCTCTCTCTTTCTCTCTATATTTCTCTCTATCTATCTCTATCTATCTCTATCCATCTCTATGCATCTCTATCTATCTTTCTCCTAGCCCTCTCTCTCTTCCCCGCTCTCTCTCTCTCTTCCCTCTCTCTCCCCCTCTCTCTCTACCCCCTCTCTCTCTTTGTCTTCCCTCTCTCCCCCCCTCTCTCTCTACCCCCTCTCTCTCTCTCTCTCTGCCCTTTTCTGCAAATGTGAAGCATAGTGTAGTAGGATCTGGCTGTGCCACGTGGACTCGGGCCGCCTGCCAAGGACTGTGTGTGCACACATGCATTGCCCCGAGCACGGCCCTGCAAGAGCGCCACGGTGAGTGAGTAAGGAGCTAGCTCCTGGCGGTCCCTGGGAGGCCTCCTCTTCCTCCAAAGTTCTCCTTCCACAGACTTTCATGCCTTGCCCGTTGGATCCATTGCTATTCACTTATGAGCAGAAGCAGGGGTGCTAAACGCGCGGGATAGTTTCTACACGAGTGAGGAGAGCACTTTACCATCTCCCATGCAAATGAGAGCATACCTATCTAGAACAAAGTCTAAGCATTTCTTCAATAAGAGACCTTCAACTAGGTCCGAGCTGTCCCTTTCTGCTCTGGTTAGGCTGCTTTTGTGGACAACTGCTTGGTGTCAGCTGGAAATTCCTGTCCTATTAGGTGATTTACTCGTGGGTCATCTGGATTCTATGATAGCTTTTCATTCGGGTAATCTCGTTGATCTCGTTTTTTCCACCTCATCAAACATCCTTCAAACCAACAGTGCATACTAATGCGCAGCCAGGTATATACGTTTCCGGTATTTCGTTAGAAAATTGGAAAGAAATGAAATGTAGAGATTTGATCTGCCTCAGGTTATGCATACTCAAGCTATTAAGATTAAATTGTGAATATTATTGTTTTTTTTATGTTTTGGATAACTGCTATCCCAACCCTAACCCTCTGCACAGAAGCCTTCCCCTTTCCAAAGGTCACAAGGAGTCTACTCAATCTAATCCTATCCAGGAATACTCTTTTGCACCCTGCTAATATTATTGAGTGGCCACTGTCTTTTGCCAGACAATGACGCACCAGTCAAAAAATCAGGACATCGAGAGCTTGAGAATAACACTACTTCATCTCCACTGTTTATTCAAAGCATCTGGACATGAAAGACCTCCAAGCATCTTTTTGCACTTTGCTTGCCCCGCTCCGAGCCTCACCAGTGACGGCACGAGCAGAGTCCGGCATCCTACGTGACAAAAATTTCCACAAATAACACTGTCGTGATCGATTGGGTGCCTTTCCCTAACCGATAACAGATTGACCAATCGTGAGAAGGATTCAAACTAGCGCTCGACATATTGCAGTTCACACCATAAACACAAATATTTATGCATTTCCTCCATAGTCACATTTAAATCTTCATTGGCAACAGGAATTCAATGACGGCACGAAAAGGGTCCACCGGAATTCCTTACATGACGCATCATATGAGAAGTAAGCAAGAGATAAAGCAATCTTCAAAGTCCCCGATTGACCTGACCTGGCCTGACCCAGGGTACGACTGCCAATACGACTGCAAGCACGACTGCAAGCATGCACCGTAGTGCACGCGGGACTCAAAGGCTGTGATGCGGCTGCGGGGCTATGACGGACACTGTGGCGAGCGCTGTGACGCAAGTGAGCTGTGAAAGGGACATTAGTGTCAGAGCAAGTTTGCCTTGACATGGACAAGGCCGTCGTAATTCTATGCTTGTCCCCCCCACCTTGTTGCGGACATCGTCAGCGAGACAGAATATGGACAATGATGGTCCATCAGATGCATGAAAGCTAAACGTATGTCTGCTGCACACAGCTATCTAGTCGGTGCTAACATTGGGGGTGGTAACAATGAGAACAAACGACACTATTATGCCACCGTTCTTCTGTGGTGGAGTGGTTGTATCCAGATGGCACCTGCACCACGGGGACAGTAGACTCAAGTCAGAGTCTAAATATATAACATTTTATTGGAGACAAATAATAGGAATTAGCAAACTGTTGCTTCCAGAAAGTCCACTCAGACACTCTTTAGTAAGTAAGTAGTGGACATGCTTGAGTTCAAATAACACGGTGTCAAGTTGGTAGTCCTATTCAAAGCCTGCGCGACAAAAGGGATGAGTAAGACTCTGCACGGCCAGCCGGCCCCCCTGGAGCACTCTTAACACTCCAGCATCTCGGGATAACACCACTTATGAGCACACAATAACAAGGGCACTGGGAGGATTACAGGGTTGGGCTGGCATGGGTGTGGTATATACCGTTGGACCACACGATCCTCGCAGAAAATAACCCCACGGGGACGCCGCGAGATGACTACATGAGCTCTCAATTGTCACCAGCCGACTGACCTCGTCCTGCAGTGAGGGAGGGCCAGGCTAATACGCCCCTGACACACACACACACACACACACACAGCGTTTTATTTCTTCCCTGTTTGTTTGGTGGATGAGATCAGGTTTTGCTTTGCTGCTAATAGAACTAGCATGTCAATGCTACGCTAAGTCGATTATCATTGACGGAAGGCCAGGAGAAAGGACTTCCTCGGATTCACTCTTATTTTGTTTTGTGGATTCTTTGCGAGTGTGTTTCCAATGAAAAGACACAAGGACAGTTTCTTCTTTCTTATATGTAAAAAAATAAGGGTTTTTATCTGGACGACGGGGACAAAATGTTTCTCTCATTTTCCTCTGGCAAAGGGTATTCACAAGAATAGCATCACGCTGTCGTAAAGTCAGATTCAGATAAAGTCAGGTCCTTTTTGATGCAGGCTAACGCTAGGCAACAAGTCTTTCCCTGATGCGAGATGAGGAATCCTGTTGTGTAACATCAATTTTTTTTTGATAAATATTGAAACAGGAAACAGGACTATATGTCTTAGCCGTCAGTAAAGGTCCACGATATGCCGCAAAAAGAGACAAAAGTTAAAACTGTTGACTCTTAGCTATGCATAAACTACTCACATCAACGTTTACCTTTCAGTTACATAAGGCTAAACATATCTGGTCTATAACATATATGATTGACATTGATACAAGACAAGTCTGTAGAAGACGATTAATAATACACACCGTTAGCTCGCATGACAGAAGGCTAGAGAAGACTCCCTTTCACAGAGATATCTGATTTATGTGTACGATGACGTGCTCTACTATGCATGTGGTATTTAATCTGTCAGCCACGTTGTGTTAGGTTCACTCCCATGGTTGATAGGCTGTGACTCACCATATTGATGCTTTACAACTACGAGATGCACTAACATCATAGCATCCATAAAAACGAACCTGATTTCAGCCACAAAATGAGTGCGAAAGTAGTGAACTCTGAGGCAGTTATGGGGAAGAAACATGTGCCAAGGGACAGCTGAGAACCTTAAGCACAAACAGCCATGGAATGGAGTTAAACGTGGGTGGTTCAGCACATTACAACATCCAGGTTCAAGGAGGCATGATGGAATATGTACAAAAGATAAGATAGAATACAACTTTAGGTGTCCGAAAGGAAATTATTATGCCTGATATTGCTAAAAAACGAGCAAACAAAGATAGAGTAATAATTATAGATTAATAATTATAAGGTTTATAATAAGTAAATGCTCAGACCAGTGCCTAATAGGCTAAAGAAGGTTCAATTTAGTAAAATAAGTAAACTACAATGACAAAATTAACTAAACGTAAAGAATAGCAAAATTGCACCTGAAATTGAGTTATATTAGCATTGATATTGAAAAAGGTAATAATAGCAATGTTGCAAGTGATATTCAAAAGTAATATACGCATGATGGCCACTGGTAGAAAAGCCCTCATTTGGCGTTGTTTGGTGCACCCAGGAGGTCTCTGAGGGGGGTGAGAGGTATTCTCCACAACACTGAGCAGTTGCCTCAACATCCACCCCTCCAACACCTCAAGTTCCACTCTCAGGACAGAACCATCCTCTCTGATGAGATTATTGAGTCTGTGGGCCTCATGCTTAGACAACTTGGTGGAAGAGGGTAATTAGATACAAGTATAAGGAAAGTTCAACATCATTGTGATTGTGGTTTTGCTGCTTAACCTTTGTATAAAACCGTCACTCTGTCAGTGCTTAACAACAAAGAAATCAGAGACAGAACGTAAAAGTAAAACCGCCAAAGTGAGCTTCCTAAATTTCTGTTGCTCCTCTGCTCTTCGTGAGCCAAGAGTTCCATTGTAAGATGAGTTTGAACAACAGCAACAGGTGAATATATCCACCTGTTGCAACCAAAACAAATTGTAAACGACATGTGTTCCAACCAACGCACATCCAGAATAACAAGATCCTTATGCGCAACATGATGTGAAATAATAAGCGAATGCAGAGTACACCCCATCGGTCATTTTAGCTGACAGTAAATGCAGTGAGTGCATGTGTTAATATTGCCAAATGAAAGGGCTTGTGCCCGTTCGAGAGCTGGCTCTCCTCCACCTTTACCACCCCTGTAATTACGTCCTGATGAGGATGGCTGCCTCTCCTCTGTGGTGCTCAGCAGACTACACTGCCAAGCCTCACAGACTCACTCCACCCTCCCAGACCAAGTCAATGCACACAGGCGTACGCACAGGCTTGATGGCTTACTTCTCCTTCACATCAACCGTGGCCTTCCCGGGGCTGGGGGTGGGGGGGGGGGAAGATAATATGAAGCCAAATTTCTCGAGTCACAGGTTTATGCCTCGGCTCATCATCCCCTTGCGCAATGGAGCGTGCTTAATCGCTACCTTTTTTCCATGTCACCGGCGATAGTACATCCGTCTCAGAGCGAAGGCACCCAGAGGACGCTTCCAGTGAGGCCGACCTCGGAGCGATCCGTGCCACGGTTAAATCACACAGGCACAAGACGAGGCTTGGAAACCCCAGCGCTCGACACTCCCTCTTGTTTACTCCAGCGCTGGGTTTTGATGTGGACGTGTATTTAAGGCAGGTGGTTGAGGCGCTAGTACCGAAGCAAACGGTTTCAATTAGGAGGGCGACTGCTGCCGAGCAGAGAGGTCGCCGCCGCATAACAAATGCATATTTACTTTTTACGATCACCTTTTGGATTCCCCGCAACAGAGGCACAGAGTGACCAAATGGTTGTAAAAACCCTGATTTATCGCGAGCGTAGTTTGCCTTAAATGTGGGCTTAACGAGGGAAATATGATTTAAGTCAGGGAAAATAACAGTTTCTTTGAAAGCCTGGCAGGTGTGACCTTCAGTGAAGTTGTAGCGGAACAAAGTGGAAAGAAACAGAAGGGCGGAAAATGTGTTGTTTGAGGGATCAACAGAAGTGACCACATTGATATAGAACAGATGCAGGATGGTTTATGTGGAGTTTATGCCTGGCCCAATTGCTTTCAAGAGCCATGTTACATCCTGCATCTAACCTACAGCACCTTACGAAGAATTTATAAATTATAGGACTCGATTGTATACACACAGCATACCCACATAGTATTATAGATTGACAGTACACAGAATGAAATAAATTAAGGAGATATGAAGCAACAGAAATTAGCACATGACTTCAGGGTTCAAAATCACACACGGAGTGCTGTCGTTTGAGATTCCCGCTGCACATCAGATTTTCCTTGACTATATCCAGGAGAATTCAAGTGGGACCCTGGGTTCACAAAATGTCCTTGTAAAGGAAAAAAAGGTTTTACAACTCCAGGAAAAAACTTATTTTTTATTTCTTGTTGGCAATCTATGGCAAGGATAAGTCTACCATCTGGATCGTGAATGTGTAGTGAGATAACGTTTGGGAATGAGATAGTACATGAGCGCACGTCTAGGAACAAGACCACAACAGAGTCAGAAATAAATCGTTCATTTAGCTATCTATATCTTAATATTTCTACGGCCGTGCAGCCAAAGACTGAGGTGCTGCCGGGTCAACCCTCACTTCTCATGTGAAATGTTAGCGATATCTGTTGATATTTGCTGACATTAATGGCGCCGCAAGTCACCGCTAAGATGTTGGATATTGGTGCCGAAATCGACGAAAATACATATACGCTGGTTGGTGCTTTGTCACATCCTTCGCTTAATAGAGTCTAACAAAGAATCTGGGAAAGAATGCCTCCCAAGCAAGGTATTCCCACATACAAAGGCCATAGTGTGATATGGTAGCCATGGATAGGGTCTGAAAATGCCTTCGCCTGGGTAAACCTTGATAACAGCCACATTGTATAACGATGTACCGACGAGTATTTTCCAACACAAAGCTTTCCAGGGCTAGATGATGCATCAAAAGCCTATAATTCCTCCTATGGAAACACACTGTGTTTACAGCAACAAAATTACTGCAAAGATCGACTCTCTCCTTTTTTACGGCGAGGGGGGCTGCCAGGTAATTTACAACCAATGCTTTTATAGGAGACTTCCCTTGGCACCCCGCGGCGCTGACCTTGTTATAAGGCCTAATGACCCTGGCTGGTGAATAGGAAGAGAAGTTAATGGAGGACCCTATAAGAGTGAACTCAGAGCTGGCATGGTGCGGAGGGGCGCCGCTGTACACATACCTCAGACTCGCTGCCAGTCAGGAAGACGGGGAAGAAGTCTTCCGCCGGGCCCAGCGGGCCGAGGAGGCTCAGCTGGTACTTGATGTGTCTCTGGCGCTCCAGGTCCGCTGGTTCCAGGGTGGAGGCGTGGCTCGTGGCGAAGGACGACACACATGGATCTCCCTAGCGGTGGAAAAGGTATAGAAAAAGATTGTTCTGTTTATCCATCTGTCCATCTTTGTATCTGCCCAACCCCCATCCACAAATCGACCAACCTACCTACCTACCTACCTACCTACCAAGTTATCTATCAAACAACCTGCCAACCTACCTACCTACCTACCTGCCAAGTTATCTATTGAACAACCTGCCAACCTACTAGTACCGACCTGCCTACCTACCTCCCTACCTGCCAAGTTATCTACCAACCAACCTGCCAACCTATCTAGTAACTTATCCATTTATCTACCAACCAACCTGCCAACCTATCTAGTAACTTATCCATTTATCTACCAAACAACCTGCAAACATATCTAGTAACGTATCTATTTATCTACCAAACAACCTGCCAACCTATCTAGTAACTTATCTATTTATCTACCAAACAACCTGCCAACCTATCTAGTAACTTATCTATTTATCTACCAAACACCCTGCCAACATATCTGTTAATTTATCTATTTATCTACCAAACAACCTGCCAACCTATCTAGTAACTTATC
Organism: Gadus chalcogrammus; assembly: GCF_026213295.1. Lineage (NCBI taxonomy): Eukaryota > Metazoa > Chordata > Actinopteri > Gadiformes > Gadidae > Gadus > Gadus chalcogrammus. The sequence continues at coordinate 11,385,163 of NC_079416.1, read as the reverse complement.
TATTTATCTACCAAACAACTGCCAACTATCTAGTAACTTATCTATTTATCTACCAAACAACCTGCCAACATATCTGGTAATTTATCTATTTATCTACCAAACAACCTGCCAACCTATCTGGTAATTTATCTATTTATCTACCAAACAACCTGCCAACCTACCTACCTAGCTACTAGACAACCCATAAACATAATAAACACAACTCCTGGAAATGAATGACACAGAAGGAAGAACACAGAAGGTGATTTTCCTGGCAGGCAGAACTCGAGCATAACCAACCCATCTGCTCAACCAAGCGTTGATTGTAAAACACACGATGGCCGTCTCCCCCGGAGAGCGTCGTTGTCGGACTCCTCTACCCGGCATTCCCTTCCTCTGCACGGTGGAAACGGGGGGGAGAGCGATAATGACGCCGCGGAGCTTGCCAAGCATGCTGCCAAGTACCAGCAAAAAAAAGTTGAACAATCGCTCCTTCCACACAATGAGTGCTGTGGATGTATCATGAGAATCCAAAGGGTGGACCATGAGCTCATCTGGGGGGGGGGGGATTACATCAGTGAGGTAGGAGTTGTGTAACGGTCCTCTGGTGCAGAGCATGCTCTCAAAAGGAAGGCCTAGGAAGCTGACATAACTGCACGGGCCAGCCAAGATGAGACATCAGCGCGATGCTACGGATGGGTCTGTAAAAGGCCTTGGCAGGTCTCATGGCAGGCCTGTTTTCCTTTTGGTTGGTGATAAGGGCCCTGTGGTCAGTTTATCATGCTAACCTAACACAAGAGCTCATTGTGGATTCCAGGTTCAACAGGTCAACTCAAGTCAAACTTTGTGATCTTTAAAAGAACCATTCATTTCATTCATGCCTCAGTCGTTAAATCATTTTGATGGCTGCTGTAGATCAAAAGAGGAAATGAGTGAGAGGAATTTCAGATCAAAAGCTAAAAGATGGTGTAATATAAACCAAAGTGGAACAAAATGTGTTTGGCCACAAATGATTCTGGCCTCCAGAATCACATGGTGATCAATAAGTCACAGAGGTCCAGCAGGCTGCAGTCTAAAAGCACAAATGTCAATTATCAAAACACAGCAGTGGGGCTAGCTTCCAATTTTCATCTTTGCTCTGTTTCTCTCTGAATATTACTCATTATTACACATGTGACCCTCATAGATTGGACGTTAAGTGAAGAGTGCTTGCCTATTCATTCGACACAGGAGAGACCAGAGAAGTTTAAGAGGGGAGCAACACCGACCAAGCATACTAAAACTTCCCTGACTATATTACCTTTTCATGGGGGCTGTTATGGGGACTGGTCAGATTTCAAGAGCAATTAACTAAATTGTAAAAAAATAACATTGTACCATGGAAAATACGTTTAAGTGACTCACACCAAAGCAATTGGTGGACGTTCCCTTCCTCAGCGTTCAGAACGGTAAGTCTGGTGTCGACTCTCGCCAAGGTCTAAGACGGGTCAGCAGAAGGGAGCGCTTTTAACGGCCAAGTTGCAGGGCCGTGACATAAATACAGGCTTGTTGTGTTGATGCCATTTATATGAGAGATAACAGCAGGCAGGAAGAGAACCTCTTGCCAACGAAAGAACCCAGAGCATCTGCAACCTCAACGGTTTGTTGTCTGACACCACAAGGGCCGCCGCCTCGCTTCAGCAGTCAAGGAAAACATTGAAAAATAGAGCGATGCCGTAAAGAAGTCTTTTGGCAGATTTGGTGAAGGGTGGGCACAGCTGACTGGGGTTCCATTAAACGCAACGATATGCAGGACTAGTACTGGTCTAGGACCCTGCGCCACCTTCCCAATGTCATTTCCGTCCCTGTGCTTTCAAAGGGGACTCAACCGCCACCAGGGGAGAGATCAGCTAAGCCAAGAGTTGAAGAAGGAAAAGTATTCAAGGATAGGTGCGCCAAGCTAGTTGAGGTGTGTGTTGGAACAAGGCCCTCCAGGTGGGAGGGCTCTCTTTCAAGATGTTGGTGGTCCCACCGTGACCCATCCTTTCTCCTTTTTCCGTCAGACAGATTTGTTTTTGCGTCAAGCTAGCAATATCTTGTCATGAGGTTAACATTCTAGTATTATTCAATTTTGATAGTTTCCCTCTTTATATATTGTGGCAACCCGGCCCGGGCCAATTAAGGAGATGCAGAGCACCTGAGGAACAGGTGGAGAAGCAGGGCTTGAATAGCCTGCTTCTCCACTCATTCGGGGCTCTCCCAGCCATTTGGCTCCTGTACGGAGAGACCGGTCCTCGTGGGTGACAGGATTCCACCCACGAAGGATGGGACCGTTGATTACTCCCAGGATTTTCGTTCTTTTGTGTTTTCAGGGACTTTGTGTTATGTTTAGGATTAATGGTGCCTTTTTGGTTTTTCCCCGCGAAATGGTGTCCTGTTTGGGAGGAGGTGGTTCGCTCACCGTGCCGTGTTGCCACGATATATATATATAGTAATTCGGTGTGCTGGCTCATGGTGGGTCTCGTGAGAGATCTCTCCTAACTGAAGGGCCGTACACCAACACACACGGTTTCCTTTATTCTCCTCAATCTGCTCCACCCTGCAACCTAAACAGAGTAACCCATGCCGACGATAAACCACCGCAGAGTCCTTCAAAGGATACATTCAAGCTCCCGAACGACACACTTACACACCTTGCCAATGTGAAAGGATTGCAAAACAACGAAAGAAGAAGAGTACAGGAAAACTTCAGAATGAGATGCGCTCATCCTTCCCCACATGTTGCCCATCAGCACTGCGTGCCAGCCCACCTCCTGGTCGCCGGCTCCTCCGAGAGCGGGTTCCTCTTCCTCGTCGGACTCCTTGAGGAGCTCAGCCAGCCGCGCCTTCTCCGCTGGTGTCATCCGATAAGGGCCTCCAGCGTCCCCGGCAAGCTAACACGTTCCACGGACCGATGAGAAGGACAGAGGGCTGAAGGTCATCCATCACATCCCACACATTCTGAAGTTCCCAGATCATTTCAGCTCCCTTCCCCACAAAACTATCAATATCTCCCCATGATGTTAAAATTCTAGTTTTTATTCAATTTTGATCTAGAATAGTAGATCTAGTAATAGTATAATAGTAGTTCCCGTCTTTGTATATATATTGAAATATGGTTTTCTGTCGTTTTACCTTCCTCATTGTTTTATGTTTTTTGTTCTGTGTGTTCTTTGTCATTTATGTGAATTTCTGCTGCGACACATTTCCCCATGGGGAAAACAAAGGTACTCTATCTCTCTATCAATCTATCTATCCATCCATATGTGACCTGTCTACACTATCTAGCGTTCGCTGGAACACATGACTGTCACATATGATACATGCATATAGATTTCCACAACCACTGAGGGGAAAACAAACAGCAATAGAAATGTGTACCTGGTCACGTGATGAACTCAGGCACTGCTCCCCCTGCCCTCTGTGAAACATTGACATACCTCAATGTTTCTCTTCACAAAGTCTTTCTTGCTCTTGCCCTGGGGAGTGGCAATTGGGCTGAAGTGGGGAGAATCATCTACCTCTGGTAAATGGGTCATATTCTTTTTACCTATCAGAAAATACATCTTTAAAATATAGGAAAAAATGATGATTACCAATAGCTAGTGCTGATATCTAGAAATAAAGGAGAGACAGGAGAAGCAGCACACATGTCAGTTTGTCTCATTGCAAAAACGTGATTGTGTTTGGATGTTTTCTGATGAATGCATTCAGAGCTGAAAAAAGAAGAAGCTGAATCTAATGCTCAAAACCATTATAAATGGTTTTTATCCCTACTTCCTGTAGGGATAAAAAGTAAAGGGCATTCTTCCCAGCTCAAGGTGGCAGTTTTGTTTGCTGCTGGCGCCATCAAGTGTTGAAAAGTTTAAACTGATTCAAGAACACTGTGAGGCGTTCCAAACTTTCATTTTTAGACAGAATCACGTGTTATGACTTGCTATTGAGTTCTATTTGTACAATCTTACTTTGCTCCTCATATTTGTTATCTATTTCAACCTAGTCAGAAGGTTGAGTTCTAAAGATGGGTTGACAGTCTACCTCCACTTTTAAATCTCAAATTAAACACAAATATCTATTTGGGCCAAAATATTACACAAAAATTACATTTTAGGAAAACTTTTCAATTAGTATCCATACCTTGATGAGGTGCTTCCAGTGCCAAAAACGACTTTGTGTTTTCAGCTTCGGCAGTAGATTCATATGTCCTTGGTATACTCTGCCATCGGGGTGGTATAGGGTCGATTTGTATCAATATTATTGGTGTGAAAAGATTGACAACACGTATATACATCTGAAATCTGTATGCAAATATACAAATGTAGCCTTCACAGATTGTCAATATCTTCACACAGTTTAGCACAGACAGTGTAGATCAAGAATTAAGAAAGCATCATGTGACACAGCCTAAAGCGATTCAATTCTCAATGGATCAATCTTCATTGCTGGCAAAATTAAACACAATTCTAACACCAAACTAAATAATAAACATGTAAGAAAAGGGGCTACGTATTTCATGACCCCTTTTCTTAAAAAAATGATAAATTGCCTTCTATCAGAACACATTCTCTATTGACATCTTGGGGCCACAATTAAAATGGCTTGGCTTTTTTCATTCAATTAAATTTGCCCTGACGTTAAATAGAGGGGTTAAATGGTTTCGATTCAATTTATTGTTTATATTTAGAGTCTCAGGCTTAGCCTACCTCTACTCAACCCTTGCTATCTATCTTGGCCCTACTTCCCTTTATTAGCATCAATTATTGGAACAGGTTAGATGTTGTGCGATGTGCTACCAGTTGCTAAAGTGCTAGGTGGTATTCACCCTAAAACAGGAAATGTATTTCAAGCGTGTATAATATCTTCTATTAATGGCTGCTTTTTAACTGTATTCTCTCTGACCCAGTGTTGTCCACATTCATTATTTCCCTTTCATATCAATCTCACTGATGATAGACTATGGATTGGTAACCCTAACTCTCTTTCTTTTGGTATCAAGATTACATATTATAGCCCTTGTAGTTGCTGTGATATCTACCTTGGGTATGTTAATTAAGGCCAAAACCTGAGAAAGAGGCCTAGTGACAAATAACTTATTTAAAACCACAATTTGTTTACATACCATGTATTCACTCCAACGCTTTTGACTCCATTCTTTCCTTTGTAACTTAACCTGGTTTAGCTTCAGTTCAGATGCAGCCAAGACAAAGTCCAATCTGGCCATTTCAACCAGTGCTTCTTGAGTTTTACAATCCCTATGTTTTCTGTTAATAGGCATAGCCTTGGCATCTGAAAGAAGGTCACATGTGCATGTTACAGTTGAAAAATACATTATGGTTCATTTTTGGATCTCCATAACCCTATAGGAATACCAATTGTAAACTTAAATATAATGGACATAAAGTTGATCGTGCATGGGATGAGAAATACAGCTAGGCACATGCATGGTAAAAAATAATGGTATACTTTCCTCTCTTTATAATTTAGAAACTTGAGACTGTCTACCTACTGTACACTAACCTTCGTCCGTATGATTTTGTAAGAGACTGCTTTCACTTGTACTTGGCTCATCCTCAAGGTAGTTATCATCATTTAAGGTCATCGTGGATACCTAATAAAAGATTGTGCAACCACCAATATAAAATTTCCTTTATATTGGTTTATTGAGAGGCTTTGTTGAATTTTCGATTCTGATTGGTCAATTACCGCATGCTATATTCGGTGTAAAATGGAATAGGCGAGATAATGTACAGATGGACGTTCTTTATCGCGGAATGAATAAATAAATAAAATGTTCATTCAGCCTCATTAAGCTCTCGTGTCCGCTTTAGAATTAAACAAATATTTGTGTCCTCATGATGGAGTGCGAATGCTTTAAATATCATGTAATGCTGACTTTCCTTAAGGTGAGATTTTGGAAAAATCGAAGATATGGGCCTTTTTCATATGGGCCTGTAGATGCTGGATTTTCTTCATATTTTTTACATCAAAGTGCGTTAAATATGTATTTGCTTCGTTGAGCAGATTTCACGTGAAGCCTTCTAGGATATCCCTGTACATGTTTTACTGTAAAGATTTATACGGTAGAGGATTAGGGCCACATTTGATTTTATATTTTAAGTTGACTGCTGACATTCTAATTTTTTCTCAGACTTCAGACTTTACTCAGAATTCAAAATAATTCACGTATGGCGCTAATACTCTTCCGTAAATATAGGCCAATACATCTTTATTTATTCATTTATTGTTACCTGTGGGTTGGCGTTCTCGTTCCTCAGAGCATCAAGGCGGGTTGAAAGACCGCTTGGACTCCTGCTGACAACCTGAAGTTCGTCTGAGGACACGCTCGATGCCCGGCTACCTGGCCGCTCACTCGATGCAGACCGGGGTCTTCGATCCAGAGTGCCCCTCGTCATATCCGTCCTGGCTGTTGTTTCTGTTTGAGGGTTTTAGCCAAACCAGACGCTACTAAAATACATTTTACGTTTTCGGTTGGTAACTACGGACGCCAACTCAACCGGATGTTTACATCCATATAGTTAACGTGACTTTTTGGTTTCTAAGGTTACGTGACGTCATCAGGGTCCACCCCCCGCCCAGCTGGGGTTTCAGATTCGATCACTTCGGCTAGCGGGCTAGAGGTTACCAGGCTAGCTAGCTGTCACTTTAGCCACACTGCCTTTCGGTGTAATTGTATACCCCCTGTTTTCCAGTAAAACCTTATGTGAACCTGATGATGGATTTATACTAGTGTTGAATGACCACTTAGCGAGAGTGGAAGAGGTTGAGGGGGATACGAGGCAGTGTTGTGGTAAGTACCGTCGAGAATTGCTTTGCTATTGAGCCCGTTAGCACGCTAGCTAAAATAATATGGGATTAACCAACAGGGAAGCTAACAATGACAGCCCGGTAAAACGTTTTTCCTTGTATTCAGGTATTATATTTCCGAATATATCAATGGCGTGAGCATTCATGTGTTGGCGATGTTTTATAATAGCTGTCCTTAGACTGTTGCATTGTTCTCTCTGGTGGGGCTGTAGGGCAACAACAAGGAAGCGAGTGGAAATGGGCGTGTAGCTGCATAGTCCGGCCGTTCCCAACCAGGTCACAACCACAGCTCATAGTCTAACTATAACTCAACCAAACGTTCACCTGTTTGTCGATTTAAATCCAATGCGTTAATTCAAACAGTATACGACTGTTTGTGAACAAGCGGAAGATCCTTTTTCGTCGCCGTGTTAAAGTACTAGGAAATAAGAACGTTCCTTCGTAAATTACGCCCATTTCACTGGCAACTGTCCAGTTTATGCAGAATTCATGCGTCATGCAGGTGTCCGCATTGGGTCAAGGTTTTCGGATTGGTCGCCATTGCATTCATGTGTATGTCTGTTTACGTTAAGTCCTCCTGTGTTCTTGCCAGGTCGGCTTGTGTCTGCCAGGAAAGATGTGCAATGGAATGGTTGCGTCAATATCAGACGCCTATTGGCCCTGCACTTCTGGCAACATACGACCCTTCTCCCTGCTTGTTGTTCTCGCAGTGTTGTCGACTGGACATGGCTTAGGTGAGTTACACAGTTGGAAGTTTTATCGATTCCACAATTACCATGGGGCCAGTGAGATAAACTGTCAAATTGCCTGATTAACAAAAATATACAAATTGTGTTATACATTAGTAATCAATTAAAATATCAGTCATGCATATGACTCATGTCTCACCTGGCACAATGTGGCAACTTGCTTTAATAGATAATCAACCTGCATGAAATCTTGGACGTTTACTTAAACCTCTGTTGAAAATTCAAATTACATTTGACTTGAATATTTAGATTGATCAGCCAGCCTTTTCCTCCAGTATGTTTAGTTGGGTCAAAGAGTGGCAATAGCTAGCAGACATTTTACAAAGGTGTGTTTACAATTGCATATATATTGCAGTCAATTGGCCAGTTTGTGCTTTGACAACCTGAGGAGGTTAGTTTCTCACAATCACAAGGCTCTCTTCCAACACTTAACTTAAGTTTACTTCAACCGTGGGGAAGCAATAAAAAGCCCCACATGCCTGACCCAGAAAACGCACAACACCATAAATAAGGTCAACAGGCAGACAGATTGCAACCCTGCCAAAGCTGATAAAAAGTATATAGCTTGTCCTGCCTACTTTCCCTTGTTCCAATATCGCATTGTAATATGACCCATTTATAACTTCTCCATATAGACCATAGAGTTACACTTACTCTTTCTATTCTTTCTAACTACATTTTTATGTATGGTCTTCTACCACCCAGAACTATCGTTCTAGACACAGGTCGCTCTCCTCTCATGGCTCTTGTTTTCCTTGCAGATCAACAACACAGCAGCCATGTCGAGTCTCACGCAGGGCACACGTGAAGCTGCTACAATAGCCGCTTGATTTCTAGTCTAAAACCGCAAAACCTTTTCTCAGATCGCGCCCCTTTCTCCCCTCTCCACCGCAGGATGCGTGAGGCCCTACATGGTGCCGAACAGCTGGGTCAACCTAACGGAGAGCAACCGGGGTTCCCTCCCCACAGGGACCGTGCTCCAGTACAGCTGTGACCCCGGCTACGTGGCGGACGGGCCCAGCACCCTCACCTGCACCCCGCTGGGACACTGGTCGGCGGAGCCGCCGCGATGCGTCCACAGTGGCCGTAAGACGAACATACTAGGTTATGTGGGGTTGGGTTTGTTTCATTTGCTTCTCTATAAGATATAGAATCTGCCTGCTTAAGACCGACCTGCCAAAGAGTTGAACACCCTTTTGAGGAGGCATGAATCACAGAGTCACTAGTTTGACTGTACTTTATAAACGCTTGTGATTTATACTTCCTGAAGAGAAATACAGCTTTTTTCATTTGTTAGTAGTTAACAAAGCACAGGAGGTAATTTGAGTACAGAGGTTACAGTTTCGTGATATTTACAACTATGGTTTCCACTAGGGCTGTAATGATATGCGTATCGAAACTGAAATCGTGACACTTAGAGCCACAAACCTGTCTCGCGGTGCGAGAAGGCAGAAAGCGCGACACACCTTTCTATCCCTCCTATCCTTCCAGTCCAGATCCAGCCACATGATATTAGCTGTTAGTGCAGACAAATTAAATGTCTGGCTAAATTGTATCACTCAGGTCAAGTGGTCAGATTGACAGGCAAGTAGATTGACTACTTCATTCTTACACATAACCGGACTTGTTCGATTCTTCACTAGACTTTGACACATACGCTACCGCTCGCTCTCCTCGCTCGTCTACTCAATTGCTGACGACACACACACACACACACACACACACACACACACACCACACACACACACACACACACACACACACACACACACACACACACACACACACACACACACACACACACAGTCCCCTGCTGTTTTAAAAATGGCGGTGGCGTATCATTTGTCCATAGTCAAAAAAACAACATGATTCAAGCCTGCCAAAGAGGGACCCTGTTGTGCGTTCTGTTCTACATGCTGTGCTCTCGTCTCCTCCTCCTCATCAGTGTGTCGGACTCCCTTTGAGCCGGCAAACGGCGGCTACACCTGCCACCCGTCGCCCTGCCGCCGGTTCTCAGACGGAACCGTCATCGAGTTCTTCTGCGACCAGGGCTTCCTCCTCAAGGGGGACTACAAATACGTCACCTGCCAGGAGGGACAGTGGGACGCGTCGACGCAGGTCAGCTGCGTCAGCCAAGGTTGGTGGTTGGTTCCAACTCTAACGTACGTCATCGCTAAACTGCTATAAATGTCCCTTCAGCTTTGATGTCACGATGTTGTGGAACCACGTGGAACAACGTGGAACAACGTGAAACGCTTGGGAACCGTGCCAGCTGTTAATTGTTGGCGAAGAAACCTATGTCTTTCTAAAATTACCATTACATTTAGGGAATTTAGCAGGCGCTTTCATCCAAAGCGACTTACATGAGTTAATTTGTCAGAAGAAAGAGAAACAATTATCGGTACAGTAAGGATGTTCATATCAAAATGTAACGGCAAATTTATTTTGGACTATTTATTTATATATACTAACTTTTACAGAATTATTATCAACATAATATATTTATTCATAAGATGTCAGAAACTAGTTGAATAGAGAGTCTGTATTTTTTGATGGTATTGATTAATCATTTGAACAGTATTTCTTAACACCCTTGATACCGCCGAGCCTATTTTGGCGTGACCTAGTGGTGTGTAACTCTCTTCCTCTTTCCCTCCCCCTAGTGTGTGTGAGGCCGGTCATGGTGCAACACGGCTCCACCAACCTGAGCGAGAGCAACCGGGGCTCCTTCCCCGTGGGCACGGTGCTGCAGTACAGCTGTGACTCGGGCTTCCTGGTGGAGGGAGCCAGCCTGCTCACCTGCAGCCCGCTGGGCCGCTGGTCGTCGGAGCCGCCCCGCTGCATCCGGAGTGACGGTAAATTCACCAGCGCCCCGTGACCCTTAAAGGACCACGCTAGACCCAGTCTGGGAGATCGACCCAGTGTGTCCGTCTCTCCTGGCTTCACATAAACAGCCGTTCCCGATGTCATTTGTCAAAATTGCTTTGCGGTGTTAATTCCGCTTGATGGCGTTAAACGTGAGCATGCCTGCTACAATTGTAATTACACAAACCAGTACATTGATGACAAAATGATGCAAGTAAGACATTGCTGTTGTTCACGCTCGCGCTTAATGCAGTGTGTTGGTCAAACGTCATGGTTAACGGACGCACTAGTGCGGCCAGCAGAGACGCTCCCCCACGGTTCGATCATCCTGCCTGCTTTCCGGAACACAGGGTCCCAGAGTAAGAGTCTCTCTAATGAGGAATCTGTCGATCCGCGAACAGTGTGCCTCCCCCCGTACGAGCCGGAGAACGGGGGCTACACCTGCCACCCCGCGCCCTGCCTCAGCCTCTCCCACGCCACGGTCATCGAGTACTTCTGCGGCGAGGGCTTCATCCTCAAGGGGGACTACAAGTACCTGACCTGCCTGAACGGGGAGTGGGACGACCCCATGCAGATCAGCTGCCTGATGGATGGAGGTAAACAGGGGACGGTTTATCTAGTTTTTCCCCTGATGTCGTTTTTACTGTTTTTAGTGACTTTAATGCACTGTAACAGCACCATGAGATTTTCACTGACAATGAAAGGTGCTAGATAAATGAGATATATTATTATTTTCATTAGTATAATGCCATTAGAAATCCTGTTTGTTTACTCCCATGTCTGTGCCGCCCCCCACAGACCGCGATCCAAAGCTGCCACTGGGGATGCCCACGCTGTCCATCGTGGCGTCTACGGCGAGCTCTGTGGCTCTGGTCCTGCTGCTGGTGGTGCTGTTTGTGCTGCTGCAGCCTAGGCTCAAGTCCTTCCACCGGTGAGTGCGGTCGCCAGTCCTCCCTTCCCCGGGCGCTTCTCATCTCGGATAATCCGGGTTCAGACCGTATGTCGGGTCAGGCGCTTGTTGGGTGGTTAACGTAGAGTGTCGTAATGTAACCTCACAGTAAGGCTGTGTTGTGTTCTCTCGGCCAGCCGGGATCAGGGAGTGACCGGGCAGCCCGTGTCCATCATGGTGGAGGGCGTCCAGGTGACCCTGCCCTCCTACGAGGAGGCGGTGAACGGCGGGGGGCCCCCCACCCCGGGTCCCGAGTCCCGGGTGCAGATCGTGCTGTCGGAGGGCGAGCAGAGTCCAGAGGCGGGCCCCTCCAGACCCTCGTCCCACCAGCACTCGGAGATGGCGGTGGTCCACACTTTACCGCCCTCCTTCTCCTCCTCCTCCTGCTCCTCCTCCACGCCGTCCCCCTCATCGTCCTGCTGGGCCCTGGAGCACCACGCAGGGGCCGCCGGCGCGGCCCCCTCCCACCATAACAAGCCCCCCACCAGCAGGGATCAACACAGCCTGTCCCTGGTGGACTCAGATATGGACTTCTCCGATGGTAAGGGCCCGGAACCGCTCGCTCGCTCTGCTAAGCAGCTGTCGTTGTTAGGGTTGTTGTTGTTGAAGGATGGTATTGAACTAGTGCTGTCAGTTTAACGCGTTATTAATGGCGTTAACGCAAACCAATTTTAACGGCGTTAAATCAACATCTAATCACGTTAGAAAAACGACACCATACCGGATCTAGCTACACCGGAAACTAAACAGCAAGCACGTCGAACAAACTTGTCGGGGGAAGCAAGGATACGGAGCGGGTGAAAAACTCCTTAAGAGTGTGTGTATGTTCGAGCCTGCACGAGAGTTCAATGTTGTCATTAGCTGTTATGTCTTTCTGACCAATCGCAGTTCAAGGCCCACCTGGGCTGTACCACTTTGGGAGGGGGCGCTCAGTTACTCCCCTCTAGACAAAATCGACTTGGTTGCGACGTTGACAGTATTTTTGTGTCGCGGTTGTTGAGTGAGTGAGAGGTTGCGGGTGCACAGCTCAGGCTGCCGGACGGCGCGGCAAGGAACTTTTATGAACGCAATATTGTTATCCCACAGTAATCAGCCCGATAGCCCCGAAACGTTAACGGCCCACCGGGAATTCTCCCGACTCTCCAGATTACCTGTGTGTGTGTGTGTGTGTGTGTGGGCGTTATTCGATAGCTTGGTAATGTGTGTAGGCCTACGTACGGTAGGAATATTCATACTGGTTTAAATAATAAATATTATAGTACTTCCCATCTTTGCTGAGCAAGAGTTTTGTTCGAAAGTTCAGTGATTGAAACAAATAAAAGCCTGGGCTATTGAAGTTTTACTGTAGGCCTACCACTGTCATGCACAGCCTGATGTCAAGTGGACCGGGGTGAATTCAATGCGGGTCTCTCTTATATCCATCCTACCAAATATATTTTATTACTGTCCTTCTCAACACTCTGATCTCAATAAAAGGCTAGCAGCACGTAATCAAGGGATATTTAGAATAGAAAAAATGTGCGATTAATCGCGAGTTAATTATGACAACAATCGCGATTAAATATTTTAATCCCTTGACAGCACTACATTGAACGTGTGGTTCTCTGTTTGTCCCCCTCCGCAGATATGCCTTTGTTGAAGGAGGCCTGAGACTGACCGACCGGACGCAGTGCCCGAACACATCAGAGACTGCATGGTGCCGTTGCTGCTTCTTCCCCACACTGTGGCGTTGAGCAAGACGACGGCAGCTGTCAACACAGAATACCCCCCCATCTGACCGCCCGACGCACCGGCTCAAACAGGCTGCTTGACTTTCAGAATCCCCCCGCGCACCCCTAGAGGGATGGGATTCCACATTGTACATACGTAAATGCTTCAACATTTTATAGGAATCCTTGCGTGTACTTAATGTCTGACTCAAATGCATAAGTTTGATCTTTTGGTCAATTCGGCTTAGCTTGGGATTTAGGCGCAAAAAAAAAAGAGAGAAAGCCCCATGAGGGAGCAGCAAGGTATGTATTTAGAGAGGGATCCATCTCGTCACTATGTCTTGCCCAATGTACGTTGTTAACCTGGGGGTTAACACACTACACGTGCACCAGGAATGATGCATGAAGGCCTGCCAAGCCAACCCCGGGACTGTCATACCCAAGCACACATTCTTTTAATCTGTTTTTATTTTCCCCCTCCATTATGTCCAGAGTCACAGGACTCTGAAGACTGTGAGATGCGCGTAGACTGGATTTAACCATCTAGTGAGTCGTCTGGTCCTTTAGCCCAGAAGAGCTGGGGCCCTAGGACTTTCCTACCATTTACATTCATACCCCTTCCAATGGCCTTAGCTTTTCACTTCTATGCACAAGCATCTGTAAGAAAAGGAATTCACTGGAATTGAATGATGTTTTCATAATGAATGTGAATTGACGTCGACGCCTTTCGTGATCGTTTTGTGTAGCTTTAACACACCTCGCCCCTGAAAAATGTTCAAACTTAATTTATTCTGGTTGCTTGTAAAGGCTGCTCTCGCTGAGTCTTGGTTATGGGGTTAGTATTGAGTGTTTATGTCCAGATTGCTGTTGATCAGCCACAGTTCTTTTATTTCCTTTTCTTTTTATGCTTCCACAATCCTGGAAAAAGGTTTTCTAAAAAGGATCTTTTCACAGTGCTTGGGTGGAACTCTACCGCAGGCATGTAATATCACAGCTTTTAATGTTGATGGGAAAATCTGAAACAAATTACTTATTGTTCATTATGGTATGATGTCAGAATTCAAGTTTACGTTTTGCTTTCCTTTTGGATTTAGCAAAGGACTTTTTTTGTTTTAAAGATTGTATTTTAATATTTGTAAAAATAATAACTTATGTTTTAACTGTATATACTATGTTCATTCAAATTAAATATTATTTGAGGTGTCGATTTTACCATTGTTTTCATTGTTATTTTTAATGCCACAAAATACCGCAGACAAATGTGTTTCAGTTGGCCTCCTTATGGTAATTTATTAATAAACTTTACATCTCTGCATATTTCAAAGTAAATTTACACGCAAACATAATTATTATAACATTATAAAAACATGTCTAATCTTACTCTAAACACAATCTTATTTTTGTAATGATTTTGTGATATATTATTTCAAAACATTTACCCTAAAAGATAGTTCTTTATAGCAATATTAATTTAACAATCGTCAGATTGTTTCAATATAAAAATTAAATTTATGCGTACTAAAGAGCAGTGTCTCTAGACATGTGACACACATATCCGTGTCATGTTACTGCCTGAGGTAAACGACATGAAGGGAGGAGGCTGTTTGTCCTCGACCCTCCATTGATCACACTGTACACATCGTTCTGCAGCACTTCAGCCTGGGAGATCCAACCGCAAACTCCTTCAATACGTTTTAATTTCCTCCATGTTAACGTTAACATTTGGATGTACTGTCTTTTCTGTACAAGCAAACAAAAAAGTAAATGGATTAGAAGCAAGACTTTTGAAAGATGAGGGGTTGAACTTGCTTGCTTCACACTGGAGATGGTGAGAATTAAGAAAAACATGATAGCACAATATGTTCAGCTGTGACATTTACCCTCAATTTTGGGCTTAAACGCTTCGTAACATCTGAATAGCAGGATGAAAACAAGGGCTTCGCCTCCCTGGAACACAATATAGATGAGGGGGAAGAGATATAGGGGGCCGATGACCTCAGGAGAGAACGCCACCTTCAAGATGGTTGCACACAGCTGGATGTTCTGGCAGCCTGTCTCCATGGAGATAGTCCTTCTACATCTGACCAAAAAAAAAGTTTGCTTTGTGTGACACTTATTCAGCAAAATGTCCCAAATGTTAAATGAGTTCCATTAAAATAGTTCACTTACTGATGGTTTTGTTTAAAGATGGTGGACATGACGTAACCGAGCGTATAGCCGGTCAGCGGCATCAGTGCGGCCACAGACATGATCTGTGGCGACAGCACCACCCACACCGACCCCCCGATGGTGATGCCCGACATGACGCCGACGGCCACCGAGGAAATGAGACAGATGCTGAGACCAACCTACCAAGAGGGAGCTTCAGATGAGAGGCGTATCGCATCCAGGAAAAGTCAATTGTAAGAAGGCAAACAAATGTTAACATGTGACCACAAATCACTGTTCAACTAAGCAATGTGCTCAGTAGAGCAAAGACCACTGCTAAGGAATCAGCTTAGTAGAAGTCGGCCTGGCTTTGAGGGAGCCAATTGGCTGCTCCGAGCTGAATCCAATGACAACCCAGAAGGTCCCTTTAGAAATGTTGCGGGGCTTGGGGAGGTTACCAAACATCTTCATTACCATGAGACATTGCACAATTAGCATAGGGTGCTGAGATATACCGCACACTAGTCACACAAACCAGCCTTTACTTAAACATCCTAAATCTGATGGCAGATAAGCCTTAATCTGTGTGTCCAGGGCGTTTCACTTTATTTCGCCTGAAAATGATTGCACCAATCATTTCCTTGGGGTGACAATCTGTAAAAGAACTGACTCAAAAAGGTTTTATGTATTTTGATTATGCTGTCATGGCTTTTGATGACTTGGTGGCTTTTTCAGTTCACACTGAATGGAAGACTCAGCTGAAATGCCATCACCCTGTTCCAGCAGTATTGTTGGTCTTATAAAAGATATGCCATCCAAAGAGCAAACCAACTCAATGTTTCCCCTAGCCGCTGGGAAAACAAGTTAAAACATCCTGTCTGGCCCCCAACATCCTTCGACAAAGAGTTTGTAAAGGTTTAGAATCAAACCCATGTTGGAGACAGTCCACTGCAGAAATCAATCTGTTCATCTTATGTTCAAAATCATCTTCTGAGGCTTCTGGTTGCCGGCGCAGTTTCCCACACAGATACACAGAAGGACAGACACACAAACGAGAGAACATAACCTCCTCGGTGGAGGTAACTAATGTCTGAGTTCAGAAGGAAGGAAGGGCCCACCTTGATCACCACAGCTGAGTATTTGGGTTTGTAATGATTGAGGGCGATGCCGAAGCCACAGGGAACGAGGGTCATGAAGAGGGCGATGGTGATGCCTGTGTATGGCACAGCGTTCTGCAGACTGCCCAAGCCCTGGCTGTAGATGAGCAGCAGGAGGGGCATCATTCCCAGGGCAGCGAGCGTCGAGAATGTGGTCATGACAATACTGAAACGAAACACAAGGACAGAAATCAGGCATGGAACGCTGAACACTTTCAGGTTCAAGTTTAGGCTTGTAGTCCTGTATTTGCAGTTGATGAAAAAGCAGGTAATCATTTAACACGATTCGAGAATGATTTACCTCAGGTTCATGTCTCCCTTCAGTGCCAGAGAGAAAATGTTGGATAGGTTTCCCCCTGGGCAACACCCACAGATCAACACAGTCAGGACCTCAATCTGCTCCAGCTTGAAGACGGTGGCCAGGCAAAAGGCAGTCAGCGGCATGATGCCGAACTGGGCCACCACAGCAATGGCAACCCCCTTTGGCTTGAAGATGTGGTCCTTGATCTTGGCCACTTCCATCGTGCACCCAAGAGACACCATTGTGATGAAGAGGATGATGATGGTGAAGCCATTGATGGCTTTGTCCATAGTGGGTGAGAAGGGGTTCTGGTAACCGCTGCTCCCATTGTAAGACCCCTTCGATCCATTGTAGAGGCTGCTGCTTTCCAAGGCTGCTTGCTGTGTCAGGTTGCTGATTGCACTCATCCTGGATGTCTACAGTAGTGTGAGTTTACCCTAGATTTTATGAATGCAAACATACAAAGGACAAGGATGTGACTGAGCCTGAGGACTTTAACTGGAGCCAATTCAGGCATAAATGTTAAAAAAAAAGAAAAGATTATTTGACTTTCCAATAACTGTTTTGAGAGAATACTCTTGAAATTGACGCATGATGAACATTGTTCCAAACACTGAGAGTATAAGAGAAATCCACACCAGCATAATGACAAGCTTACCGTCTTTCAATTATTGGTTTGAGTCTTGAGCACAGATAATTATTTAACAAGCTTTGAGTATTTCCATTCAACAACATTTTATAAATGTACCTAACGATAATGAGTTCAGCCTCTGCTCCTGCTATATTGTATTGTATGATTTAGATTTTGAAACTGTATGTAGGAATATTTTTGCAATACTCCGGGAATAGTAATTACTGGAAGTAGCTTTGGAGAAAAATGTCAATAGTAAAATTTTATTTTTGCAGTGAATTACATTTTTTGTACAAAATGATGTTGGCTCCTTGCCTGATTGCTTCTCTTGTTTCTCTGGTGGAAGGAATCCCTGTACCCCTTGTGATAACAAACTAACCAGGCTCTAACAAACTAACCAACACTGGCACACAAAACCCACCCTGTGGGTCACCAAATCGCATGTGTAATCAAGAGGCCCATAGGGGGTGAAAGTTGTTTCTTTCAAGAAGATGTTCTTCAAATTGCCCGTCCATCTACAAACCGGTTCAAAGATGGACACTTATCACCGTAACAACCTTTTTTATGAAAAATCAGAAGACACATTTTTAATTCTTACCTTCATCATTTGTCAGCTGCCTCCTTGGTGCACTTTACGCACTGTTGCTGTACTCTGTGCTTCTCTATCCCTCTCTTGTCTCACACAAACTAACACACATCCACCCCCTCATCAACCACATTCTTCTCAGGCCCCTTTTCTTTTCAGATAGCCCCCCTCCCTAGCATCACATGGGAGTCTGATCACATGGGAAAGGATAAACATTACTATAGAGTGTTGGCTATTACTGGAGACAGAGCATTGTGTTTGAATTATTAGATAATTGGGATAAAATTGTATAATTGACCTTTACTCTGTAATCTCCTATAAGAATAATCATAGTATCTATTATATTCATATTGTAATTATTACAAGTGCTTTACAAAAAAAGGGGATTAGGAACTGGTTATTGAAATTTAGCAAGAAGGCCAGAATTATTTTTTCTTTTTGCTTCTGGTTTAGGATGCGTCATGGGGAAGCATTGTAATCATGGTGTTGATTACGTGGAATATTTTCACTTGAACCAAGTTTGTTCATTAACTTTGTCTCACTGGCACAAAAACACACCATTTAGGTTGCAGTATAATACATCTCTCCCTGATAAATAAGATTGAGATACTTTTAATTCTCTTGAATCTCTCTTACGGGACTGGCAGTGATCATGCGTCAATGGGTTTCTGTTATGCGCTTCATGGGGTTGAGAATGGTTGCTAGGCAATGCAGGACACAGAACACAGTGAATGTTGGAGTGATAGGTGCTCTCAGTGCTGGAAAAACACACAACCAACATGATTTAACAGGGAATTAATTAGCAGGTTAGTATTTATGTATTTTGTATGTATTTATTTCACAGGGGGAAAATGACACCTTGTGGTATATCCTGGTGTCGACTTTAAACTAGTAGATAAATCGCTGTAGGCACTAGTGATGGGTCGGTCACGAACAAGCCGGTTCAAAGAGCCGGCTCTTTTAAGTGAACGATGGGAGTCGGCTCCCGACCGCGAGCCGTTTCTTTTCTTTTATTTATATATAAAGTTTGCCTAGGCAGAATTATATGAAGATCTCCGCGCTACAGGGCTCCGTGCATGCTATGCGTATGTGCAGTGCCTGACTGTCAAAACGGCGTTTGATGTTCAAAACAGCGCTTTATACGCGCGCTCTTGAAAGACTTAATTGCGGCGTAAAAAGCGGCGTTTTTTGCGCATGACGGCGTAAAATACTCAGTTTTTCTACATTTTACGGCGTTTTTTACGGCGTAATGAAGGTGATCCGCGTCTAAATGATGCCGTTTTCTGGCGGGGATGGCTTGCCATAAACTGCCGTTCAGGTGGAACGGCACATGCCGTTCAGGTGGAACGGCACATGCCGTTCAGGTGGAACGGCACATGCCGTTCTGAAACGGTAACTGCCGTTCAGGTGGAACGGCATATGCCGTTCAGGAAAGGCATACGTCATTCTGGAACAGTAACTGCCGTTCCCAACAATGGTAGGGTGCTATCAGATAAAATGGGCCATCAGGTATGATTTAGTTGACCATTCCAATATCCCAAGCCAATTCACTACAGAACCCCCGTATGAACATTTATCACTGTCAAAGCAAGCCGCGACCACCCAACATAGAACCCAGGACAGCATGTAGAACCCCATGCCAGTGTGCGTGGGCGACCACACACACAGTAGAACCCTAGCCGATGCTCCATAATCTTTCCATCTCATGTCAAACCCAACACCCACACCACTGAGCCATAACAGGGCCAAACAATCATGCAGGGTACAACCTCATAGGCAACTAACATTCCATCATCCCCCCCCCAGCCTCTCCTGGCCAGGGCCCCCATAACAGAACAACCAATGTCTCCAGAGTATGTACAACATTCTTCAGTGGCGTCCCATATTGGTGATGGATTATGCTTGGCATCTCCAAAATGTGTACCAGGTTGATTCAACATCTCTGAAGTCATGTCTTTGTAGTCCAGTGGTTTCCTGAATGAGGGGCCTTCACAGATGCAAACGGCCAGCTTTAGTCAGCCTGAGGACAGGAAGGAGGTCATCTGTTCAGAAGACCACCCAGTGGAGGGGGTTGGCTCTTGAGGAGCAGGATCCATATGGGGATGGCCCCAAATAAGACCTTCTTGGAAATGAAACTGTTCCTGAGGAGTCACGATGCCTGGAGGGGACTGTTGAATGTGTTCCATGGTTCTCTGGTCAGACTGAAGTTTTGTTTTAGTCGTGAGATGAGGAGCCCCCTCATCTCCCCCTGGTGTTTCTCCTTCTGAATCCCTGTCTCCATCTTCCAGTCCATGTAACTGACGTCACGACAGATTCTCAAACACTCGGTTTCCCCTGAGGGGGCGTGTCTACAGACCTGTAGACTCGAGACAGCTCTGTATCCCAGTATGCACCTCTGCTCACTCAGACCACACCCTCATCAGTAAAGCAACACTCATGTGATGAAGATGCAGAGCTCTGGAGAGTAGAATGAAAGAAGACTGAAGATATCAGAACCCAACCATTACTCCAGCTTACAACAATAACCTTGGAGCCTGTAACCATTTTAACAAATCATATAATACAAACATAAACTAAATACCTAAGTAACCCATGAACCAATAAAACATCCTTACTACTAAGATCAACCTTCAGGTAACAGGTTACCTCACCAGGAAGCCAAAATACATCAATGTGCCCAAGAGTAATGAGAAATGAATGACTTACAGTTTGCAGATATGCTTCATGGTTAAGTTGGGATCATGGACGCTGGAAGTGGGGGGGGCTGGGGGGGCTGCAGCCCCCCCTGGTGGCGAGAGGCTGAATGTGAATGCAAAAACCCCCGGTGGAAATAAATAAATAAATACATAAATATATCAGACTATTATTATACTATTGTCATTTTATTTACATACTCAAACAACATATTTGACTATAAATGTCACAAGCATGATTTGATTCACAAAATACCACAAACACAACTCCCTCTTCCTCATCTGTGTCCATGTCAGCAGTGGTACTTTTTATTGACTGATCTCTTACTCATTCGGTATCATCTGGTTGCCTCTCTGAACTTTATTTTCTGTATTTTTCTAGCTCTGGACCTCCTGCACCTCTGTGGCACTATACTTTATTATTACAATTCCCAGATGAGCAGATGTGCCAACAGTTTGGTAACACACTTCTCAACTGTCAGAACGCAGACAAATAGACCATTTTCAATAGCAACAAGCAACCATGACAATATAACGTTAACTTAACATGGATTTTACCTTTTCTTACATAATTTCTTGAACAGTTTCTGTGTTCACGTTTTGTAAATCAATGCTGAAAAGCAGAAAATATATAAATTTGACGCAAGCAGAATAAGGCCCTTGGAGGTGACATTATGTCATAATCATACTCAATTTTGCCACTAGATGACACCATTTCACATTAAACTGTCGCCACTGCGTGCAAAATAGCTTTTCTAAAATGTTAGCATTTTACTCGGGTATTTTCAACGATGTATCCTGCAGCTAATCCTATTTTTTTGGTATATTAAAAACAGTAAAAAAAAGCCCTGATAAACGTGAATAATCTATGTCCGACTGACGCATCTTCTCCATCGTGCGCGTGCACGTGGGGCCTACCTGGACGGAGCAGCAGCTGCACTGACTCAGAATGGGAAGGTTTAACTCGAGACATAAGACCAATCATAGTGCGTCAAATAAACGGTGAGCATGTCGATTGGCCGCCACTTCTGCCAGTCACGTTGGGATTAGTGCCGTCCTCTACAGAGGCAGCGGAGAGCAGCACCGGCTGCCTGCCTGCAGTAAACATGAAGAAGAGGAATGTTGCTTGCTGTGAAAAAAGGTAAGCCGCATCGTTCCAAACTAATATTTATACCCACTCAAGGTTCAATTAGTGGGGCGTCATCTTTCACTTGAATAAATGCAGGTTAGTATTTGAGAAAAAGAAATAGCCCCAAATAAACAGCACAGTTTTTATACTATATACTTTCCTATCATTGCATGCACGTTTTGTTTTTTAATTGTGCAGTAGCTTTAAAGCCTTTTCATCCTTAATCTTACCGAATGGATGCATGCATCACTACGCCTGGGCTATCTAGGCTACCAGCCACGGGGTAATGTTATGATGTAAACAGTTAAGTGATCTGCTAAAATATTTAACCCAAACTTAACGTAAACAGTCAGATGGAGCCATTTTGGCAAGTTCCATAAAAAAAATGCAGATTCAACATACTACAATGTTCAATTTAAGCTACATGGCACCTTTTGTATGAATGTGTTTTTCTTTAACAAACACTTGAACATTTTCGCAAACTAATCCTAAATTAATTTCTCGTGATATGATTATATGTATGTAGTATATATATATCTTTATACATATATACTGTGTAGATGTATATGTATATGTATGTGTGTTGTGTGTGTGCTGTGTGTGTGTGTGTGTGTGTGTGGTGTGTGTGTATGGATTGAGAGAGAGAATAATGGGTCAGTTTAATATTGGCTAACATCTCTATTTGACAGGCAGTTTGATGGGCATAAGACTTTTGAGGACTTCCTCTGCAGTCCCCCTCACCCATCTTCACCATGTGGGCCTCAAGCACTCGACTGGGCTGCCTCTCTGATTAGAAGCTCTCGAATGATGGAGGGCAAACACACTGTCGTGCCTCTCTACCCTCCCATAAGTGAGCTTATCCTCATCAGGCTGTACGCGCCCAAGAGGTGGGCCCCAGGATTTACGTACCGGAGCCGCGCCCCTCCCCGGGGAAGGCCCTGTAATAACCGTGACCAGGCAGAGCAGGATCTCACAGAGTCTAAACAAAGCGGACACTCTTCATCTGGCTCCTCGGAAGAACTCCTCCTCAACCATCAGCCGCCTCGCTCGACAAAGGAGGCTGTTGCTGAGCTCTGCCGGCTGGCAGCGCAGCACCGGCAGCTTCTGGCCAATCTCCTGTCGCTCTGCGGAGACTGCGCCAGCCGAGTCGGGATGGGCAACCAGGAGGGGAAACTCCAGGATTACTTGGAAGGCAACGAAGTGGACCTCGCGGATCCGGCTCTCGCCAACAGCAACTACCAGCACCTGCTGGCTGTGGCCGTGGAGAGCAAGAAGGCCACGTCCAAGGGGAGGAAGTTCAAGAAGTTTGGGGGCAAGAAGCCAGACGGTGCGGAGGATGCCACGCAGGGCAAGGCAAAGAGGAAAGGCCGACGCAGATCTTCCACCGTCGAACCTCTCCCCTCCGTTCCGGAGAGGGAGGACAGCATCTCCAGGATCCAGGCGCTTGTCTCCGATGACCGCGTGACGGCGGGCTCCTACGTCAGGCAAGCCAGCAACTCCATCCCGTCTTTGGAAGAGGTCCTGCTGGAGGATGACCTCCACGTTGAGGTGCAGGGCTGGATGGAGGACAACCCCAACTTTGACCCCCAGCTGGACTTTTGCAACGGCCTCTCGGAACTGGACAGTGATTTCTGCCTGGGCTTGCAGTCTCCCTCCACCGGCCTGCTGGAAGGCCTGAGCCGGAGGGAGAGCGGGAGCAACCTCCGTCCCTTGAGGAGGTTCGACTCTAAGGGGGAGGAGGATCAGTCGCCGGACGGCTCGGCGGAGATGAAGACGGCTCACCAGCTGTACGGCGAGATACACCAGAGGGACCCGGGCGTCCTGGTGGTGGCCAAGGTGCAGGACGTGGACAGGACGCTGCGGCATGTCCCCCGCAGGACCTCCAGCGCCGGGGTCCAGCAGCAGACCTACGGGGAATGGAGGGAAGCCACCAAAGGTCACGGAGGAAGCATCGGCCACCACTCGGGGCTGAAGCTTTCAGACGGCCTCCGTTTGCCCCTCTCCCACACCACGGACCAATACTCCCCTGCTCCGTCCCACGCCAAGAAGAGCCCCCTGTCTCCGTCCCTAGCTGGGGTTTTCAACACCTCCTTCCCGGCCTCCAGCAACCTGCAGAGCATGTCCCCCGTGCTGTCCCCTCTGTCGGCCTCTGCACGGGCCAGCCCGCCGCTCAACCACAGGATCCTGCTGCTGTCGGACAAGGACGTGAGCCCCGACGGGGAGGGCGGAGACGGACCCACCGTCGCCACGGAGATGGTGGATCCGACCCGGCAACAAGCAGACTGTCCCTCGTCTGAGTCTGAGCCTCGGCAGACAGCCCAGCAGCAGCAGTAGCAGCGGGAGCAGCAGCTCCAAATGGAATTCTCTCAGTCACTGCCCGACCACAACAACAACAACAACAACAACAACAACAGGTGATTCAGTGTTATTTGAAAAAGTCTGTTATGCTGCAACCTCTGCCTAAACATCATTGTTCCCACAGCTATGCTTTAATGCTCTGAATGGTGTTATTTTGTTTTCGGTGTATGCCCTAGATCTGGTGATGAAGGGGTTGATCACAAAAAAGGTGTTTTGAAGGGAGAGAACGGTGTGTGTGTTGAGCTATTGATGGGTTGCTTGTTACTCTTTGTGTCTTTGTGTCCGTCTGCACGTCAGTCTGTCTAGTCACTCAGCCTCCGAGCACCGCAGTGTGCATCCAGCCCTCCGCTGAGTGTCCACTTTCCTGTTTTCTAATGCAGACCGTACTCCAACTTTGGCAGCATCGTAGGCGTCAAACGGCAACACTTAACCTATGCAGGTATATTGCTGAGACCAGCGGAAAGTGTGAACAGTATTCCATATGCAATCCTTCACCAATGCTTCCAATTAAGCGTTGTGTTGCGGTTCCAACTTGGCTCTGTTGCCCTTTTTTGTTTTGGTCACGTGAGAGCTGAGGATTAAAATCTCAACAACCACCAGTATGGCTGTAGAAGACCCTGAGAACGGTTTCCTTGATGATGAACCAGTTAACCCGTTTCAGTGCTGCAGAGGTGCCAGAGGTTGAGAGTGAGAGAGTTTTCAGATCAAAGGAGTGCGGTTGACACAAAGTTCAGGTTGTGCTCTCAGGAACAGTGCTGCTAACTGAACCATTGCCAATCTGCTGCTGCTGCTCTCCTCAGGGACCCCTCGGTCTACCCCCCCAATCACAAGAAGTCGGAGGGATTAGCGATTTGCTGGTGTGTGCTGTCCTTCCAGCTTTCAGGGGTTGCTTCTTAATCTGGCCTACTGATGGCTCAAAGCTTGTGTGTGCAAAGAAAGAATGCCCGCCTTTTAATGAATGCATCTTCTGTCCTGACGCATCGTGTGTGAAGTCCCATAGAAATCAGAAGTCACCTGCATCAGCAGGTCAATGGGACTTCATTGATGGTATTTTGAACCACTCTTTGGATTTAAATTCAAATGAGGATGAGGAGGATGTAGTCATGCCTCCTGGACTGGTACACTCTTGGCGTTTTATGTGACCATTGTCTTTTCTTTTACAATTGGATCAGTAGAGGAGTTTTTTTGTATTCTCTATATTAAGTGCATGATGCCCATCCTCCCAGATTGGCAGTATCTTTATTTAACGCGATGCAGTCAGTTAGAACCACTGTTATTAGCCTTCTCACTCTAAGCAACATTTAGACCAGAAATCAGACGACAGTTGTATGGGGTAATTCCCTAACATATTTATGCTGTATTTGTATGTATTTATAAGTAACAGTAGTTATCTGACATGTTTTCTCTGGATATTTGTTTGTAGACTACAATAGTATAAAGTATGTTGTTTTGATCTGTTCAAAGCAATATGCACAGCGATAGCCATGAGAAAAGAAGAGTGGCAATGGTCTTCCTCACTGGCATGTGCATTGCCTCAGTCATGCAGAGATGAGTCAAATGTAGTCAATCTGTAATGACGGGCCTCTGCCCTCGGATACACGCACGCACGCACACACGCATGCTCGCACACGCACGCACAGACACGCACTCAAATTTGTATATTATTTTAAAGGCCAGCATTATTAACCACTTTTATTTGATCTCTGAACAATGCTTTTGGATTAAGATATTTCTATTTTAGAAAAGCAATTTAAAAACGATCAGATATCAAATGAAATAACAACGAAAGAGGAACAAAGCGTTACAGTTTGGCTTTGTCGCTTTTTACCATTTAGTCCTGTTAATTGAGAATGATTAAATGCTACTCTAAGTACTTGGATCGATCCACAATACAAACCCCAATTTGTTAAGGATTTGTTTTTGATATGGGAATCTTGTTAGGCTACCGAACAACGGTTCCTCCGTAGGTTGATAATATTGTAGTTGACTTGCTTGTTGATCTGACACTTTTGTTAACAAATCATTCAGTCGCGTCACGTGGTTTAGTGCAGTACTTTTCTCAAATCAGATTTTTATGGCTACCTTATTACCAAGTATGGCTAATCCTTTAGTCAATGACTTATTAACCGGGTTATCTTCCCATATATTAACAGCAGGTTAAGGGTCGAGTTAAAGCAATAAAATGTATTGTACATTATTTATAGTCATCAATTGTATAACCGTTACGTGTGGAACAAGTACAATTTCTACAGTTCTGTTCCGGGACTGTAGAAATATCGCAGCTTCGGTATTCCACATAAAAGTTGGTTGTTTTATACAAAACATTTTAAAGGTTTTAATTTAATAACCGTACTCGCGCATGCACCTCAAACACCCCAAACACTAGGATACAGAAGCTAACATAGCTTATATGCCAGGACGGTACGCAGCTCCGTAACCATGTTAACCAATAAGCTATGGAAAGGTCATATGAATCTGATCAGCTGTGCTGCAGCAGGATGTCATCCGTCTCCTGCTGCTGCTCCGTCCAGCAAGCTGTCATTCAACACAATGTGCACTGCCCTGCAACAATCTGCAGCGCTCAGCCAAGACAACGGCCAGCTCTGTTTCAGATAATGAAGTGGATTCTGCCAAGGCAGACTGGCTGAGGATAACTTAAGGACAATCTCTCTATGCCACTGTGGCTGTCTCTCCCTCTCTCTGTGTCTCTCTCTGTGTGTGTTTCTCTCTGTCTCTGTCTCTGTCTCTCTCTGTCTCTCTCTCTGTGTGTGTCTCTCTCTGTCTCTGTCTCTGTCTCTGTCTCTCCCTCTCTCTGTGTCTCTCTCTGTGTGTGTCTCTCTCTGTCTCTGTCTCTCTCTGTCTCTCTCTCTTTCAGACAGAGAGAGAGAGAGAGAGAGAGAGAGAGAGAGAGAGAGAGAGAGGAGGTCCATCTCTTATAAATCAAAAAATGTTTGTTTCTTAATGGACTGCTTTGCTGCGCTCCACTCTCGTTGGGAAAGAGACAATGCTCTTCTTCACTGTGGCTCTTAACAGCAGATGGTGTAGGCTACCAATGCGTGATGGCGTAATGCACTCATTGCAACAACTTTCAGATTGGATGGCTGATACTTCATAAAAACCAGACACGAATGCACCAAATGTTGCCTGGGTAAAGTGAAGCTCCTCTCCTTCAGGCACTGCTGTACTGTACATGAGGCGTGTGTGGTTTCAGTCTGGCCGGCTCTGCGTGTCCCAGCAGCCTCCGAGACCGGGTTTTTCATGAGTAATGGTTGAGCCTCCAAGCATGATGCCATGCTCCATTTCAGCTGTAGCTCTCGGTGTAACATGGCACCCCCACAGTCACACCAGTCACACCGGCCTCCCTGCCTATTCTGGCCCTTTTCCGCTCTGTAACCGCACAGCCAGCCGGTGCTGAGTCAGACATACATTACAGCCGCGTCTATTGTGTTTGGATTTTGTACAATTTGTATAAAAGACAGCAATTTATTCTTGAAGGGGATGGAAGAAGAGGGTGTGTGGGTGTGGTTGGGTGTTTTAGCCAGTAAAAGTGTTACTTTCCATGCCAGTTCTCGGTATTCTCAGCAACATTAAGATAGACAAGGTTCACCTTTTTGTCAGATGAAATAGTACAACGCATGATTTCAGATTCAAATTTTTTTGTGTTGGATCTGGGACATGGAAGTTCCTTTTGTGTTTAATTTTTTTCTCTGTAGATTCTAGAGGAAGGTTTAAATAGATTTGCATGGAACTAACATTTGACCCTCTAGTCTCTCCAGTGACTGTTAATCCTCATCGGGATGAGTTGATGTCACATTGACTGACAGGGGATTAACCTGTCCCACTGAGACATATTGAGCCATCACTCGTAATCAGGGCCCTCCACACACTGTGCATGTGCAGTATTCTGCTAGTGAGAAGAACAAACATGTATGTAGAAAGAACATAGTGGTGAACTATTCTGGGTGTTCACTAATGTATCAGGCGGAGCTAATCTTTGGCCCCTTTCGAAGAGAGAAGGATTAAATAGGAATGAGAGGGTGTGTGTGTGTGTGTGTGTGTGTGTGTGTGTGTGTGTGTGTGTGTGTGTGTGTGTGTGTGTGTGTGTGTGTGTGTGTGTGTGTGTGTGTGTGTGTGTGTGTGTGTGTGTGTGTGTGTGTGTGTGTGTGTGCACTGTGCACACACATCAATGAATTAGTGTTTGGCACACATAAATCCAGTTCCCATTACCTAAAGTGCCGGTGCCTTTCATCGTCTCGCCAATATTCAAATTCAGCTTTGCTTCAGTAGCCTCAGGAGAATGCGGTACTGCAGTGGTCGCATGAAAGGCTCATTATTTATTAGGATCACTTCATTTGATCTGTGTTAGACCATTACTAATTAATAATCTGGATAGATACTGTTCCCTAAATACTTTCTGTCTGCTACATCCGTGAGCAGAAACGATGCATTTTTACTGCAGTGGATTTATTTGTACCACAAATGTGGTACAATGTTCCCTTCTTGTCCAGCAGGGGTCAGCGTAGGCCTCCCGATGCATATTTAATTCCGTGGTTGGGTGATGGTTAAACTCCTACAGTTTTCCTTGTACTAAACATAGTAAGGACGCTGCAGGTTCTGGGATAGATGGCAGTAGATGTTTCGAATACAGTATGACGATTAGCTCAACTTAATCGGCCGTTGGAGAGCGAGGAGAGAAGCTGTGTCTGACCAGGTTCTTCTGGGCATTGAGAGCTGCCTACTGTGCATTTGGAGGCAGTCCATCATCCCTACTCAGCATTGCTAATTTTTCAAGTGCAGCAATGCAGTGTAGTTCAGTAGAGAAATCACTATAATAATGCAAAGTTGTTACTCTCCTCCTAGGTTTCCTCTGCTCTCCTGTCCTGTCCTACTGCTCACCACCAGTAGGGCGGAAGGGCAGCGGTCTCAGAAAGATGATTGGCAGGGTTGTGCTGACGGTTAATCTCCCTCAGGATCAGGTTTCTGTGCTTTTGTTCTTGGTTTTCATAGAATAATAAATTGGCCCTGGACACTGATCGCATTCAAGGGGACATTTAGGCTTTTGTTTCATACAGTAATACAATGCATTCTCTATTGTGACCACATTAAAACGGGTACATTTCACACCATGCACGTACACATTGATCTGTAAATCACTTATACCACTTTCCTATATGTCTTTCACATACATGGGGGCTTTCTTGAGAAGACTGAGCAGGGGAGACTTTTGAAGAGTAAACACACCAATTTCTTCATACATTACCCAGCTATCTCTATCCACAAACCAGCCCCTGCAGTCTAAAGACACTATTTTTCATCAAGCCATTGGTGGGACACGACATGAGAATTAAAAACATGCAGAAAGAAGCTTGATGACCTGATGACGTTTCTTAAGGCGTTTTTACAATGTCCGTTTATTTATAGCGAGGCAAAAATCACCTGACTGTACTATCACGTGATGCTCGAGTTGTGACAAGTGCCACGCCTATACCCAGCCAATCAGAGCTTGCGTACTGGGATAAGAGATTAATTCTGTTATGCGCTAAGTCGTTCTCAATGGGCTCATAATGACGTAAGTTTTTTTTGAAGAGGATGCTGTCAAACTGAGCCGTTCTTCCCTTAACATTACCCACAGCTGTACGACCCTGTGGTGGACATATGGGCGAGAGAGGCTCATGAAAGATTTACATATGATCTATATATGCATGAACGTGTGCATAGGGTGCATGTGTTGTGGTCACGCTCTCAGCCTGAATGTGTTTACTTAAAATAGTGCTCACTCTCACTGAGATATTTCTCCTTATCTCATTACCAACATAGAAGTGATATTTGATATTTGACTATTGTACTGTCGCAACATACATTCAGTCATTGGGTTGGGTTCTGTGAATGATTTGGTATTTGCATATCCAAACAGTAACTAAATCCCATGTGTTTTAGGTCAGCGCTACACAAACCCGTTTCTTCAGTGGCTCTGTGTCGATGCAGCCTCTGATGCTGAGCATGCAGGGGAGGGGGAGTGGCAGAGTGCAGATAAAAATAGCCTCCAACAAATATTTAGCCTGCAACAGAAAGCGGTCCCTCGCTCTGAGCGCTGTGATGCTGAAACACTCTGAAGTCTCGGCCTCCACCTGCTTTGAGTCTCTCCACCTGTGACTCTGCAACAGCCCAACACCACCCACTACCTGTGTGTTAACAGTAATAAACTGTGTGTGTGTGTGTGTGTGTGTGTGTGTGTGTGTGTGTGTGTGTGTGTGTGTGTGTGTGTGTGTGTGTGTGTGTGTGTGTGTGTGTGTGTGTGTGTGTGTGTGTGTGTGTGTGTGTGGCAGATAGTAAAGTAGGCCTACTTCTCAATTCCAGCAATTCTAGGAAGCATGTTTACTTGGAAAAGTAGATGCTTCTTGTACTCCTGAAATTGTATGTTACATAAATGTGCTGATTTGTATAAATGTGTTGGATCTTTAATTTTTTTTGAATTCCGAAAGAAAAATTGACTTGTCATGTAGAATCAAATAAAGTATATAACGTGTGTGTGCGTGCAGACGATGCCCTCCTACGTCAAGATGATATCTGGATGCTGGACGGGGACGACTCCCAGGAGCCTTTGTCCCGGGTGCCCAGACCAGACCGTCTGGACTTCCTGCGAATCACGCCTCCAGAGGACGACATCGTCGGAGACACGCCCTATTACCCCAACCTAGACTGCACGGTAAGCAGGCCAAGCCTATGTTCACGCGCAGGTGCGCACATACTTGACTTCTCTCACACCTACATTTTATGCATAAAATTAATTGTATTGCTTATCCTCCCTTCCTGGTAGCAGTATTCTTCGTCTCTTCTTCTTCCCACTGCTCTGAGCAACACATGTTCCCTTGGGGACTGTAGCATTTCTGGTTGTTAGGATTAGGAGCTCTGTCCAGTCGAGCGGTTCAACCACCTGATCCAAACTACTTAGAACTGTATTAGGAGGTCATGAATGTGGAACTCTGGGCCCAGCTTGAACTTCTTGAACTTAACTTTTCTTGAGGCGAGAGAACAACGAAGCTTTGGAGCTTGCCCAGCAACTTCCCAGCTTGGTCAATGACTATACAAATACGTTTCTGGACAACAGTGTCCATTCATGTTTCAGTCAATTGTAGTGATAACTTGACACTGTGTGAATTGGTTTCTCAGCCGAACCAACCAGACCTCTGATAAAAACAATAGAAGGCTTGGTGTAGGTTTGCGGTTTACATTCCTGTGGCTGATGACCTGGTTTAGGTACAGAATAGCGTGTGGCTCAGCTTGCCAGGTCTTTGTATTTCCAAGACAGAAAGAACATCTCGACACATGCAACACCCTCAATGCCAAGCCCAATTACCTTTTAACCTGGGGTTATATTCTTACTGCAGCTCTCGGTGGCATAGAATCCCGTTGTTATCCATAAAATACATGGAACCAATCACCGCGTATTGTTGCTCTGCACAGGATAATCTGTTGCTTTGAATAATTTTCTCAAAACGTTTGGATTTGTGTGTAGAGATTGTGATATTTTCTCTTAATAAAATATTTTGGTTAGTTTTACATTCAGAATGGGGGAGCATGGATAAACACAATATGACTGAAGACTGAAGGACAGTATTTGGCAATATTCAGAGCCTCATGTTCCTTGACTTTTCACAGACCCTACCGTCAACGGAATGTTCTGCAGTAGGAGAAGGACACATGGGTCAGGGTCAGTACCAGCATGGAACGGGTTGGTGGTGAAAAGTACCCGGAGAGACATAACATTCAGGGTCCTTCTGTGAATAAGACCAATAGGCAGACATTATAATGGTCATTGATTCTCTCTTACATCTCAAATTGCTTATTTAGATGGATGACTTCAGTAATTCAATGATGATTACTATCCTGTTGCAATGGTATAATGATAATTTGATTATACTATAGCAAGAGACCAACCACTTAAACTGCAGTTGGTGTGCAGTGGTATCCGACTCGTGACTCTTTCCACGAGCATTCCTCTAAGAATCCATCTTCCCTCTTGGATTACATGTGCCATGCGTGTTTGCATGTTATAAAGCAATCACATAACCCTTAAACCCTAGGACCCCCTCCCATACTTGATCCCATACAGAGGATTTGCAATTCCTAGACCTAAGTTCAGGTCAAGGAATATTTAGCATTATTTACCTTTTTTTATATAGTGAGCATTGACAAAGCGTTAGAAACATGGTAGGAATGAAGTGACGTGTGCTGTTTTGAGCATTGAGTGTGCTCGACCAGTCCGACGGAATGCTTTGAGGCTGACCTTACTACACGATACTTATGCATTCAGAGTGGTTAAAATGCCTCTGGTAGCAAAGAGCACGATGGGATTGTTCTCTGAGTTTTGTACCCACTACCTACGATTTCTTTTTTTTAAGGAATACCTAAGAATATTCCTTAAAAAATGTGGATGTTCAACTTTGATACTCTAGATATTCTGGTTCTAACTGCTTTTTCAGCTGCTCTTTCATAAGTTTTCCACCAGCTCTCCGCTCACTTAATCTCAGTGTTGTAATGACCCACTGCTGCGCTTAAAGGTTTAACCAGGGGCTGTTGTATTTGCACCTCCCTTCCGCTCCACCAGACCGCAGTCCCTAACTCACACAGACAGAGTTTCCCTGAACCACGGCAACACAGACATACTACGGAGCATGTCAACACAGAGAAGAGAGAGGGAGCGTGTGCATGTGTACACACTACCTGGGGCAGCCATTTTGCCTAAGTGAGTGAAAGGGGGTAATCAGACACCTGTGGTGCCTGCCGGTCCCAGGTCCCTCCCAGTCGGGGTGGGACAGAGGCGGGCCCTAGACCGGATAAACCAGTCAGACACATTTCTCCCCGACCTCAGGGGGTTTTCCTCACACCCCGTAGCAGCCTGGGAGCAGAGGTTGGTAGAGTGAGGCAAGCCACGCACAGAAGTGGTGAGGCAAGCCACGCCAGTGAATCAAAATAACTCTTGAACTTTGTAACTTTCCATACCAAAGTGATCGGGGCTCCTTTTTTTCCTTCAAATGTTTCTGGAAGGTGGATGATCGTTCCCAGGAGGATTATTCTTGGAAATATTTCCAGCAGCGACTGAGCTGCTTGACTGCGATCGGAACGCCGGTGGACGTTACTTACTTTGACCCAAAGGAGAGGTTACCTGTGACTTATTTTTTTTTACGACATTATTGAAGGCTGCTCTGTATGCAGGAGAGATAACGTTTATTATTGTGTGTAGCCACTTTAGGAAGGTTAAGGAGAGGAGAGAGGTGCAGTGGGCTTTCCATACAAAGGACATTTGTTCCCAGGCATCGTGGGGGTGGAACAGCAGCAGTTTGGATGACAGGAAGGGGGAGAGATGACCCTTGACATCCCAAAAGGGACACTGGACTGGGGCCAAAACGTGTCCCTCCTTTCACCTTGAATCGGTTCCTCCAGAAATACAACAGGTTGAGAAACAAAAAATGGAGGGTGCTGGTAGGAGCCCGACTAAACCGGAGAGCCTGCCTCCCAGCTCCTTAATCAATAAGCTTTCCTCCGTCTTCGGCCGCGACTGGTCTGCACCGGCCGGGACAGCCGTCCTGACGTCTTTCAAAACTCTTTCGAAGGAGGAAGCTACTGTGGATGAAAGTATGCAAACATCTAGGCTCTTAAGCACAAATGCAGAGCTGCAAGACGGCGTGTATTCCCGTCATAAATGTGTCTCTGCGCCTTCCGCGGAAACACAGGACGTTCAATCGGGGACGTTCACCCTCAAGGAGCAGTCAGTTGATTCGGATTTGCAGCAGGTCACCATGGTGGAGACCTACAGTGACGCTGAGAACGACGACGTTGACGACGAGAAGGGGATACACACAGCCGTCGCACAATCGGGAGGGCTTTCTCGGACTCCGGAGATGCTGCTGTCGGAACAGACGGGCAGGGGAAGAGAGCGGCCCGGAGATCCACCGCTTGAGTCCGGCCAGGAGTATAGATATATCGAAGAGAACGTGGACTACCCAGTGTTTAGAACTCACAATCTGATGGAGCTATCCCTTAAGAACCAGTCTGCACTTTCCAAAAGCAGGTTCCCCCGGACAAACTCTAAGACGGGCCAGGATGATCCAGACGGTCCACTGAGGGACACCTCAACCAACACGCCTGGGAATGACGAAACGCGACTATTTGAGGCTGTGGCCACACATGTCAATGCAGACACCATCAGCTTCAGTAGCATAGACGTAGTAACCGGTCCGGACAATGTGCAGGCGGAAGGGCTTTCTTCAGCAATACCCTCGGCAGATGAATCTGGTGAATCTGCATTGTTGTCATCTTCTGAGGCACCTGTTAAAAAAGTATCTCTGATTTCCTTGGAAGAGGAGCGACAGAAAGCCCGAAACGTGGACCATGTGAAGGAGATAAGCAGGGAGAAGCCAGGAGATGTGAAGGGGCCAGAGGAGTCTCGTTCCAGCGCTGTCTCCTCCCCCCTACACCTATCTACTACCACAAAAACTGTTTCACTCGGAACCTCCACTAGCCCAGAATCACAGTCGGACACTAATGGCAAGACTGAGGACCTTTCAGGGTCCTCTGGTTGCACCAAAGCACACAGTAACTCATCCGCCTCACCCCGGATCACACAGGACCCCACCAAGACTTGTGTCAGATCACCTAGCTCGTCCCCAAAGAAAACGGCCTCATCCCTCCCGGCCTCCGCCAACTCATCCCCCTCCAAGACTGCAGCCTCGTCTACGGCTCCGCCCTTCCAGCTGCCGGCTCTCTTCAGCGGGCTGAGGGTGCACAAGAAGGGTGCAACTGGGGAGGACCGGGAAACGCTTTCGGAGATCAAGCAGAGGGAGAAGGACACCGAGCTGGCCGTGCTCAGCCTGAAGAAGACCGTGAACAAGGCCAAGCAGTACCCCGAGCAGATCGTGGTGACGCCGGTCAGGAGACGCAGCGAACCCAAACAGATGGCCGAAACCAAGAGCAACCTGCTCGGGCAGCTCAACCTGCTCCTGAACCTGGACAACCATGAGATGAGCAGCAGGCCCGACCATGAAAAGGAGTCCCCCACTGAAGCCAAAAAGGATGCCCCCAAAGGGGAGAAGGAGGGGACGACGGAGCAAGACGTGGCAGTCGTCACAACGCCAACTGAAAAAAAGAAAACCTCAGATTTAGCCTATGAAACTTTTAAAAACCTTTTTGGCCCAAAAACCCAGAAAAAGGAGATCACGGAACCTATGGACCTCGATGCTGTTAAACAGAAACTTAAAAGCGAGAAGGAGCTTCTGAAGTCTATCTTTGACAGAGCTGCAAAGTCTCCACTCAGTCCCACTGACCCAAAGAGTCCCACAGAGGTTTATGTATGTACCCGCCAACACAATCACTGCAATGTTTCCTTGACTCAGTAGGAGGTTCAAAATGGGATTGGGCAATTGATATTCACTGCTCCAGCGAGGTCTCATCCATTCTGAAAATGTAAGCATAACATTTGAATTGACGGTCCACGCATTCATCCCCTCAGACCGAGGTGACCTCCCCAACAGACAGCGAGGACCGGACCCCTCGCCGTCTCCAGGCCATCTGGCCGCCCCCCAAGCCCAAGGATGAGGAGGAGAAAGTGGGACTCAAGTACACCGAGGCAGGTGAGATCTCCCCCTTCCCCCCCAACAGCATCCCCCACGAGAACCCTCATGTCAGAGACCCCTATGTCAGGGGCCTTCCCTCCTCATGTCAGAGACCCCCATGTAAGGGGCCATCCCTCCTCATGTCAGGGGCCATCCCTCCTAATGTCAGAGACCCCCATGTCAGGGGCCATCCCTCCTAATGTCAGAGACCCCCATGTCAGGGGCCATCCCTCCTAATGTCAGAGACCCCCATGTCAGGGGCCATCCCTCCTCATGTCAGAGACCCCCATGTCAGGGGCCATCCCTCCTCATGTCAGATACCCCCTGGCATGGGGGTATCCCTAGGTGCTGTACCCTCATCCCGACGACTTCGCCTTCATTGACACAACTCTTATTGGCTGAAACTGCCCCACCTTCTATGATTCATCCTTATGATTCACTCTGTTGTTATTCCATGCTGGTAATGGTTTTCTGTTACACAGTATCTAACACGGGCACTAATCATAGACAAGGCTCCTCCCATGCACCTACCCGTGGATGCTTCACACCCAAACACCCTCACCCTGCTCAGCCATCCAGCTGGAAGGGAAGCTAAACAAAGGAGGACAAAACAAGTTGGCTCATTATGAGCAATAGGGCTTAGGCCATGTTAAAACAAGCGTGGAACGCGACCAGCCTTGGCAAATCGAGGCCTCTCTTAAGGAAACCATCATCTCGTAGTCACAAGATGAATGGCTCTGTGTGGAAAGATAACACGATTATGGCATTCACAACCGACCACATTTCTTGCATACTTGCATGTCGGAAGGGAGATGGAGATGGAGATTTGGCTAATGGGTTGATTGAGTTAGGAAGGAAAAATGCATTGTTTGAATATGAAAGCCGGCACCATGCCACTTGATCCGAAAAAAAGCAGACGAAAGGTCCCTGATGGCTGTGTGGAACAAACAGTGTTGTAATAATAATGCTAGCTAGGTGCAGCCCTGAGTCATGAAAAGTTTTTGAAAAAGCCAGTAGAATAAAGTTTGACTTTAATTTAAACTTTAATTTATGTTCCTCAATGGATCAAAGTGTTGGATTGTTTTAAGTGACTGTAAGTGGCAGAGCTCCAGAGAAGACATTTAATAGCTGAACAGAAGACGCTTTCACCAGATACAAGTTACACAAGTTGGTTTTGCTAGGCAAACTAAATGTATCCTGCAAGTCAACACGGATGATGAGAAATTCAGCTTCCTGAATTTTCATCACACATCCACATGTAAGTCCTAGAAGGCTTATGGGGTTAGTTTATGCTTCCAGTATGCGGGGTAATCCCAAGTCTTCTCCTCCTGACTCGTTTCAGAGCACCAGGCTGCCCTCTTGCAGCTGAAGAGAGAATGCAAGGAAGAGATGGAGAAGTTGCACGTGAGTTATCACAATAATTACACAATGTGTGTGTTTGCGCCATTGGCAAAAGCAGTAATTCATTAGAATGAGAATGCAATACTCGTGTGACAAGTTGTATTTGAAACCGTTTAAAGATGGGTTCACGTTATGGTATTTGTGCTTTACGTTGGCACAAAAGAAGCCGAATAGGAACAGTCAAATTAAAGGTCAAGCAAAGGAAAAGCACTAAAGGGGGGATTACTTAATCAACAGTTGGATTTTAAATTTCAATACATGAAGTTTGTTATTTTTTATTAAAAGGATGCGTGGGTAAAATCAAGCCAAGTCGAGCAGTTTTCTTTACCAAACACCAGATGGCACTAAGTAAGCATGAAATCAGGGAATGCATTGCAGATGAGCAGCAGACGCAGTAGGGCAGTCAGACCCTCTACGGAGGAGACCTGCAGTTTATACCACCGCCTGGCATTCTCTTAGGTTGGCTTGTTGTTGTTATTCGTTGGTCTTCCTGTCATTTTCTTTTTTTCTACCGTGTAACCATACTTTTCAGAATAATAGCATATTTTGATACCAAGGCTATG
The DNA here is from genome assembly GCF_026213295.1 of Gadus chalcogrammus. NCBI lineage: Eukaryota > Metazoa > Chordata > Actinopteri > Gadiformes > Gadidae > Gadus > Gadus chalcogrammus. The sequence goes on along the minus strand of NC_079416.1, from coordinate 11,347,490 downwards.
AATAATCAAGTGAGTTATGACAAACATTGGCCGACAATACAACAACTTGTCACTGGAACACATTTGGAGATATTTCTGTACCAATCGTTCGTTCTGATGTACCATTTATAACCACAAAGTCACGGTCTAATCAATTACATTTCTGTTCTCTTTCTTTCATGTTTTCTGAGACCGTACAGTTATAAAAACACCCAACAGTAAACAGCATATTGAAACGACCAATGCACATGTGATACTAAGCCGTGACATGCATGTCCAATATCCCGAATTCCTTTCTTATAAACAATTAGTTTATAAGAAAGAAATACTTTGCTGTGTGACGTTATGACTCGCAGATGTCACTTTCACGAAGCGTCCCGTTTTTATGATTGCTTCCCATCCTAACCCAGACAGTTGCCTTTGCGTACAGTCACCTCACCAACCTCCAAACTTCATCCCCAAGTCTCTGTCTGTCAGGCAGCCTAGTGTCTCACAGACTCAGGGACACACTGAAAGCTGTAGCTAGGACTTTCGCTTCTATGTCCCAACTTCCAGGGGTAGTGCGTTTTATTTATGTTTTTCCCCCCACGATTGGTTTGGTGTGTTTTCTCTCGCTGCCAAATTGGGCTCAACTTATGGCAGAGAGAAAAAGTGACAGTGACAGATGTATTTTTCAGAGGGCCCTGTTGAATCAAACGGCATGGGCTTCTCATGCATGTATTTTGGCCACAAGAAAAGGAAAGAGAACGTGCCTAATTCCCTTTCTAAACCCCACCGCACACTAACAACGATCATGTGTAAGATTAATTTCAAAAGGACTTGGTCTTCTTTCTCCTCTTCCCCGTCTCTCAAATCAATACTTTGCTTTGATTGGACCTTTTTTGTTGTTTGAAATGTCCCATAAACAGTGGACTTATTGAATTTTCATTATGTTATTGTAACATTGGCAACACATCAAGTGCAGGCGACATGTCATGAATTACGCCGTTCCTTTCGTTTGTTTTCCTCTTTATTTATTCGTCACAGTGGCGATCTACACTGCAAAAAAAAAGTGGACGTAGTTACTTGTGCATGAAAATGTTTCCATCCACGTGACCCAAACGTTTCCATCCCCGTTCCCGTCGTTCCCGTGTCCCGCCGCTCCCTCCCACAGGCAGACTTTGAGCTCCAGACCTTCCAGCTGCGGGGAGAGCACGCCGTGTCGGTGTCCCGCCTGGAGGGTGTCGCGGCCCGGCTGGAGAGGGACGGCCCGCGGGGCGCCCTCAAGGCCGGCGTGGAGCTGCGCGAGGCCTGCGTCTCCACGGAGGACGAGCTGCCGCCGCCGCCGTCGCCGCCCAAGTCCTTCCGCAACGTCTGCGTGCAGACCGACCGGGAGTGCTTCCTCAAGTCCCCCGACGAGGGCCCCGCCGTGAGCCCCGGCCAGCAGCACATACCCCGCAGGCTGACCCTGGACGCACTCCCGCTTGGCATCGGGGCCGGGGCGGCACCTGGACCGCCGCCGCCGCCGCCACCGCCGCCACCCTTGCCAGGCCACCTCGCACCACCCCCCCCTCCTCCGTTGCCGGGACACATGAGATTTCCCGGACCACCTCCACCCCCACCCCTCCCCGGCGCTGGACCTCCACCCCCTCCCCCGCCCCCACCTCTCCCAGGCGCTGGACCTCCACCCCCACCTCCGCCCCCACCTCTCCCAGGCGCTGGACCTCCACCCCCACCTCCGCCCCCACCTCTCCCAGGCGCTGGACCTCCACCCCCACCTCCGCCCCCACCTCTCCCAGGCGCTGGACCTCCACCCCCACCACCTCTCCCCGGCGGTGGCCCTCCACCCCCGCCTCCATTCCCTGGAATGGGTCCGCCACCTCCTCCCCCACCACCGGGCTCCGGCCAACCACCCCCACCTCCCATGGGTGGCTACACTCCGAAGGTGGAGAAGGCCCCGCGGAAGCCCAGCGTGGAGCCGGCCTGCCCCATGAAGCCCCTGTACTGGACCCGGATACAGATCCAGGACAACAAGTGAGTCCCAACGCTGACAAGTACTCCTTTAACCTCTTTGACCGCAGGCATGATCCCTTCACCACTGTAGTGTTCTATTAACTAGACGTCAACTCCCACAGGGTGTGTGTGTGTCCTGCTTCTAGATTTGAATGTTCCTCTAGCTGGTTCCCAGTATGCCCGTCTTTCCTTTTTTGTTACAAGCGCCCCACCGGGAAGAAGAGACTCTTGCCCTCCCAGGGCCATCCGTTGACACTGCTTGTGTGATTGTAAGTGGATTATCCAGTCCATTTACAGTGGCTGTGGTCGCTGCCTCTGGTAGCCAGGCCTCCGGCTTTATGGCCTGGTTGTATTAAAAAGAGGAAGGGAGAGAGTAGACTGTGGTTTCTCTCTCTCTCTCTCTCTCTCTCTCTCTCGCTCTCGCTCTCGCTTTCCTCGCTCGTCCAGGTTTGTGGTGGTAGGGCCTGATATATTCAAGGGGCCAAAAGCAGTTTCAGTTGAGCAATAAATGTTACAGTACAGGGTGAGGGGGGGGGGGGGGGGGGTAGGTGAGTTAAAGGGGCATAAAATGGGTCGTATGTTTAACTGTAGCCGGATCAACTAACCGATGCGTACGCTGCACTAGTGCAGTATTGGGGGTGCAGGCCGAGACTGGGGAGAGTGAGGATTAGAGGAGGGAGTCCAAAAGCCGTCAGGAGGACTTGTCCGATCAATTAGAAAAGCGTTGTCTCATGGGGAAAGCGTTTGTGGGATTGAAGGATAAATCAGTTTTTCCATGCGGGGCTAGGCTGCCTCTGTGGTTTGCTTAGTCTCTGAAGCCGTAGAGCGGTCCGTTTGGGAGGCGCGGTGTGAAATCAAAGAAAGGAGGGCTTTTTTGTCTTCAGACTCTGCATTTATCATCATGTCCTTGGATAGGGGAAGCCACAGATGAATGCCTTTGCCAGTGTGAAGCGAGCGCCAGCAGAAAGCAGAACCAGTTCTCCCTGCCCTGACCCCGACTGATTCCCTGGCAGGAGACCTGATTGTTCTGGTGTTTGGGTCTTTGATGCGTCGGCCAAGCCTGTGTTGTTGTGCTCCGCTCACCATCCCAAACCCCTTTTCCTTGTTAAACGTTGTTTATTTTCAGCGGACCTTGTGACTAAAGGGCGAAAATATGTACTTTAAGGCCGAAGTAAAACAACGGGATAGGAACGGTTCAATATTAGGAAAGCTATGTTTGTTTTCAATTGATCAGGACAGATTTGTATACATAACTTTTGATTGGGTGTAAATTTCACGAGGACACAGACCCCCCCACGAGTATTAATCTGGTGCACAGTATGATGAGACAATCTCCCATGTGCGGTTCAACGCTAAACACGTTTAATTGCAAAAGTCTTGTGTACTAATCGCTTTTATACAAGATGTTAATGATGCATCCACATCAATGTGTTGGGGCGGGGCGTTTTGAACTGTTATTGGTTCAATTTGATAAAGTTTTGCTTTGTGATAAATACACACACGCTGAGCAGGTGTGCATGCTCCATTGTCTCGCTGCGTCACGTTATTTTCTGGATTCATGTGTGGAAAACGAGAGCGAGCGAGAGCGCAGAAGAGCAACTCTAAACTCCTGAGTTCCACCTCGCTTGGGTCATCTTTGTCTTCTGCTTCTGTTTGCTTTTTTTTCCACGTTACCCGGCAACCGGCGAGCCACAACATGGCTTCCTGTGCCTTACTCATTTTCCCAAAATGCTCTTTTAAGGGTAAAAACAGCCCTTAACGGACAGCTGAAACCCAAAGAGTGACTTGTTTCATGTTTACATTGCCCAGTTAGTAGATAACGCTTAATTAGGAACCAGGAAAGTGACTTTGGTTGAGCGTGTGTCAAGGCCAACTTTCTGATGAACACCAAACTGGAAAATGGAAATAAACAGTCAGGCAGAACGAGTTAGCATCAAATAAACCACGACAAATAGATGGCCCCGTTTGTTTATGTCTCTAGCTGACAGCAAATAGCGTTTCAAACAACCAAAGCCCTTGTTACTTTTTCCATATATCCATGACCAATTGGTCCCCGCTTATGGTAGCCTCGCTATTTCTTTAATGTCTTTTAAAGTTAAACCATGATGCGTAGTGTACCGCTGACTGAAACCCTGTCTCTCTGTGTGTGTCTCCAGCAACAACACGCTGTGGGGCTCCCTGGAGGAACCCGACCTCGTAGACACCGGGGAGTTCGAGGAGCTCTTCTCCAAGGCCACCCTGCAGCCCAAGAAGAAGCCCCTGTCTGACGCCTACGAGAAGAAGGCCAAAACCAAGAAGGTATGCAAACATACACTGTGTTGCTGAGACCCCCCCCCCCCCCCCCCCCTCTCCCGCAGCAACAGGGTCTCCTCTGAAGGTTCCTGGTCGTTCTGTGTGGCGCAGCCGTGTGATAGGCCAGGGGGGTTGGGGCCGAAGTGTTTGGAGGGAGAAAAGATCCAGTCTTGTGTTTTTGGCCTTAAGTTCCGCCGTTTGAAGTCTGAGCTGAACCGTCGGCGTTGAGAGACCCGCTGAGCCCTCGGTCAATCACTTAATTTCTGCTGAAGTGGGGGTGGTCGCAGCGCCGGGGCCAACAATAAGAAGGGTATCTGTGTCTGTTTTCACTGACGTTATGAGAGCTGCCACATTCGGTCACGTCACGACGCCGGGAAAAGTACAGTAGTAAGCCAGGAGGAGGGTGATTTGGTTTCTTAATGGAGACTGCCGGCCCTCCCAAGTTGGTCAGGGTGCGGAGCCAATCGAAAGGAAGGTCTCTCTCCTCCTCTCCGGAGACCTCCCAGTGTGGCTGCGCATCACTTCACACGCCGCCCCTTTAATGTCATGGTCCTTTTAATTATTCCTAAAGCTTTCAGAGAGCTCTTATAGACAACATTTTTGTGTCTTCACGTAGCCGTTCCTGTAGGGTGTGATTCCCCCACACCCTATACTGGTGCTCATGAAGGGGGATGTGACAGTCGATCGGCCCCCTAGACCCCCTGCCTGCCTACCAAAGCGCCGACGGCTGGTGGAGTCCAATAGTGCAGCACTGCACTAAGCTCTGCTGCGGCCAGAGCATCGTCAGCCCTCCAGCGGCCCCCGCTGCTCCTAGTCTGGCGTCCAGACTGTCGAGGCTCAGCCTGTGGGCCAGACTGTCCTCCCCCGATCCATACACGTCCCCCTCCTCGGATCAATCGGGCTCCGCAGCACTCCGAAGGGCCACACTGTGTGTGTGCGTGTGCGTGTGCGTGCGTCTCTGAATGATCCATCCAGTCTGGTCATTCTTAACCAGCGATCTTCAAAAGCGAAACATTAGATCCAACTCTTGATAACCACAGACACGCGTCCTGCCAACTGCCTTACATCACCCCCTTAAAATGCCTAACCACCCTGATATACTCGTTCAAACTCAAGGACACTCGGCACAGAGTATACAGCTATTTTGTGAAGAACGTGTTGTGTCTCTAATTTCTTGAAACTCGACTCAAGCCAACAGTTATTTAGTGTGTGTGTGTGTGTGTGTGTGTGTGTGTGTGTGTGTGTGTGGGTGTGTGGGTGTGTGGGTGTGTGGGTGGGTGGGTGGGTGTGTGTGTGTGTGTGTGTGTGGCCAGCCTTCTGTCAGGAGCCCAGTCTCATTCTTTCCAGTACAATGGCAGTCCAGCTCATCATAATTACCCACCACCAAAAAAACGAGAATTGATACGTAAAAATTGTGCAGTTGTTTTTCAGCTCCCTTGGCGGAACCACGCGTTTCTAAATGATTCATTCGGGCGGACGCACTCTCCTCTGAATCACACAGCAGATAGCGCTGACCTCCCAGGAGTCTGGAGGGGCGCACGAAGGGTTGTTAAAGGAGGAAGAGAAGGAGGGATGTTTGTGGGGGCGGAAGAGGGGTTTGTATAGGCTGTGATGGGGATCATGAATTGTCGCGTCTACAGCAACACAATTTCCATTCTCTCACTTCCTATACGCTGTGTACGCCAGTTAACCCGGAGAGCTCAAAGAATACGAACACGATTAGAGTAACCACAACAGCGACCAGGAGAATGAGCAAATGACGAGGAATTTGACAAAGCGAGATCCGATACGTAACGGAAACGGGTATCCCTCTGTCAGAAAGCTCTCTCTCTCTCTCGCTCTTCCGCTCCTTCTCTCTCTGCTAAACCCATGAGACTGAATGTACTGCCCTCTTTCTCGCTCTGTCTGTCTGTCACCATCGCTTGCCAATAACGCTAAATCTGAGTGATCCGCTCCAGGCGGTCCTTCGTGAGAGCCCCCCCCTCGGGGAACATGGTTAGAGGGGCTGGGGGTGGGAAGCGGATGACGCAAGGGGAACCAACGGGAAAGATGTTGATCAGGGTGATGATGATGGTGGATGTTGTGCGATGACATGGAGGTGTCTTTGAGGACCAGCCGGGGGATGGGGATGGGGATAGTTGGGTTGAGGGAGGGGTTGAGGGAAAGGAAATGCATGTCATCAAGTACAGACGGACGCTGTAATCTGTGGAAGTGAGGAGGACATCTGGTCTCTCTCGCAACAGCAGACACACACACACACACACACACACACACACACACACACACACACACACACACACACACACACACACACACACACACACACACACACACACACACACACACACACACACACACACACACACACACACACACACACACACACACACACCCGAGTTGTCGGGGAGAGAAAAATGCTGTTTTTATCTTGCATGTGTTTGTGGGTCTGGATTTGCTTCCCGCATTTGCTTTGTGTTGTATAAGTGTATGTGAATCTGTTTGTGATTGTGTGTGTTTTGAGTGTTTGTGTTGCTATTTGTTTCAGTCTGATGATCAATCGATTGATCTACAGTCCCGTCTTCTCCTCATAGAATTGGAACGTATTTCGCGTTTGACGTGACCTCGAGAAGTGGGTCAGAAGAACATCAATCGTGTGTGTGTGTGTGTGTGTGTGTGTGTGTGTGTGTGTGTGTGTGTGTGTGTGTGTGTGTGTGTGTGTGTGTGTGTGTGTGTGTGTGTGTGTGTGTGTGTCAGCGTGTGTGTCAGCGTGTGTGTGTCAGCGTGTGTGTGAGCGTGTTTCTCATGCCCAGCGACACTAGAGTCTCGATCGCTTCTGACCCGGCCTCGTGGGAAAGTGTTGCCAGATCGTGTCGGAGCCTCCGGGCCCGGCCGTCGCTCAGCACTGAAGAAGGGGACGGGATGGAGGGGAAATGTCTGCACATTATGCATACACGCCTCCCTCCCTCCCTCCCCGCACTCGCTCGCATACCATTCCCCTCAACACGCAGGAGCGGAGCCGGGGAGAGACTATGCCTACACGCATTCTACAGTTAATCTTTATCACGTGTGAAACGGGGGAAAAATCAAAGCACTTGTTTACTCGCGTGTCTTTTTAGTTCTCCGCTGATTACCATATCAAAGCTGGGTGACAGCCCTCTCTCTCCGTCTCCGTCCCCCACCCTCCCACCCTCCCACCCTCCCACCCAGGGCTGACCTGAGCTGGGGTATAATTGCAGGCATGTGGCTTCACTCCACGGGCCGTGGGGGAGGCAACCAGAGAAGATCGGGAAGGGTTTGGGTGTGGGGGGGGGGGGCTGTAGTGTGCGGAGCTGGAACTAGGCGCATGCCGGCGCATTCAGGTTGGGGAGGATGAGGAGGGGAGATGGATAGAGGTAGGGAGGGGTGGATGGAGGGGCAACGTTTTTTTTCTATGTTAACATTAATTTGAGGCGATGCTTGTAATCATTTGCTTAAAACCAAATCTTTGTTACAATTGTACAGTTTTACAGTTCCCTGATTACAAGCATCTGATTAAAAGCAAATCTTTGTTACATTTGTGCAGTTCCCTGATTACAAGCATCGCCTCAAATTAATGCTAACATAGAAAAGAAACGTCACCCCTCCCTACCTATCTCCCCTCCTCGTCCTCCCCAACCTGAATTAGGATGAAAGGGAGGAAGAAGATGCTGATAAGGGGGTGAAACGTTAAGCTATGCAAACAGATACACAATCACTCACAGAAGCAATCCACACATCTGTGTGTGTGTGTGTGTGTGTGTGTGTGTGTGTGTGTGTGTGTGTGTGTGTGTGTGTGTGTGTGTGTGTGTGTGTGTGTGTGTGTGTGTGTGTGTGTGTGTGTGTGTGTGTGTGTGTGTGTACACATGCGTGTGGGTGTTTTGCTTTCAAAACACAATGAGGAAGAGGCGGCACATATTTCCCACCGCCCACGTCCCGGTCCAGTTTACACGTTGCCGTTTGGTACTTTAAACAAACAGTGGCTTGAGGCAGTTTGAAAGTCATGCTGTTTGGGGTGGATGAGTTATGAGCTCTCACCCAGAGTTTATTAAAAGCATAGTTGAGGTGTCGGGAAATGACGCGCGAGTGTGGGTGTAGGATTAACACCAGCGGGGCCGAGATGACCGCTCAGGCGGGCGGACGCATCACACGAGAAGCTCCTCCCCCCCCCCCCCCCCCCCCCCCCCTGATAAGTCCTGGTACTGCGCTCCGACTCTGGTACGACGCAGTCAGGCAGGCAGACAGACAGGCACCAGCAAGCAGGTTGGCCGCGCAGCCTCTTCTGTGTAAACTATCCCCGGTTCTCTGAACCTGTTGCCCTCAGCCAATCTGCACTAACATCAGCCACCTGCTGCATCTCAAACCACTGTCTCCCTCTCTCTCTCTCTCTCTCGCTCGCCTTGTCCTCTCTACTTGTGTGTCTCTCTTCCTCCCACCTCTCCTCCTCAATGTTATCCCACTCTGGGGAGTTATTTGGGCCCTTGGCGCCAGATATATTCAGTTTTATTAATAATTGAGTATTGGCACACAGGGAGTTAGATATTAAGTTGCGGGTTTGGAGAGTACCCCTTCTGATCCACAGGGGGGCGCTGCTGTTATCTATTGGTCGTCCTCTACGCCGGTTGCCTATGGCAGCATCAGCATCACCCTGGCAGCAGAACTCCCAGCCGCCTCGGCTGCACGGTGTGAACTGTGAGGCCAGCGGTCCGCCATTCGCCCTGTCCCTGCTCGTTAAGTCAGCCGCCTCGCCTAATTGGAGGGTTCTCGAGCGGGGGGGGGGGGGCTACGTTGTTTTTTTAGTTGTCGTGGTTGTTTTAGTGCGGTCACTTCCAAAGTGGTTAACTAGAGGTGTCGGGCTGGGGACAGGGGGGACGTGGGGGGAGGGGGAGGGGGAGGGGGAGCCTTGGTGGGCCAGCTCGCCGTCTCTGGTCCGCAGAGTGAGAGATCCCCGGTGATCCAGGTATAATGGAGCTCGGAGCAGCATGGCCCCCACTAACGCCCGGTAATGCAATACCCACTTCTAAGGGCCCCGCTCCCCGGGCCCCGGCGGCCCGGGCCCCAGTAGCGTTGCGCGCCGCGATAGCCTAATGAAGAAGCCCAACGCATTAAGTTTTAGAGCGGCCCTTCGGCTTGCCAAACAACGCTCTCTGGCTTTATGGCTGAATGCAGTCATAAGTAATTGCGGCCATGTGTAGGGCACATATAAAAATGCTGTGAATTTATAGTTTGTTATAAAAAACAACCCCCCTGCCCCCCCTTTTTTTCTTTTTCTTTTCTCTGAGACTGTCTTTTTATGGCGCCATGTTTGGAGCCCTTTGTACTTTTTCGCTGTGACATGATATTGTGATGGTATGTGCGTGTGTGTGTGTGTGAGAACTGTATGCATGGGAGTCAATGTGTGTGTGTCTCTTACCTCATTGTTGTTGATGCTTTTAAAGTTAGAGGTTTTTAAGATGAAGCCCCTCCCATTACTGGGGTTCTGTCCACTCTAATTGGCTGTGCAGCTGTGTGACAGAACTATCCTAGCTCGATTGGCTGAGTAGTGGGAGGGCCTTTGGGAGTGTTGATTCTTGTAAACAAAAAGAGGTACTGGGCTGGCCAGCATTTTTTATTGTAGCATATCTAAATTCAAATGTATTGGATGGGATTTTATTGGTACAATTATGGGAATGACCTTCGATCAGCATTGATCACAGATACGCCCGGGTTATTTTAAGCTACGAGCTAGTTGAAATATTACACATCACTATTTTAAACAATTATTTAGTTGTTTGCAACCTTAATGTAGGTTGTAATTCTCGTATGTAAATCATTATGATAGTTAATCATGTTATACTTTCTAATGACTCCTATGAATAATAAATTGATTCCTGCCCCCGCACAGATCATCAAATTACTGGATGGGAAGAGATCTCAGGCCGTGGGCATCCTCATATCCAGCCTGCATCTGGAGATGAAGGACATCCAACACGGTTAGGACAAGTGGCCCCCCCTCCCTTGCCTCCCTGCCTCCCTCCCGTTCCTCTCTCCCTCTATCCCTCCTTCACTTTCTCCCTCTCGATACATCTCAGCCCACTCACTCACTCACTCACTCACTCACTCACTCACTCACTCACTCACTCACTCACTCACTCACTCACTCACTCACTCACTCACTCACTCACTCACTCACTCACTCACTCACTCACTCACTCACTCACTCATCCCACCCTTCTATCCCTCTCCCCTCCATCTCTTTGAAAGAGATGTCCAGCTCTGCTTCTTTTGTCAAACAGTCCCGGGCAAAGGTGGTGGTGGTGGTTGGGGGGTCGGGAGTCCTGGACTGTCTGACAACATGAGCAGAGCTGGACATCACTTTCATTGCTTTCTAGCAAGGAAGCGTTGAGGTAGAGCGGTAGTAAACTGAATATATGAGCTCCCCCTTCTTTTCACCATGTGACGTGGAGGGGTCGTGACAGGACGCAGGCTTGAGTTTCGGAGGCGCTCTGTTAATCTGGGCAACGGTAGATTATTATGAATTATTAACACGGCTGCGTAGGGAACACAGACATTTTTTATTTTTTTTATTTTCACATTTCTAACTAGCAGGAGAAAATGGAGGTGGGGGGGGGTCGTTTGTCCCTCTGATACGGAAACATTGGATTAGGATCAGGGCTCCCGGGGACGTTCCCAGGTCTGTCCTACCCTGGTTAAAATCAAATCAGAGTCGCATCGTAATCTCCGAGGCAGACGGGCGACGGAGGCACCGCATGGAATGATTACACATGGCTTTTCCGTGGAAAATGCAGACGTGCGTGTACTGTGCATGCGTGTGCTTGTGTGCGTGTTTGTGTGTATGCACGTGTGTGTGTGTGTGTGTGTGTGTGTGTGTGTGTGTGCACATGTATATATGTGTGTGTGTGTGTGTGTGTGTGTGTGTGTGTGCAATTTTGTGTGTGGTAAACACATAATGGTGGTGCTGGGGACACAGGCAGCAGCGCGGGGGCCGGGTCGTTGGACTGTGGCGGTGAGCGTCTGCCGCCTGCTAGTCTGAGCACGCGGCCAGGCGATCTGTTTATTGTAGCCAGTGACGGTTTCCACAGGCCTAATGGGAGCGACACCCCGTTAATGATGTGAGCGCGTATAAATCCACCTTTCACAGTTAGCAGACACTGCGCAACCACATAAAACGCACGCACACACACAGGCAGGCACGCACAAACACACAAAGAAAAGCCCTAACCACGAGCCCAAGCCAAAACAGAACAGACCAGATGACCCCTTTTTTTCCTTTTCCTTTTCCTTTTTCTTTCCTCCTTTTTTTTTTCTTTGCCTTGTTTCACTTGTTATTTTGTGTGTGTGTGTGTGTGTGTGTGTGTGTGTGTGTGTGTGTGTGTGTGTGTGTGTGTGTGTGTGTGTGTGTGTGTGTGTGTGTGTGTGTGTGTGTGTGTGTGTGTGGCGGCGGTAGGAGAAGCCCTATAAAAGTGGCGGTGTTCTCAGCGTGTGGGCACCTCTCGAGCCTTAATGGGAGGTGTAGGTGAAATGGACAATTAGAATCTGACAATGAAGGACGGCACCTTAATAAGCACTTCTAAGGGCCCAGGTCCCGGGGCACGCCTGCTTGCCTGCCCTTTTGTGGCCAAATTAAAAGGACATGGGACATGTAATGTTATGAGAGCTACTAGGGAGGGAGGGGGAGAGGCTGGAGCTGCCAGGGCTTTTACAGAGTGGGGGGGGTGAAGGGAGAGAGGGAGGGTCAACTGGCCCCTAAACCTGAGGTCCTGGGGACCCCCAAAGGCCACCGTGGTTCAAGGGCGAGGGGCTGCCCTCCCTGACGCCTTGCTTCACAGCACACGCGCACACATGTGCTCTCATGCATGCACCCAGACAAGCGCGCGCACACACCCAGGCGCGCGCGCACACACCCAGACAAGCGCGCGCACACCCAGACAAGCGCGCGCACACACCCAGGCGTGCGCGCACACACCCAGACAAGCGCGCGCACACACCCAGGCGCGCACGCACACACCCAGGCGCGCGCGCACACACCCAGGCGCTCGCACACACGTGCACACGCAATTCGCACGCATACAAACGCATGTACGCACACATTCATGCACGCACGCATACAGATGCATCTCTCTCTCTCTCTCTCTCTCTCTCTCTCTCTCTCTCTCTCTCTCTCTCTCTCTCTCTCTCTCTCTCTCTCTCTCTCTCTCTCTCTCTCTCTCTCTCTCTCTCTCTCTCTCTCTCTCTCTCTCTCTCTCTCTCTCTCTCTCTCTCTCTCTCTCTCTCTCTCTCTCTCTCTCTCTCTCTCTCTTTTCCCCCCCCCCCCCCCCACATACAGCCAAGTCGTTGAGTGAGCGTGATGTTGGCAGGCTTTGATCTGAGGGTGTGGAGAGATATCCCCCACCCAAGCCACATAACCCACCTTCAGGGCTGCCCTGCTTGTTCACGCTAGACACCCCCAGCACCCCCCCCCCTGCTCCCCATCTGGTGTGTGATTGGCGGATGCACGGCTGATGGAGTGTATAATCCACTCTAATAAGATGTAGGAACAGAGCTCTGGCCCACATGGCTCGTTCTCCCCAGGGATTTGTACCGTCGCCAATGCTGTACATAAGAGTGTTGTACACAGTGTAGGAGCACCAGCGGACTGGTATGTATACAACACTCTTACGTACAGCATTCTCCATAGAACTCTGCATTGAGCCCCCCAGGGTAGAGCGCGTACCATCAAGGCTTAGACCTTACCGCAGCGCCCCGGGTCGTTCATCCCCTCTCTCTCCCATACCTTCATGTCTAAATCACTCTATAATAAAAAGCATATTACCTGTAAAAAAAAAATAATAATCTCCATCGGCTTTGGGTATTTAAGGATGTGACCGTTCCTTCCTGCTCTCTCTCCTTACCCCATCTTTATGTATTAATATTATTTTACGTCTCCCTCGTACTCACTTGATCCTGTTGCCTGCTCTGATGACATGTTAGAGCGAGCGTGCCCATTGGCTGTGCCGATTCCTGGTTCAGGGCTATTGGTTTACGAGGCTGCGTTTTAAAGACATGGTTTGAAGGGCCCACCTGTCCGTCAGGGTTAGGGTTATTGTTTTGTTGACCTTATGACCCCTTGTTTTTTAATGATTTTTTATTAATCATTTATCACTTTTCCATTGGCTTTCAATGAAGTAGGCGTTATAATTGACAAGAAAGCGTGCGATAATATCTTACAGACATTTGATCATTTTTCCATGTTTTTTATGGTTTTATGATTGCCCCCCTCCGCATGCAACAGCCCTTTGGAGAATGAGAAGTTATTACCTGTTAATAATTTTAAAACGGTATGATTACCATGAGTATCCATGGTAGCGCTTTAATTGTGAAAACCTTGGCAGCAACTTAGAAAGAACATGTTTTTATTTATTCTGTTTTATAAGACGGCATGGCTCTAATAAATATATTTACTGTTTTAGCTGTTCTTACTGTGGACAACTCTGTTGTGGATTTGGAGACCATTGAAGCGTTATATGAAAATGTGAGTATGCGGGGGAGCCCAGTAAAGCACTCTTGATTGCTGGAGGCAAAAATATACATATATTATAGATTTTCTCTGTACTATTGCCATTTACCCTTCAGTTGCATTATTTCGATACTTGCTGTTATTGCCTTTCTGTCTATTTGCCCAATGTACCTTGTAAATTATATTTAATATTACCTTTTTATCTTGTTTGTATTATTGTTATAGAGAGCCACCAGTGATGAGCTGGAGAGAATAAAGAAGCATTATGAGACTTCCAAAGAAGATGAGGTCAAACTGTTGGACAAACCGGAGCAGTAAGTAAGCTTTTTTAGAAATGTATTTATTTTTGCAGATAAAAGGTGTTCCCTGTATTCCCCACATTTATTACAATTATGTTGTATTTAATTTGGTACGGTTTGAATTCATCTACATATAATATCACTTAATAAATGTGGATTTAACTTCATACTGAACTTGATGTATAAAAACAATTTAGTAGCAGAAATAATTTGGAAATTAATGATGAAAATAATACAATAATTATGGCACAATGCTGTCAAATCAAATCGTATTGATATCTAAACTGTCCCAGATTTTGCATCTATATTTGAAGGGTGCCTTTCAGTCATATTTACTTTATCCATATTACTCGTATTTAAATATTCATAATTCCTTCAATTTCTGACCTAAAGTGATCATGGTATATGTTATTAAAAAATGGGTAATTGTTTGTTGTTTTGGTCGATAAAGGTGACGTATCCTCGGGGGAGGAAACTCATCTGTCACCCATGTGTTGGAACATTGTCCATAACTTTTATTGTAGATTAGCCACAGTCACATTCACATGTTTCTCGGCACTCACCAGGAAACCGCATCGGGGTTTCCATGTGTCGGTTTATTGTGTCTCAGCGAGACAAACTCTTTTTGTTTCACGCTTTTAATGTGGCCCTTGCAACATGTTGATGGATTCGAGTGTTGAACTCCAACCAATTAATTACCAAGGTAAATGTAAAACATGGGAGCGCTGATCTCATCCTTCATCGTCACTTAGCAGAAATATAAATAATAATCAGATGTAGCGCTGGAGCGGATAAACATTCCCCCGGCCTTTCAGTGCTCAGCGCCTCTGCTTATATTCCTGAAGTAAAATTCACATGCACCACACATGACATCACACACCACATGCAAGCTGTGTGTGTGTGTGTGTGTGTGTGTGTGTGTGTGTGTGTGTGTGTGTGTGTGTGTGTGTGTGTGTGTGTGTGTGTGTGTGTGTGTGTGTGTGTGTGTGTGTGTGTGTGTGTGTGTGACTCAAGTCACGTATGTACGTAGAGGGTTGGTTCCTCTTCCAGCATCATCACCCCTCCGACCCCCTCAGCCCCCCCCCCCCCTTCCTGTCAGGGTTAAGGAGTCTGGCCCAGTTAACGAGGCCCCGGGGCCCCGGCGGTGCCGCTCCGCTGGCCCCGCCACTGTTGCCCTGGTCCTCTGCTTCCATGTTTGACCGGAGCTGTCACTACCGCCGTCCTCCTGAGTCGCTCCCACTCAGCGTCTCTCTGTCCCCCTCTCGTCCGCGGGTTCTGATCACACAGGATGTTGCCCCCCCCCCCCCCCCCCACACACACCAACCGGCGACGCGGCCGCTGTTTACACGAGTCGCCCTGCATCAGGTCTGAGACGCCTTTGATCAATCACTGCGCGCGCCGGTTCGCTGCCTCTCCCCTCGCTGTGACCCCCTCCCACCCGGACCCACCACCCCCCTGGCCCACCTCGCTCCCCCAGACCGGACCTTTCAAACCCAGCAGAGCAGCTCCGCAGTAGGACTCTGGAGGGGCTGTGGACGGCAACATGGAAATTGGCCCTGTAGGGGGGGGGGCGGGGGGTAGAGAGGGCGCGCGGCCTGCCAAAAAGTCCCCTGAAATAGCTCTTCCTGTGGGACATTTTGTTTAATTCTGTCATAACACATCACACCCTATTCTCTTCCACCTCTCTTCCCCTCCTCGCTCTCCTCCTCATCCCCTGCTGTTTTTCTTTCTTTTTTGATCTCTCTCTCTCACTCTCACTCTCTCTCTCAGGTTCCTCTATGAGCTTTCCCAGATTCCGGACTTCACGGGCCGGGCCCACTGCATCATCTTCCAGTCGTCCTTCCTGGACAGCATCGCATCCATCCGTCGCAAGGTGGAGATCGTCTCCACTGTGTCAAAGGTGAGACCGCCCTGGCCACCAGGCAGCCCTGGGGACTAAGCCACGGCGACCACACAGGGAATGGTCTAGCCAGCAATGAGTTCAACCAGAGTATACACTGTGGTGTGTTTGTGGAAAGCAAGTTTTTTTGTGTGTGTGACAGGTGCTCCTGGAGGGCAGCAGTGTGCGGGAGGTGATTGGCCTGGTGCTGGCCTTCGGGAACTACATGAACGGCGGGAACCGAACCCGGGGCCAAGCAGACGGCTTCGGACTGGAGATCCTCCCCAAGCTCAAAGACGTCAAGAGCAGGGTGATCCCCCCGTTTCATAACTCTCCTTTGTAACGGCCGACCCACGAAACGTTAACGTTTTAACCTGGTCTATCTTCTGGTAGAGCTATGGACCATAATGCACCTTGTTTGTCTTGTTTCCTCCTGCAGGACAATCGCATCAGTCTGGTGGACTACGTGGTGTCGTACTACCTGCGCAATTTCGATGAGGTATGCCCATCGGTTTCACTCCTCAGAGCGAGGAACAGTTCAGTTAGACTGGGGTGGAATATGGAATATTGAATCTGAAAATTAGCGGAAATTAAACCTGTGTAACCTTTGGTTCCCCTGGGTGTCTCCCCCACCTCCAGTATGCAGGGACGGACAAGAGTGTGTTCCCTCTGCCCGAGCCACAGGACTTCTTCCAGGCCGCCCAGGTCAAGTTTGAAGATATCACGAAGGACGCCAGGAAGCTGAAGAGAGAGCTGACGGGTAAGACGCGTGCCTTTGACCGTATCACCTATCGTATGACCGCTGCTTCCCACCATTGGGGCTTCAAAGCAGTGATATTTCACACTTCAATGCCTGCGGTGGCCCGAGGCAGCGGCCCAGGCATCTGTGGTTATGTTGAGCGTGAGCTTTCACTGCCGGAGCAAGGAAGACGTAAATGCGTCTGGTGTCGTATGGTGTTGCTCAAAAGCCCTGCTCGAGGGCCCCTGAGACCAGCAGGATCTGCCAAGCAGAGCATCCACTTGTCTCAGATCCAACTGGTCTCATGCCCTTGAGTGGGGCCGTTGAGCAGGGGCCCTTGAGCGGGGCCCTCGAGCGGAGGCCCTTGAGCGGGGGCGCTTGAGTGGGGCCCTCGAGCGGGGGCACTTGAGTGGGGCCCTCGAGCGGAGGCCCTTGAACGAGGCCCTTGAGTGGGGCCCTCGAACCCGGCCCTCAAGTCAGAGCCCCCCCCCCCCCCCCCCCGGGTGACCCCCGAGGGTTGCCTCTCCTCCAAACATTGTATCATTCCTTAAAAGCCGTATCATCAAAACAACGACAGCTCCTCAGATTCAAAGATCAATGACGAAAATGCTCGGATCTGAGCTGGGGACCCCCGCCCCCCCCCAAAAAAGAGCCAGAAAATTCCATTCTATTGACGAGGCGTTGCAAACAGCGTTTGGGCGGCAAAAAAATCTGCAATCATTTGCTTTGGCCTGAGGCTCTGACAGCGTCAGGGGCCGAACTCCGACGGGCGCCGACCCCCTAACCAGCCGGTCAATAAGGGGGTCTGTCAATAAGCCGGGCCCCAGCCAGTGAAGTCGTGGCCCGGGCCACGGCAGGGGTTACAGGGGGCGGGCCCCTGGTGCCCTCGGTGTCTGCGGTTATTTAAATCAACCAATAACACGGCATACGAAAGCAATTAGATCCGCTCCCCTCCGCCTCTGGGATCTGGTAAAGCCCGCTCCTCTTTGACCCGCGGGGGGGCGGAGAAGGGAAACACAAAGGGTGTACTAAAGCACGCCAGACCCACCTCAAGCCGCCAGCCGTTTATTAGGAGAAAAGTGAAGACTTGAAGACAATAAATGCAACACGAGGTTCAGGCGCATTTGATCCATGGCCCAGCCCGGTCTGGAGCAACAATCCTCGGGGGCAGGGGGGGGGGGGGGGGAGGGAATTAGCGGGGGTGTGGGGAGAGGGGCCGGCGGGGGATTCTGGGTGTTTGATGAGCACGCCGCGTGACTCCCGAGCCATTTCCATCCCCACCGCCAGGGATAAATATTTATATCTGGCTATTATAAACCAGCGCACGGAGAGAGCAACTGGTTTTAATTACCACGCTCTCGCAGCATCGCCTCCATCCATCTTGTCAGCGGTGTCGGAGAGAAGCTAACAGAGAGATCTGAAGGTGTTGAGGAACAACTTAAATAATCGGTTCTTGGTTGTTTGTTGTTTGTCTACTACCTGCCCTCCCTTCACTGTTATAGACCAGGGGAGGGAGCTTATTTCTTTAGCTTCCCTCGACTGGTCTAGAAGAATTGGTGTATGCTTCGACAGTGACTCATTTCTGATGTCCAGGGTCCAGAGACTTAGTCTAGGGTTGAGGTTCCAGAGACTAGGTCTAGGGTCCAGAGACTGGGTCTAGGGTCCAGAGACTGGGTCTAGGGTCCAGAGACTTGGTCTAGGGTCCAGAGACTTGGTCTGGGGTCCAGAGATTTGGTCTAGGGTCCAGAGACAGAGACTTGGTCTCTGGTCCAGAGACTTGGTCTAGGGTCCAGAGACTTGGTCTAGGGTCCAGAGACTTGATCTAGGGTCCAGAGACAGAGACTTGGTCTAGGGTCAAGAGGCAGAGACTCGGTCTAGAGTCCAGAGACTTGGCCTAGGGTACAGAGACAGAAACTTGGCCTAGGGTCTAGATACAGAAACTTGGCCTAGGATCCAGAGACAGAGACTTGGTCTAGGATCCAGAGACAGAGACTTGGTATAGGGTCCAGAGACAGAGACTTGGTCTAGGATCCAGAGACAGAGACTTGGTATAGGGTCCAGAGACATTGTCTATGGCCCAGAGACTTGGTGAAGGGTCCAAAACACACAGTCTATGTGTGTCCACATGCACCACCATGCATACAGTGTGTGCGCGCACAGCGTCTAGTCAGCGGCGGGCTCGGGGGGGGGGGGGGGGGGGGGGCGGCGGGGGGGTGCGGGGCAGACTCCTGTCCGCCTGGCTGGCCTCTCTTTCACTGGCTTGTGCAGAAACATGATCCCGGTGTGATGGGGCTTCCTGTTTGCGGAGCGGGGGGCTGACCTCTCCTTGCGCTGTTCTCTCCCCGCGACGGGATGAGCTGGAGGCCGCGGGGATCGAGCCCTCCTCTGGGGCTCGCGATGTCTCCTCTCACTGCCGGACGACGACGCAGGTATCTCTGTACGCTCGCTCGAACTTTGAATCCCAAACCAAAAGTAAGAAAAAAACAAGAAGAAAAGCGACCAAATGTGTTTGTTTTTTATTGCGCTAGTCGTTTGCTATTGCACCAACTATGAACGTTTCCCTTAAATACTTAAAGGCGTTTTGAAACTCCTAGCAAAATCCATAGAATGATGGTTCTACATTGCTAACAGCCTATTATAATGCTATAATTCAGCGGGACGGTGCTGCAGTTGGGACACTACCGAATGAAATAGTATCAAATAAAAAGGAACCGTCAGAGCTCATTTGTTGCTGAGGGCAGTTTAGTGTTTCACTCGAGGCCCGGCCCAGGTAAGCCATTCATCACCCTGGCAGATCAGACAGTGTCCAGAGTTTAAAGGGCCTTTAACGTCAGCTCCACGCAGGCCCTTTAGCCTGAGGTCCGCTTTACGACGGAGGCACCGCTCCTAACTCCATGTGTGGAGTCGGGAGGCCGGGGCACCGCCACCCACACCCCGCCAGTTTGTCGCTGCAAGTCCCAAACACCTCTGCTTTTCTTGTGGCTTTTTTCTTTGATTTCTTGGGATTGCCACGATAACAACGTCAAGAGTTCCCGGTAAGGATGAGTTTCATGCTAACATTTACAATTCATCAGTGAACGAATTCATTCCAAAATGTGCAACTGAAACAATAGAAATCATCTCCATCATGTTTATGGACGTAGATCTTTAGTTGTAGAAGAGCCACACGGGGACACCCCATATCCCCCAGTCCATAAAAACACAAATGTAAAAATCGCCCTTGGCATGGAGCACCCTAGCTATCCTCTCACGTAGCGGCGATATACGATACGCCCTATAAAGGCCCACGCCTCCATCCATTACCCTAACTCTCCCATCTTATCTCAGGGGCTGCTTGGCTGCTATTCCCCTTGTTGTCAGCCCCCGTGGTTCTCCTCGCTGGACTTTAGAGGAGGAGGAGGAGGAAGAGGAGCGGGGCGTCTGTGTGCTGAAAGGCCCGAGTCGAGGCCGGAGTGATTTATGGGGAGCAGAAAGCCGAGAGGGAGTCTAACCTTCTCCTCGCTCAGCCAGCCAGCGTCCTGGCTGCGGCCCCTCTGGTGGGAGCGAAGCGGAGACGTTTGGCCCCGGAGAGCGAGGGGGGAGGTGGGCGACCGGACCGAGGGGAGGGGAGGGGGAGGGGGTCTCGGTCTACTGGGATTGTATGTAATTGGGGATTAGTAAGAGAATCCCTCGGATGGGAAAGATCCACATCCCGGGTATATAAATTAAGGTGACGTTCCGGGGGGCCGGAGGGCAGCCGACGTTCCTCACATCTGAAGTAATCTTGGAGACAGACTTTAAAAAAACTATGGGTTTTCCAACTCTGTTGTAGTCGTCTTCTAACCGGTGTAGCCGTCGGTGTGACGTTTTAGGAGTTGATCTGTTATTGTTTTCCCTTTCCCTCCACAATGCTCCATTATGTTGCTGTGGAGAGGAGAGGATCAGATGAACGTGTTTCTATTGTCAGGAGGCCATCTACTGGGGCAACCTTCCGCAGACAGAAACATGCGTCAGACACGTAGCCAGTGCAATCCTGTGGCGCTCCACAAGCCCCCTCTGGTTGGCCAGAGTCCACCCCACAATATCGCATTGTCCCGGTGTGCCGTGACTTCCGGTTCGCCATTCCCAGGGGACTTTCTGCCGCGGTGGAATATCAGGCACACATTTTGACATCAAAGTCCCGGCGCCATGACTAGCCAGAACAGAGAAATGTTACCGC
Organism: Gadus chalcogrammus; assembly: GCF_026213295.1. Classification (NCBI taxonomy): domain Eukaryota; kingdom Metazoa; phylum Chordata; class Actinopteri; order Gadiformes; family Gadidae; genus Gadus; species Gadus chalcogrammus. The sequence continues at coordinate 11,326,601 of NC_079416.1, read as the reverse complement.
GTGAACGTACGCGTCGATCTTTCCCTCTGCTGCCGTCTGACTCGCAGTCTGTGCTCAAGGGGCGGCTGGTGTGTTTTCAATGGGATCATGTCGTCAAGCATCTCTGTACAGGTTTAACTACGTGTCAAAGTTGCTTGGAAGCGTTACTGCAGAGTATGCTCATATGTAACGCACATTTTCAAGGATTCACTTAGTTCCCGTTTTCTGTCCTGCCCAAATCGCAGCATGTATTCTTTCTTTCAAAGTTCATAATGGCCCTTAACCTTTGACAAATTATATTAATCCATCAATGCCGTTATGATCCTGGAACAGAAAATCCTTTTCAAATATTTTTCTCCATTTGTGATGGAGTGTGTTCTTCACACATGGCGAAAGTAACCAAACAAAGGTGAAGCTGAGCCAATAAAAAGAAAAATCTAATTAAGATGGGTAGCATAAATCAACACTCGTCCATCAAAGGAATATCACAGGAAAAAGTTGCATAACTGGCGGTATAAACAGTGACATCATACGTTGAAGTGCACAAAGAACCAGCGCCCCAGTCTGAGAGGTGCTGAGTGAGCAGCCTGGAACCCGATCTGTTTTCCCTGTGCGGTGACGGTGGGAGGGCTATCGGAGATCGGTGTCGGTGGCGCGGCTCCCATCATAGTCTGCTGGCTCTGTGATGCCAGGCCAGGCCCCTGTTCGCTAGGTGTCTGGACAGGGCAGAGGAACCCGTAGGACAAACAGAGCTGCCTGCAGTAGCAGAAATCTCCAGTTAGTCAGACCGCGGTGGGTTTCTCTGATGACATTACACTACTCCGAGCAGAGCTTCGTCAGCCGTTTGCCCTCCGCCTCTGTGATCCGAGTACGGTGGCATAATCCATGGTATTGACGAGCCCCAGCAGTGCAGAGAGGATCCATGTCAGCCCCAGATCAGAGGATTTATAAGCACATGGCACACGGTGTTCCATGTGACAGGGTGTCTTCCTGTTGGTTCAGCCACTCTGTGCCCTATTCGATAATACAAACACGGTGCAGCATGTTTTATTTGAGGTACAATTAAAAGGATTTGTTAAAATCAAGTCATTTCAATCGCTTTTCCCCGAGAGGTTACAGGGCTGTTTGGGCTTTGTCGGTCCATCATAATATAACGTGTGGCTTATTTTGTGGCTGAACGAAACTTTGTTGTTAAACATGAGTTCTTCGTGTTCCCGTGTTCACCTTTTCACACTCCAACGGCTGCTTTTAACGCCAATGTATCACTCGAATCCGATACACGAAACACAGGCTTCTTCTTGCAGATGTGTGTGTGTGTGTGTGTGTGTGTGTGTGTTTGTGTGTTTTCATTTTTTTTGGTTGTTTATTTGTAGTGGGCTTCCTCTTGCGGCCTTTGCTGTCTGGACCACATTTGGTGGAAAGCCGCCACTAAATTGTAGAGTTGCTGTTTTGAACGATTTTAATGGGCCATGTTGTGTTAGGGGTTAGGGTGAGGCAATGTGGGTTTGCTCCAAAAAAAAAAGGATTGTTTCGGGGGTTCTTTAGGTCACGTTCGTGATACTGCTTTATCTGTTTTCCACTAGACAAATAAATGAATAGATCTGTGATCTGGCCTGTGTGTCACCGCAATGTTACCTATAAACCGTTTGAATTGTTTATGCAACCGTAGAAGGTAACAAAGGATAATCGAGCCCGCTCTTCACATGAGAAAACTGATTCTTCAAATAAGTCACCAAGTGGTATGCTTCGGTGTTTGAACTAAGCAGGTGTACTCGTTTCCCTCTCTCCAACATCTGACACCCGAGCTATCTAAGACCGCCCTGTTCGTATTGGGTTGATCCACTCCTTTTTACTTTTGTGTTTTTGTTTTTATAAAAGCTATGCAGTCGTACACCAGTCAAGGTATTTACTGCTGCCATTAATGACTAGCAGGTTGCATGGCTGTTGTTGTGCCCGCCGTCTCTGTGTGTGCGCTAATAGCGGGGGGTGGGGGGAGGAATGACAAGGTTTGGCTGACGGGACGCTCCATCGCTTGGGCTTCCTCCCCAGACCCGTGTCGGTTGGTTAATTTTTTTATCTGGCATCACAACAAAAGCCCATCCGCAAATAGCAAGCAGATCTGCTAAGGGAAAAAAGCCACATGTGCAGGAACAACAATATGCCTGTGCATGTAAAATCCTGTTTAATAGCACCGTGCGCCGTCTTTGAAGTTACATTAGTGAGACATTGAAGCCCTAGGAGTCATACTAGTTCATTGATTTATCATCCGTTATTCCAGTGGCCAGGCATCTTCTCCCAATCCGTCTGAGAGACTCGCTGGGTGCATGGCGTTTTGATCAAGTCTTTGCTATTACGTGTGTGCATGTGTGGGGAGATTGTGATATTTTAATTTAAAGTTTATGATGCAGGTTTTATTTCTATTCAAGTCTCATTACTGGTTCTTATGGACGCCACTAATGAACGGTGTTGTTTGTATCTTGAACGCAGCCCAAACTCTGTTCACATTATTGCCAGTTTAACAGCCACTTTTAATGGCTACCTAAGAAAACTAGCTTTTGTTGTTGTGCGTGTCTATATTTAAAAACATTTTCAAATTAACATTCCTGTTTGAATATGTGGCGTCTATGCGTGCACTTCCATACCCTTTTCTTGACAATCGCTAAGTGGACAATGCTATTGTGAATTATATGTATACATACTTATTATAAAAAGATGTGTTGTAAGAATTCGTACGCACTCCGGTATGCATGTATCATTCACTAAAGCTACTGTTTTGCTCATCCGTAGTCATCGTTTTTCCTTGCTTGACTTCTGGCACCATGTAAGGTTTAGACTATGCTGTTGTCGAAATATTTCCCATTTTTTGCTATGTCCTTAACCACAATAGTTATGCAAGTAGACGATAAATAGACTTTGCTAAATGATGATAAAGGCCCACCGCCCGAACTGTCTCTGTTTATCCTGCATGTCAAGTAAATCTTGAGAGATAAAGGTTTGCAAACAAGTAGTAAATGAGCTCTGGTTTGACTCAATAGTTGGCCTCTGATTTATCGCAATTTTGTATGTGCACAAGCTCGACTTAAGATACAATCTTGCACACAAGACTTGTGGATGTACTAAAGAAACCTCCTGTTCTCACCTTCCTCTGCTTTTCTTTCTCTCTGTCCCTGTCTGTCTCTCTCTCTGTCTCTCGCTCTTCCAGTGTGTGAAAAGAATGTGCAGAAGGTGTGTGCCAACTCCTCAGAGGAACACCTCCAGCCCTTCAAAGATAAAATGGAAGGCTTTGTCTCCGTCGGTAAGTCACTACGCAGCCCTGAGTTGTTGTTGTTGTCATCGTCGTCGTCGTCGTCTTCCACGGGAACATATGCTTTTTCCTCCTGAATGCTGATTTGGATGAATAAAACTCTTCCACTCGGAATTGTGAGGCACTAAGGGGGAAATCGACCTTAGGCCTCCAAAGATAAAGTATATGGACAGCCACATTGTCCTTCTTAAACCCAGCGATGGAACTTTTTAAAAAGGCATCATTTGCTTTCAATAGTGTGGAAGCGTGTGTGCGTGCGCTTCCCGCGACTGTGACATTCTCTAAACCTACGAGGCTGGTCGAAGGGATCCCATTGCCCTGTGCATGGTTCCCATATAGCCCAGGATGCCATAAAGCTGGCAGGACATCTCTGGTCCGGGCCTTGTAAAGGCTCTAAGGACCACACAGGGCAACGCACAGCAGCCACCGAAAAAACCTGGGATCACGTCGTCATCCGCTGGTTTTCAGCCTTCTCCGTTAGAATGAGATCAATACTCTGTGTCGCTGCAATACCTGCCTTCTCACCGGCTTGTCCCCCTCTCGCATCAAAGACGGAGGAGCTGCAACTTCATGAGCATAAATAACCGGGTTTAAGCCCCTTCTGTGATACCTCAACTTTGTAGTAATAGTTCCCAGGCCGTAACTCAGCCAGGGAGATATTCAATCCCGTGTGTGTGTGTGTGTGTGTGTGTGTGTGTGTGTGTGTGTGTGTGTGTGTGTGTGTGTGTGTGTGTGTGTGTGTGTGTGTGTGTGTGTGTGTGTGTGTGTGTGTGTGTGTGTGTGTGTGTGTATCATACAGTGCCTACACTATCCCCTGACCCCGAGAGCTAATCGCTGTGTTCGGAAAGGAACTAGACACAAGTGAAAGGAGGGCACATGAAATGGTCATCAATCACACTCAAGTCAGAGGGCTCGGGGCCTGAGAGGCATGGTATAATTATTTAAATAGAGGTCCTCCTGGCTCTTAGAGGGCAGAGGAAGATGAATGCGCAGGACAGTCAAATTAGTTGTCATTCAAGTTCAATGGTTCCTGTTTAAAGTGTAACAACACATCAATAATCTAAAATTCAGCACATCCGTTGCAGGGTGTTCTGACCACCTGCCTGTCATCTCTATCTGGTTTCACGTAGACGTCTCAGAGAGGTTAAACCATCACCACAAAACCTCACAGTTAAGACGAAGACCTACCGACTGCCCAATAAATTCAGATTAATTATCAGCACGCAATAGCGACCAGCAACCTGTTTCTGGCCAATCGGAACCAATCAGAGCAATTTCTTTCAAGCAAGGATTCTGGATCAGTTGTTGCAATGTAGCTGGAAATATTGAAACAATACATTTATTTATTTTTAACCAAAACCCCGTTCTGACGAGGCGCCTTCCGGGGAGACTGTGGCCATGTGTCTCCTATCAAGACGTGTAAATTGGCAGAGTAGCCAACGTGTTGGGAGAGGGCGCGCAAACGTTGTTTGTTAACCGCAGACTGCGTCTGCGTTGTGTTCTCGCAACTGGGGGGTTGATCAAAATGAAACGCAACACGTCCCCGTTATTCCATAGTGTTCTCGTTCGCTCTCCTAACGACTTGGGCGGTGGAACAAAGCAATCCGACAACCAGAGGAAAGGCGAATGTGCGTCTCCAGGGCGTGGGTTGAAAGTTGAGCAGCTTACCGTGTCTGGCGTGTGAAATAATATATTCGTGTGTAGGACATTTATTGTCAATTACGCGGTGGCTCTCAATTATCCTAAAACGATGAGGACAAAACCGGTTTTGGAAAGTGTACTATTCATAAGCATATACAACAATGTCCGTAGTACCGACCCCTGTCCCTCCCGGGGACCCTGCTTCTTACGTCTTGCGGGACCATGCTGTTACATCCTCCGACGCTGTCTCGTACTTCAGGGAAACGTCTCGGTGTCTTGGCTCCACCACGCCGTCTAATGTGTGTGAATTAGTGACGTACCAAAGTGTGAAACTGACCGGGACAGAGCTCGACCCGATGCGCCGGTGAGTTTCTTTGTGCTGAGGAGCAGATGGAAGAGCTGAAGGAATTGAACCAATGGGAGGAGCCGATAAGAGGGAGCCGGGTTGAAGCGGTGGAGGGCACGTTCCCAGGCCTCCCCTCTTGCCAGCTCTCTCCCGTCTCTTCTTTTGTTGTCGGGGCTCCAAGGTAAAAGGCTGCGTTTTTTTTTTAGAAAAGTGTGTCAGGAGATTTTAAAGGCCCTAATTTATTGTCCCTCTCAGCATGTGTGTCTCATAACTTTCTAGTTAGACACTGCTGGTTTCATGTTTACACGAGAGCTGAGGAGGAGAAACTTCACACATCCTGTCACTTTGGGCCACTCTCTCTCTCTTACTCGCTCTCTCTCTCTCTCTCACTCCCCCCCCCCCCTCACCCCTCACCCCTCTCTCTCTTAACACTAATGCCACCTCCGTGCACAGTCGCACCGGAGGGGTAGCTTAGGCGCCAGCCTGACCCCCACTGAGACAAACACCATTGGTCACGGCCCCCCCTCCTCACCTTTCGCCCTCCCCCTCCCACCCCTCCCCCGCCCTAAACCAAGGGCACCGCAACCCCCCCCCCCCCCCGCCAACTCTTCATTAAGTTTGCCCCCCCACCCCTCAGCCCCTTATGCCCACATGCGTGTAAAAAGGGGAGAACATGCAAGCAGGGGTTTGTAGGCGGCTTAAGATCGCCCGCTCTCCTAGAGCACCCCAAAAACCGGCCTTTGAACCATTTTTCTGAGCCTTCTCGCTCTTAAATCTTCAAGTCTCCCCATCCCCCCATCATTGTAAAAAAAAAAAGAAAAAAGGATGAATCTGGAAAAATGCAATAAATCTCAGATCACAGGCAGTCTCTGGCCCTAGATAAATTCTTGCACCTCGGCCCGGCTGGCCGTACACATCTGCCTTGCATTTAGACACTTTAACATGGCAGCATCCCACCGGAGCCTCCCACTCCCAAGCCGCCGCCGCCGCCGCCGCCGCCGCCGCCATGCTCTACCCTGCACCCGCGCTCCTGCTGCTGCACACACACCACACACACCTGCTCCTGTGTGTGTGTGTGTGTGGTGTGTGTGTGTTCACCCCTTGCATCACCAACGTCCGGATGACGCCTTGACGTTGGTGACGTGCCAACACTGCGTCGACGAGCTCGCACCCAAATCTCGACTCAAACTATTCAAATGTGCCCGCATCCGACTCCTCTACTCAGCGCCACCTCCCTATCAACGCTCCGTCCACATCTCAACCCTCACAAGAGCGTCCGGCTCGTCCTCTTGCTCTCCCGGGTGCTAATAAAACCTGGCGGCGGCCCCCTCTTGATTCTCATCTTTTCTGATTTATGTCATCTCACCTCTGGTATCGGTGTCCACACCAGTAAACGAAAGCTCCCGTCTGTATTGCATCGGTCACAAACGGTGGCACTTCCAACAACGCATTACTCATAGAGCCGGGTCTCGGGCGTGTGTTTTATGCACCATTCTTCTCTCCTTGTTTTACAGCTCATGAGCAGCATGCCACCGAAGACAACAGACTTGACACAGCACTGAAGAGGTAGGTGATCCCCTTCATCTATACTGCTGTGATAAATCCAATGCTTATGACTACTGTAGATGTACATGCGTTAGTGCTGTACTGTGTACGTTATGCCTTTGGCTCCTCTGATGCTTCAAGGTTAGCGCTGGTGGTTCAGGGTTCATTGTGTCTGGGAATCTCTGGGAAGATGTGGGGGGCTAACGTGGACCAGAATAAAACCATGAGCTATAGAGCCACACCATAGAGTGCAGTTATTCCCTTGTGGATGGTTGTGTTTTATTCTTGAGAAATCTTTACATTTACATTTTGGGCATTTAGCAGGCACTTTCATCCAAAGCGATTAAGTACATTTGCAGTACATAAGTACATTTGTCAGAGGAAAGAGAAACAATAGATCGTCGGTACAGTAAAGATATTCATAGAAACAATTGCTTAGCATTTACAATTGCTAGGTTAACCCATTCCCTGGATACAACAAGATAGTTAAGATAAGATTCTACAATGCTTAGTGCTCCTTCTAAGTGGCAGAAAACGTGCAACATACATATTTTCTATTTCAGATATATAATAGTAACACAGTGCAGGTTTAATATACACAAGCAATGTTGACGATTGTTTTGGTCACGTGATGATATGGATGGTTACAGATGTGATGGATGGTTCCCGCTTATTTTGTTTAGTATTCTCTGATAGATTGTGTAACTGGCCCTGGTTGGCAGCAAAGCTAACAATTTGTTTAAATACATGTCATATCTAGTTCCACTGTAGCGTGATTACGTTCCTGCACATAGGGTGCTTCCCAGTCTCCAGGCTGGTGGGGAAGTCAGTGATAGCAGCAGCAGAGATAACGCACACTAAAACATATCAGATCCACCCAAACGCTCGGACAGAGCGAGGTAAGGAGGATCTTGGAGGTCTTCTTCTGTAAATCCAAAGATGGATCGCATGGACAATGTTGATGCTCCTTTTTGAAGTGTCTACGTGCAGGATTATTGCAAGCACAAATCAGTTCAGATTGCCCTTTTACGAACAGGTTGAGACAAAGCAAAAGGCAGGCCTTTTCGGAATCCTTTTCTGTTCCGTAGAACATTCTGTGGGTTGACTTGTTTTATGTTTGAACCGGGCGGTTTTACCGTCAAAGAGGAAGTGATCGTTTAGGGTGGGTAATGGCAGAAATGTGTGCTTAATGCTGCAGTTCACCTACCGGCCAAAGGGGTCAGTGATGAGCAGGAATGTCTTGCATAGAGTCCCTTTAAACAACGCTTGACGTACCAATAAACCGCAGCTTCCTCTGACGCACTCGTCACTGTTATCTCTCATGTTCGAACACAAAAAACAAAAAACAAGAGCAAAAAGTGCTTGCCTGTAGCCTCTGATTTATAGACGCACTGGCGGCCTCTTTACTCGGGCGGAGCCAAACCATATCTGGAACGTTTCATGTGGGAGGGAAAGAAATGGTGGGGTTGGAGAAACAAAGCAAATTGATTATCTGAGGCTTGTTTGGATAGGGAACCGAATTGTTTGCTTTAAATCGTGAGTATTCCGCTCCCCAATAAATCTCTGAAAATGCCCATAAAGGAGCACGCTAACGATGCCAGACACAACTTTAAACCATTACGGGAGTTGATTGCCTTGGGCACAGCTCTGCACCAGTGATCCCCTTCCAAGCAGCACTGTTTCACGGTGTCCTTTCCCCACCCAAAACAGAACTGACATGGCCACATCACCCCCTCTCTTTCCTTCTTCTTCCCTTTCTACTCTTTGTTGATAAGGGATGTTTTCACATTCTCTTATGTGTGTGTGAGACTGTGTGTGGCTGATCAAAAGGGCCTTGCGGCTTACCACACCTTTGCCTTAATGAAGTTACTTTCCTCTAATTTCATCCCAAGAGGGAGCAGACTTGCCTGGTGCTGGCAGAGTCTCTCTCTCTCTTTCTCTCTTTCTCTCTTTCTCTCTCTCTCTTTCTCAGCCACCTCATAAAAGTGACACGCTGGTGAAGAATATTGGCTCACCGAGCTTTGGGTGGGCTCTGTTTGTGTGTATGCTTGTGGATAGGCCAATTCACACTAGTACACACAACACACTCACACCACGAAAATACGTTTGAACATAACCTGACTGAACCCCCTCCTTCCAGTCAGCTCCCGTGACATAAGGGTTGAATATGCTCTTGGCTTTTGTGCGTGGATATGACCGTGGATGTAATCGTAGTCATCGTCGTTCTTGTACAGCCAATTACACGCAGTTCTGACTCTTCTGGTTTGCGTTTCAGATACTGCTGAGGTTTTCCTGGTTCTGTCCACAGTTTTGGCCCATTAAGTTCACTGCGGCCGTGTCACGCCCAATTTCACGTGACGTACACTCAAGTTGTGCCCAATGACATTAGTTCATGCTAGCTGGGAGCCCGGTACCTCACTCGCCCATTATATCAGCCCAGTCCCAAAATGTTATTTTTCTGCTGAATGTGCCCCCCCGAAAAAATATATTTTTATGTTAAATCTCTTCCTGGAAAACCGTTTCCCTTCGCAGTCGTTATTGCTCAGTGTTTTCCGGGGCCGCCAGTGAGGAATGGGATTGCATCACCGCTGAAATTAGCATCATAACAGGAACAAGGAGGTCACAAGTGTTGACTTTTTTCCCCGAAATAAATCCGCTGATCATCAACTCCTGGCTGTTTTGCGGCTGTTGTTCCTCCACGACGTTCGGAGTGCCGCCATCTGTTTGGGAGCGGGGAGGGAGCCTGCTTGCGGAGCTGTGCGAGGATGATGCATGGTCGGGAGACGTGCAGAAAGGAGGGGAGGCAGGAGGGGGGGGTGATTTGTGCCCAGCTCTGACACCCTGACCCCCGGGGGTCGAGAGAAGGGAAACCAGTAAAGAGGAGGAGAGCTGGTCAATCATGTCGGATTATGCCGTCAGCTAAACGCTAAAGATACCTGTGTGGCTGTGTTCCACGTGGACATTTTGGCAAAACAAACAAACAAAAACAATCAAACGGACTGTTCTCCGGTTCTGTTCGGAGACAGTCTGTGGCCGGTGGTGTGGTAGGGGCAGTTTGCTGCCCCAGCAGTTTGTCTGGCCGCCTGCTGCTCCTGCACAGCATGCAGCGCCCCAACCGTCCACAGACCCCCGGCCCGCTGCGCTCCAACATGTCTTGGATTAGCGGCCGCGGCGACGCAGCCACCTCACATCTGGAAGTCAGTCTGCGCCGGTGTCCGCGGGAACGAGGGCCGTCTCCTCCTGAGTCACGGCCCCCTCTTTATCAGCCCCCCTGACAGTCGGGAGGCGGAGGAAACGTGTTTAATGTTTGGGTTAGCGAGGGCATCCCGGAGCGGCTAGGACTGCCCTCTCTTGATGCCTGGCGAGGGTGGCTGGGGGGGAGGGGAGGGGGGGAGGGGGGGAGAACCCGGCGGAGGAGTTTCAGGTTTGGTTACAATTGAATTACATTGAGGAGTCAGGATCTGGACTCCATCACGCTGGGGAATAATCATATAAGTCAATAAGTCACGGTGTTCCCTATTCATATTAGTTAGTTTATTGTGTGTGTGTGTGTGTGTTTCTGTCTGTCTGTCTGTCTGTCTGTCTGTCTGTCTGTCTGTCTGTCTGTCTGTCTGTCTGTCTGTCTGTCTGTCTGTCTGTCTGTCTGTCTGTCTCGCTATTCTCTTCCACCTCTCTTCCCCTCCTCGCTCTCCTCCTCATACCCTGCTGTTTTTCTTTTTTTTGTCGTTCTTTCTTTACTCGTTCCTCGCCTGTCTCTTTCTACCTTTCATTCTCTACCGCTCACCTTCTCCTTCACACTCTTCCTCTTTCACCTCTCTCTCTCACTGTCTGTCCTTGTCTCTCTCTTTCTCTTTCATTCTCTCTGTGTGTGTGTGTGTGTGTGTGTGTGTGTGTGTGTGTGTGTGTGTGTGTGTGTGTGTGTGTGTGTGTGTGTGTGTGTGTGTGTGTGTGTGTGTGTGTGTGTGTGTGTGTGTGTGTGTGTGTGTATTCTCTCTCTATTGTTATTATGTCAGTCTCCTTTGCTCTCTCAGTTGTTTGAGGCCTGTGTAGCCTGACGTCATATTGCCTTGCATTAACACCAGCCGGGTTGGGGGTTAGACTCCAGCTGGGGAACATTAATGCCCATCCAAGAAATGTATGCAGTAGAGGTATTGCAAGATGATTTTAATAACAGAGTCTTACAATAAGTCCCTTCCTATTAATAAAATTCCTTGTCCCATCAATGTCCCATCTTATGCTGCGTTCCAGCGGTTTTCGGTCAAGTGCCGAAAATGTTGCTTACGTGAGAGAAAATTCATTGTCACCGTCATAAACATCATCATTATCCACATCCTTGTGTGTTTTTTTTCCCCCTTTTTAGTTTCCAAGAAATGGCGAGCTACTTCGGGCTGAGGCCCAAGTCTGGAGAGAAGGACGTGGCCCCCGGTTTTGTCTTCATGCTCTGGTATGAGTTCTGCTGCGACTTCAAGAACACTTGGAAGAGAGAGAGCAAGACCATCTCCAAGGAGCGGTAGGAAACCCCGTCATCATCGTCGTTAAATAATCATCAAACATTTGATCCAAATACACCGAAATATGTGAAATTACGGAACAAAATGTCGTCCACGAAACACACAAAACATTTGCGCCGGGATCAACCGTACCCGTTTCCCATCAAAGCGAGCAGAGGGGCCACAGAGCAGAAGGCAAGCATGCTTCGCTTTACCTGGCCCCTCCTCGCGTCCAAGCCCCTGAAAGGCCTGGGCCTAAATTTACGACGCTCCCCTTGACCCGAGGCGGCGTGCAGGGGTGGCAACCCACTGAGGGATGGAGGGCCCTCCTGGCTGCCGCCTGCCTTTACTGTCACAGGGGCGGTGGGGGCCCCGGGGCCAGTGGAAGGCTTCCTGGGTCATGAGAGAGCTGTTAAAACTGTGTCGCCGATGCCCAGCATGCAGCCGAGAGGGCAGGGGCCCAGCGTGGAGACGGTCTAGGGCGGCGGGGGAGACTCACAGCAATGAGCCATGGCAACAGCTCATATATGCAGGATAGAAGTAAGGGGAGACACTTTTATTTCAGTATCACTTTGATGCTGATTTAAAGGTCCACAGCCGTTGGTATTGCAAAAACAACCAAGTGTTCGGTCCTATCGGTGTCCTTTGTTGTTTCTGGATATAATTTTTGTGCATAAATTACCTAATATAAGTAAAACGGAATTACGATATAACAAAAAACATAAGAATGTGATTTTTAAGTGCTTGTATATATCAAGATGGTTTGATTTATGGATGAGTATAGATGTGTTCTCTGTATGCACAGTTGTCTGTATGATGCACAGTTCTTAGTTTTCACAAGGGCCGTGTTTACCTTTGGATCCTGCTGTTCTTCTGCAGCAAGATGGCAACCCCCTGTTCCCCAAGGAGTTAATGGCTCCAGCGTTGCCATGTGCTCTCTTTCTCGCGTTCTTTCTTAATTGTTTACTGGGCAATCATGTGTCACATTACTCACAGCTGATTGTGCTTATGCACAATTAACTTTATTTTAAATAGTGCAGCAACACTCATAAAAAGGCCAAGTTTTTTTTAAAGCACGCCTCATTATCTCATGGACCTACTGTCACCCTGGTGTGTGTGTGTGTGTGTGTGTGTGTGTGTGTGTGTGTGTGCGTGTGCGTGCGTGCGTGCGTGCGTGCGTGCGCCGCCACTGAAGTTAAATTGGTGCAGCTTCTTTTTTACCCAAACTGTAAATATTATAATTAAACCTTAGCGATTGTTGTTTTTTGTCTGCTGCGCCTAGACTGAAGGAGGCGCAGGAGAACATAAAAAAGATTACGGCAGACAAGAGGGTAGAAACCAAGAAGATCAACGCCAACAGTCTGGTAAGATGCCCACTACAAAGCGCTGACAGGGGGGCACCTCTTTCTGCGTGAACACAAGTGCAACGGATATACATGACGGATATATTCCTCCCATCTCTCCAACAGAAAGAGAGACTGCGCCAGAAGCAGGCCTCTTCTTGAGGAACGCGGCGAGAGCGATTTACGGACCAATCAAAACGCAAGGAGCCCAGGAATAGCGAACACAACGACCGGTACCGGAGAACCCGAGGTACCAAACGAAAAAAAAAGCCCTGCCGGCTCCATCGCTCCTGCGCTCACCACATGCCTGACCCGACGCCATACCTCATAGTTCACCGTCCTGCGCGGCACATTTTTTGTCTCCCCGCGTGAACCTCGCTCCGACAACTCCACCGAATACCTCTACCTCGTCTTCCCTTCGGGTTCTGCTGCACCCAACGGATCTACCCAGTAGTGCAGACTGCCCCCCCCCACCTCCTCCCCTCCTCCGTCTATTTACCACCCTCTCTGACTGGTCTCACCCAGCGAACATGCACACTGTGGGGGCTGCGTCACCACGGGACAGCAGCTCTGGAGGACAGCGGCCAATAGCAAGACGGAGGGACCAGAGGGAACGCAGGAGGGTAAGGAGTCCTGTCCCGTCGTCGCCTGCGAGGTCGTGGCGTCGGCCTGCGTTGCTGACACGGTCAAAGTGATGGGAGTACTCGGGGGAGGGGGGTCTTGGGGGGGGGGGGGGGGGGGGTCAAAGGTCGACCTCATTCATCCCGCATGGGTGTGACCTCGAGTGGCCGGCTTGTGAAAGGGTCACGGGGGGTCAGGGGTGTTCACAATAGCGCCAGCTGATATATCGACACAGGGGTGAGTTACACGGCCGCCTGAGCTCCTGGGTTCACGCTGGGTGCCTGTGCGGATGGTATTTAGCGTGAGATATGTTGCCCACGTTAGCAGAATCACCAGTAACACATGCCGCTGCCTACCGCTGGAGGGTCATTGCTGTAAAATACGAGCCGCGGGATGTTTGTGTTTTAGAAGGAAGTCAACCGTCGAGGAACGCTTAACCAATCGGTAGAAGTAATCAAGCTATAGACAAACTGAGATATCACTATGAATATGCTCGTATTAAACAACAGCTAGTCATTCACAATGGAGTATTATGTGTTGTACTTGCGTTTAATTTGGTGTTTTTGGACGTATCAGGGGCCACGAGATGGATGATATAATAGTATAACTTGTGTTCTGTGAGTAGGCAATATCGAGTCATGTTGTTGCAGTGCATCCATGCAGGATTTGGGTCAAAACCACGAGCAGACCCTGGCTCAATAACACGAGAACCTGCCCCCAAACACACAAGGATAAATGGGTTCTCATGGATCGAGCTAAAACAGAGCGAGAATAGAATCAGGAGAGGGAAGTGTTGTTCCGAGGTAAGAAAAATGAAGTGTTAATTCTATGAAATAGTTTATTTTGAAAATGATTTATGAAGTGTCTGTCATGTCTTGCACACCTTCCTGCTTGTAAAATATGTACACAGTAAATAGCTGCGCCACATTCCCCTGGGATGGTAGGCCTACCTATATTACAAATGTATTGCACTTTTTGCACTCTTTTCCTATGCAAAGCTATGGTTTCCTTGATAAAACAGGTTCATGAATTGTACGGCATCACAATGAAAATGGTAGAGAATGTTGAATTTTTAAGAGTAGCATATGTGTTCAATTTAAGATTTTATTTTCACTATTTGTCAGATATCAGCATTAAAAATACATGTGAATATACCTCTATTTATGGGAATAAAACATTTATTTTAAGGTTTTTCCTTTTAGGATATATATTTTTAGGAGATGTAAAATGGTCAAGAAGCTGCCTAATATTTAATTTGGATGATACAAACTCTGTCTGTAAATATACCTTGCTATGTATTTGGCGCCTACTTGGATGTGGTGCTATTATAATCAAAAAATGCTGTTTAATCAAAGCTTTTATAAAAGGTTGTTTGATTTCTGTTCGTTTTGAGACTAATTATTAAAATTATGTAACACTCATTATGGCTCCTCGTGTCATTTCCCGGGAAGAGTGAGTGAGTGAGTGTGTGTGTGTGTGTGTGTGTGTGTGTGTGTGTGTGTGTGTGTGTGTGTGTGTGTGTGTGTGTGTGTGTGTGTGTGTGTGTGTGTGTGTGTGTGTGTGTGTGTGTGTGTGTGTGTGTGTGTGTGTGTGTAATATTTTCATTATCACTGTTCTTCAGAAGACGCATGCTGATGAACAATTTAACCACAGAACATTTTATCTTTAAGAGCTGCCAAGGGTGTAATTCGTAGTGCAAAATGCAAGTGCAGTATTAAGTATTGTCAATGGATGCTTTCATTGACGATATGCGTCTATTGCGTCTAGTTTGACAAATAACTTCAATAATCAATAATGCCCAAAATAATCATATATATACTGCCATCGGCCTGTAAAATATTGAATAAAACCCATCCACCGGGGGTTTTATGTTTAAACAAATCACTACAATTAAAGGGAAACGGGTATAGCCTTATTTGTATGTTTAAATCGGTTGTAGGCCTACGATCAGTTCCCATAGGCTGATAGTGTATCGTATTACGCACCATACTGCAACGTTCCCTTTTGCGCGTCATTTTATGGCATCGTGTGACGGATTGTTTTGAAACAATCGTTGAAACGGTTGCAGGAGATGTTTGGAGATAGACACATTTTATCACAACCAAGAACAAATGAATTCCTGCGGAAAGTTTTTACGTTCACTAGATTATAGTAGTCTGTGTCGTCATAGCAGGACTAAAAATAATCACATCATTATTGCCATCATTGCCGTTTATTTTTTCCCAGTAACCAAACCATTCTGCTTACATTAATAGTGGCTTCACAGTTAGGGTACTCACACTGTTGCTACAATAGATTTGTACAATCAAATTGTACAAGTAGGCTTTCTTTATAACTAACACTAAAGTCTACGGGTTACTTTAGCAAATCGAGTAGTCCACCAGTTCCAACAAATTCGAAGGACTTCGATATTCACAGAAATCCACGAGAGTCTTGAACCGACCGACCTTCTATCGCCACTTATCCATCATGTTCCACATAGTGGAAACTACGAGATACATACATACATTTACCCATTGATGTTCAGACAAGGGTTCCTCTCACCCACTGGGATTGTTTAATCTGTTTTGAAATAGAAAATAAACTTGATTAAACCTACAGTAAAGCAGTCCTACTTATAAAGTCGTGCGTAAACGTGCCGGTTACCATGGCTAGGTTTTCATGCAGTGTGGCCAATTCTGTACCACCGCGAAAGGGTGAGGAAATGATGTGATGGATACAGTTCGTTCAAAGTCCGTGTAAGAAGTAGAAACTGTCCGCGTTTCTCCACGTTGTGTATAAAGGACATAATAGTAGTACTAGGCCAACACTTTTGCAGACCACGTATCCCGCGCGTAGCATATCTCCAAACAGAGAAGGGATGGAAGTATAGTGCTGCTGACGATAACCTTTTCTTTTTTTTACTCCCTTTGAGCAATCCCGTAGATATGAACGTTAATACGTCTAAGGTTGTAGCAATCATCACACACGGTTCATTCCGTTTTAGTCCAACGATTCGATCGACAAACAGCGACACTGTTTGACGCGCTGGATGCGCTTCTTCTTGGTGGAAGGCTGCTGGTCCGGACAGTTCAAAGTCAACGTCATGGTGGTGAATCGCTTGGGCTTACAAAAGGAGCACGACTGGAAAGCCCCCTCTTCCCTGCGCACGTGCCGGGGGATGTAGAAGGAGTTGCACTGTCCGTAGCAGAACCGGTTTATGATGGTCCGGCTGACGCAGCCCTCCTCGTGGATGGTTTGCTTGAGGGGCTGCGTCTTGCACCAGTCGCGCTTCAGATAGCGGCGCTCCGTCACATGCAGAGCCTCCTGGCTGGACTCCAGCACCTCCTCGGCGGCTGGTGCGGACGATGAGCCCTGCCTCCGTCGGGAACCGGAGCCCGCCTGTGGTGGTGCTGGTGGCTGCGGTTGCTGCTCCGATTCGTTTGGGTTGTATTTGTCGGGATGAGGAATGGCGCCCTGCGAGCCTCGGTTTCGTTTGGAGTCCACGGGAGAGCAGGACAGCATGCAGCCCCAGATGAGAATCATGCCACAGAGGAGACGCGTGGAGCCGGCCATCCTTTAGGGAAGGATGGCACAACAGTTAATCATCAGTAGGATCGTTTCGACACTATTGATTATTGATTTCTCACGCGTAAAAAATAGGACGGGCGCGCTGCGTAAATACGAATGAAGCATAGGCTCAGAGCCTGCTAGATATAATATTTCAACTCAACACCAGGATTTGTTAGTTTTGAGCCAAGCTACGAAATACCATGCCGAGTGTGTGTAAACTCGTATCTGCATAACGTAGTTATTCATCTATAATATCTAAACCATAGGCGTGTCCAAGTGCTTTCGGGATAGTTGATGCAAGTTAATTTTCAACTTTCAGAACTCTGCTGCTTCCCAGACGGGTAAATATCCACTTATTTTTTTTAGGTTAAATACGTCCACTTACCTGTGCAGACTAAACCTTGAAATGTCTTCTCTGAGGGGATCCCTTCAGGGCTTCAAAGATAACTCCCCAGATGAAATTGTCCTAATAACGTTGACCGTAATACACACAACTAGGACGCACAGCAGTGATTCGAGAAGGGTGGGAGGCTGACTCTTCCATAGACAGGGGCTGGAGGCTTTAATACAAATTGCTTCAGCGCCGGACTGTCTCCTTTTTAAATGTCTGCCAGCTGAGATGTGCAGTTCCCTCCACATTATTGGCTAAGCGCGATGTAGAGAAAATCCAAACTATCCGCCCCTTCAACACTTGTGTGAACCCACCTCAAGAAGACCGAGAAGCAGAGAAAGTGGAGGGAGGGATTTCAACCACCTATGTTGTCTACATTAATCAAGACTCCGGCAACATTTCGGTGATAACCACATATGTGCGCGTAATTTGGCGATCAAGCCTATTTGACTGCAAGATGGATGTATTCGTTTGTCATTTGTCATCGTGATTGTTTCGTTTGAAGACATAACCATGCGGGTTGTTTAAAGTAGCATAGCCTACGTCTTAAGAAGCACAACAGACAGAAAATACTGTAGTTATATACTATAATATATATATAATACTCTACTTCACAAAACTATGTAGTGCCGAATGTTATCCAATTGGTCACTGCTGCTATTTTCATCCCTAAATAAATTATAAATACCTGTATAGTCCTACGACTTATAATATTCCAAACACGAATAATAACCATTGATGTGTAGTTCCTATTATTTATGTCAAACTATACATGGGCCTATTGGGCTATAGTGATCTCTGATCTCTAAATAGATAAATGCCCAAGTAAGTCTTTGTTTAAATGATATTTCAAAGACTACTTGGTTTTCTAACCGTTTTTATCTCAAAAGGAAAAACAGTTTGATAATGCTGAAAAAGCCTAATTAAATGCATCACATTTTAAACTCAAATTCGTTTGTAGACAAACATTTATTTGGCTGGTGCATATTGTACCCTGGGTTAATTGGATGAAACATGCAGAGGCCCATCATAGGCACCATATGAAACGTCTGTATTGATTTGTTCATTTTCCACAAGCATTTTCGGATGCGTCAATGTTGGGTCTTTGAAGATGCCATTGCTATATTTTTAATTTATAAGCTGGGTTTTAAGAGAACTGCATGTGATGACCTGGACCACTCGGAGCCTGCTTGACAGCCTCTTTATCGAGCTCGGCAAAGCAAAGCCGATGCACTGCTGCCCAGTGCCCATCTGTTGCGCACATGGCGCGGCCTGAACGCGCAGCCTTTTCATGGATAACAGTGCGAATCTAAAGACATGGACTTCAAAACACTGTATGAAGCTCGGACATTCCCCTGAGACGAGTTTGAGAAGGGTTGTCAACAGATCTAGTCGGTTCAAACAATTAAAATAGGCCTAGTGTCAGCCTCGCCAAATAGCCAGTTTATGACTACTAACGCAGATCTAACCTTCCAAACGTAAGTCTACACAATTGAAGACTGATAATTATAAATACATGGAATAATTTCACATAAACGTTGGCTACCGTTGATAGGCTTATTAGGGCTATTCATGAAGTCGTCATTAGCGTTGCCATTGTCAGGGACATGACAATTTAGCATGTCAGTTTAAAAGCGCTTTTAGGACGCCCCCGTGTGGCTTGTAGCCTATCTAGCCAGTCGTATTTCTGCAAATAAAATAAGACTAAATCTAATGTCAATCAATATAAGATTTTAATTGGTTGAGCCATTCCAAACAGCATATTCAAAAGGGTGCAAATTGTAAATGTACATGACACAATACCCAGATTAATACTGTATAGCAAAATTCGTTACCAAAATAAACTGCTTTGACATTTCATGTAGTGGAAATCCAGTACAATTACTGCAAAAAAATATATTTTTTTCCCCCAATCTTTTTTTTGAAACCACAAGTACAGTTGATTTAAAACATAATTTTAAATTAAAAACTTAATCTAAAGACGAATGTTCTTACCAATTGTACCTTGTCACTTGCTTATTGAAGCAGAACTAAATTAAATGTGTTGAAATGTCCAAGCTTCCTTTAGATGGAAAACTAGAGCAAAACTACATTTAGGCAACTGCTTAGAAGCATCGCATGAAGCAAAAGCACAAAAAAATTAAGACAATCAGAGAATCCAGGTCAAAATAAATTAAACTCCCAGAAACGGTTTTAAAAGCACCTCTTTACAAAACCTGGACAGTGAACCGAAAAATTGGCACAGAAGACTTTCTACAAATCGATGGGCTTGGTAGCAGACAGCAGTCGGACCTCACTGAGCGGGTTTCTAGGTGAACCCCTGTAATGCTGCACATCCTTATCAGCTACATGCTGCAGACGGGTCTTCCTGCCCTCCGACACGCCCGTCTTACCGACAGGGTCTGAAGAGTCGCTCGCTGACCTCGACGGCACCTGGTTCGTCACGTCACCCAGAGCACAAACCCTGTGCTTCCGAGCCAACGTGCTGCTGGGCTTCCTCGGCGGCACCGGGGGCGGTATCTTTGCGGCGCCTACTTTGCCCGTGGGCGGCGCGGCTGGTCCTTCTCCCTGGTACGGTTGAAGCTGGGACGCCGAGGGGAGGACGCTCTCCAGGCTTACCGACTTCCCAGCCGGACCGCTCTGGCTGGTGGAGAGCCGCAGGCCCAGCTTGGCTCTCCGGCTGTCGCCCAGGAGGGAGTTGATCCTGCGGACCGACTGCCGCACGGGCGTGCGCTGGAACTTCAGGGGCGTCCGGCCCCCTTTGGCCTTGGCGCCCCTGGGAGAGTACAACGTGAGCTTGTTGAAGTGCTGGATGTGGTCCGCCACTCGAGGCCTCTGAGATTCAGGAGATAGATCTCCCAACACTGGTAGCTGGTTTAGGGCCTCTGTCTTTTCGATCGTGGCACCGTTGCCTTTGTCCTCCTCTGAGGTTTTATTAAAGTCGCCGTGAAAGTCCAGGTTCATTCTACACGGGGTGGACTGTAAGCCGGCGGAGACGCCCAGTTTGAAGTGAGCGGGGCTCTGGATGTCCAGGGCATCGATCAGTTGGCTGCAGTTGATGTGTTGAACTCCCTCATCGGCCTCCTCGCCCCCCATGGAGCCGTTGTTGCAGCTTAAAGAGCCGGCCGCAGCACCACACAGGGAACCATCGGGGGTCTTAACCCCTCGGTTAAAATACAGGCCAGACTCGAACAGCGCACTGTCGATATGCAAAGGAGACAAAGCGGCCAGTTCCATCTGGCTGAAGGTGATGTTTTGGTCATCGGCCAGCTTTCTCTTTGGCGTCGTACGGCCGGATCGCTCGAGGTCTGTAGAAAGTACCCTGAGAGTTGGGGTCTCGGGGGGGGGCATCAGGAGGCTGGCTGAAGGCTGTGTCCGCTCGTCTTCTCTGGGGGTGCCGTCTGCAGGGACTTTGAAACCCTCAGATGGTTGGGTCGGGATGGGAGCCACCTGGGCGTGTGCGAGGGAACCGTAGTTGCTCTCCAGGCTCTCTGCGCTCGAGGCACAACACAGCCTCATGGGTAGGCTCGGCCCTGCGGGAGGCTTGCAGGCCACGATGGCCGGCTCTGAGAAGTAGTTGCTCTTCAGGCCTCGGTTCAACGGGGTGTCCGTGAACGACCTGCCACCGAAGGCCCGGGGGCCGTCCGGGGTCTCGGGGCACCATGAGGTCTGCTGGGGGGCCGAGTCGCGGTGAGGGGATAGCAGGTTGTCCTCAGATTTGCTGATGAACTTGGAGCCTACAGGAATTGGATGAGATAGTGGCAGTGATCAATACTGTTTTTTTTTTTTAATGCTGCATTTAAAAGTCTAGTCATTTGGATTTATGTGAATTTTGGGAATAAACACTTACTCTTTGACTCCTTTTTAGCAGCGGGGGTGAACTCTGCGTCTCTGGTGGGGCAAAAACTGCTGGTGCTCTCCTGAGTGGCAAGTCGCCAGCCAATGGATACTGATCCCTTTGTCCAATGAGAATGAGAAATGAGAGATGAGATCTACTTGGCTCTTGGGGAAGTCAAGCTAATATTGTATAGCAACAATATAACTAAGAGAGCAGTGAGTATTATGTTGTTAAACGTCCCTGACCGATGTTAAATGTAGTGTTTAAAAGGTTAAGTTATGATTTTTGGTTAGTACTTCAGAGGACAATTAAAATCACTTAGAAGTTTGTTTTTTAGCATTTTTATTAAGTCCAAACTATACATATAAAGTATAATACATTTCCCTGATATAGTATGAATATATTTCTGAACAGCTTATTAAATAAACCTGATTCAGGTTCCTTTTCATTAGAATAATTCTCTCTCAAAACATATTTAATATATTTTAGTGGTTTAAGTTTTACAGTGGTTTAATATAATGATAGAACTTAGTGTCTTCAATTGTATGCATCGTATATTGCATCATCAGTTTATCTAGGTCCTTTTATGTCATAAAATGTTTATAGCTCCTATTAAACCTCAAACCATGCTTATCGTTAAGACTTTGTTATACACCTATAATATAAAGTACCCAAGCTGACACAGCAAGACAATAAAAGTGCAACTGTGCAATACTGTACCCCATAACATCTCCTAGCGTGCATCATGTTATGCTAATTAGAATACAAATGCAATTCATTTTAAGACAAAAAAAATTCCACAGGGCGATTCATTAAGAGCATGGTATTTTGATTATCCAGGTTTAGAGGACATGATGGTTTGATTGTCAGGTCTTTCGGGCGCCCACACTTACAGCATCTTTGCTGCTCTTTCCCAGGCTGAAGCGCGAGCGGATAGACTTGCGAGGCTCTTCCTTCTTACTGACTTTGGGGGAAAAGCACCCAGCCTTTCCTGATTCAACTCTGGAACAACAATATGAATTTGAAAAAAAAGGCGATTAATATCGTATTCCATGTGGATGGGCCTATACAGACACACATGTACGCGGTGCCGGTGTTTGTTCAGGAGCCTGTACCTCTGGACGACGTGCCTGCTGCTCAGTCGTCTGCTCTTCCTTCGGGCAGCTGAGCGAACACTGGATCGTGCTGCTGGGGACATGGCATGCTTCGAGGAGGACTTATCCAAAACTCCTGATGCACTGTATGCTGCGAAATAATGACAGGATTGTTTTTTAAAAGATGCATGATCAACATTATGAAAGTCATTGTAAATTAGTAAATTAATCGAATGATTTATTAGTTAAAAATTAAAAAGGCAAAGCAATACCTGATCCAGGCGTGGAGGCTCCACTGAACAGAGCGTTTGGAAGAAATTCTAAACCGGTCTTTTTGATGGATCTACGTTTCTTGTTTGAGAATCCGAAACTCTGACCGGATTCCATGGGAAGTTTGCGCTTCGACGGTGTTGCGATCACAGGAGTAGCGGAGGAAAAGACTGGCAGAAATCACAAAAGTACCAGTTTATAATCACAAGCTCGCAGAACTACTTTCATTCTGTCAGAAAGCCAAACTATTTGAATGGAGCCGATGGGAGAAGATTAGTGCAATTGACAGACAAGCAGGCAAAGTCAGTCCAGACAGGCATAACTCATTCCGAGTGGATTACCATCACAGCAAGTGTGCATTCAGCCCAATGGAAGGAAGCACATGTAATCAGCGGAAATACAAAAAAATAGAATTACTGTTTGAATGACAGATTATATTTTAATGAGCAAGCATGATGGATACAGACATTTTTGCGATCATTCTGCAAGATGCCACATCGTTTGACGGCTTTGACGCACGCGGGTTAACCGCGATACCTACCAAAACTGTCTGTCTGCAAGGTTTTTGTAGGCGTTCTATTAGTTTTTATCTTATTCAGAGCACCATTGACCATATCTGAAACGTGAGACAAACCAAACTACTTACAGAGTACCGATCGGAGCCACTTCAAGCAATAGGTATGGCATTCATCACTGGTTAAAACCTGAGGCTGGATCATATAGTCGTACCTCCTAGGCTACGTCTACGCCTTCTGGAACCCGCGTTCTCCTGCTCCTCGTGGGACGGAGATTGGGAACCTCCGTCACAGCCCATCATGGCGGGAACCTTCTCCATGAGGAACGGTGGCAACATACCTGTACAGCAAGTAGATAAATATACCGCAACATAATCATGCAATCATACATTCATATGTTTTGGCATCAGGGTTCTCCTAGGTGTAAATTTACAGGCCATTGGTCGACTAGAAATTCACAAGAATATAATCTTGACCGCCATCTGCTGGTGAAGGGTCAGAGTATGTGTTGGAGCATGGCCTACAGTTGCATAGACTACCACTGCCCTCTTTGTTGCGATAGGCAGGGACACATACAGAGGTGAGGGGCCAGGGGCAAGTGCCCCGGGCATGACAAGGGCCAGTGAAATAAATAAAAATAATAAAATCAAGGGGCCCCAGCCTATTTTATATACTATTGACCCTACGTGGTGGATAGAATCGAACTAACCCAATGACTGTGGGCTTTAACACACACATGGCACGCCTATAACATATGGTTACATGTTCCCCGTAAACTCCAATTCTTTCAGCCATGTTGGCAGGCCCAACAAATGGCTAGCAGAAACTATGGTTGGCATTCAAGAGACACACTGTTGCAATCTCCATCATGTTCAAAATAGGAAGAAAAATCTGAACATTCGTTTTCGTTTTCCAAATGTTCATGCCCGACTTCGGGACAACCACCATTTATGAATACGAGCATCCTGAGCAACACTCTACAACTCCAGAGCGTGCACAGGCCAAAAATATTAGTGGCCAAATGGCGTGCACGTTGAGGAATCCAGTCAGTCAGGTGGATCTGTGAGGTGAGTGAGGTGAACGGGTCAGCAATGCGGTCGTACCGAAATCTTTGGAATTGTCTATGAAGCAGCGGATGACTGCCGCCTGCAGCCTGAGGCGTTTCTCCGTGTTGGCGTTCATCTTCTCGCTCCCGTCCCCAGAATGGAGGAGGTTGGGTGCCAGGATCACAGACAGGTTGCTGCTGTCCATCTTGTTCTCTGCACTCCTGGAGAAAGAAAGGGTAGCGAAAAGGGGACCCAGCCGGATGATTAAACCCCAAAAAAAAGAAAGGAGAAAAGGAAAGTCGTAGACATTCAAACTGATGATTAGAAGATTGCGAGTCGAAGATACCTCAGGGAAACGTGGTGGACGAAGTCAAAAAAGTGACGCAGGACGCTGAGGTTCTTCTCCGACAGAACGCAAGACAGCAGCAGCACGGCCGACGTCCTGTCCTCCTCTGTGGGGAGCTGCTGGGCTTTGAGCAGGGCCTCGTTCAGCTCCGTTGGCAGGATGGGCTCGGGCAGCTCTCTGAAGAACTGCTTCACCAGGCCGGCAATGTCGCAGGGCAGGGCGCCGGATAGGCAGTCCTCGCCCGCATCCAGCTTGGCCTGAACCAGGGGGAAAGAAAACCCAGCGCCGTCGTAAATGGTAAACGGACTGCAATTTTATAGCGCTTTTCTAACCAGTGGCCACTCAAAGCGCTTTACAATATTGCCGGACATTCACCCATTCATGCGCCCATTCCCACACTGACGGCGGTGTCAACCATGCAAGGCAACAGCCAGCTCTCCGGGAGCAGTAAGGGTGAGGCTTCTTGCTTAGGGACACCTCCCACACTCAGCTAGGAGGAGCCAGGGATTGGCCAACCCGCCTGATTCACATGCTGCCCAGTGCCCAGTCGTGTCAGACTTGGGGGTCCCGGGGTCAAGGTCGACCTCTCAATGGCAGGGTCAACCCAGGTCATCACTCACCCTGAGTGCCTTCAGGCGAACAACGGAGCCCGACTTTCTGAACAAGCCCTCTGTGTCTATGTGGGCCGTCAGCTGCATGCAGGCATCCACTAGAAACCTGTGGGAAGGGGAAAACAAACAATGTGTGTTAGATTAAAAAGACAAACTTCAAAATGCACGATTGGGAAATTGCATGAGCTTTGAACTGATTGGCTCCCACTTGCCTTGGCACACTGCCATGTTCCATATTATAATATGGAAGGCTCTCCAGCGACATCCCAAAAACCTTGGCCTGCAAGGGGAAAATACAAAGATGAACTCCATGATAGTCGGTGTAAATGAGAGAAAACCGTTGGCACAGTGCAAACCGTCCAGTGCTCAGCATCAGCCATGTGGTATTAACTCATCAGGTAATAGATGGTGAATTCTAGAATTCCAGGTCAAGCATGTGACCAACCCCTGGCTCAACGATTAAGCACAAGGTATGAGCAGGAACAGGGTAGCACAGCCCTTAATCCAAAATATCTTAAGAGCCAATGGAAAATAATTGAAAACTAACTTAGAAAATGAAGTTCAGTCGTTTTTAGTACAACCCATGCTTTGTTACTATCTAAATCTTGTGACTGTTCAGCAAGGATTTCTCAAAGGGTTGAGTCAGTATTGCGCGAATGGTAATGGAGACGTTTTAACTTATTATATAACCTATGGGTTTCTACGGAGTAGTTTCTTGTCCAGAGTCTCTGCAGTCAGTTTCATTCAAATGTCAAGGAAATATGGCCCTTGGGGGATCATACGTGGGCGCTCCATTGTTTGGGAAAAGTTGTACCATTATGTTTAAACTGCCAAACAATGTACACTTAACAGGCATACGTTACACAAATGGTTTTCTGAAGGGGAGGGGTGCATGGTTTCAACTATATGCAAATGAGATTAGACAATAACAACAATGAAGACATCTGTCAGGTCGATGCGTTGAATGTGCTCGAATTTGTAGTTTGATTTAAGTGACTTATCATGCCATAGGCAGATTTACATTTTTCTGGGAATTATTTGTTTAGTGAAAATATAAAAGTATATTGTTTGATATTGGTCCTACTTACCGATTGAGTAGTTACTGCCTTGCTGCCCTGTTTGTTTTTATTCCAATTCTTTATCTTTATTCCACAGGCAGCTCGCAGTTGCTCCACAGCCACCAGACGCATCACGTTTCTCTCCATCTCCTTCATGTGTGCTCCAAAAACCTTCAACTGTATTTGTAGCTTAAGACAAGGTGTCCCAATGCGTTCAACCTTGTTAATCGGGTACAAACAACCAAGACACCTTCCAATCCGGTGCGAGCTAGACTTCTTGTGTTTTAAAGCAAACGCAGTTTATAAATGCGTCATATCAGGTGCTGTAAAAACAGCAGACCCGACCAAAACTAGACGCAATATGAACTAAAACTACCGAAGGGTCTTCCAACGTGCATTCCGTTGACTGTGTATAAACCGCAGCTATTTTACGAGATTAACCTCGAAAACGGAGCCTTTGTTCTCGGTTAGCATGTACTCTGAAACAACCAAATACATTGTTACAAAGAAATACAACGCGATCGTCTGTAATCCATCATATATCTTGAATTAAAGCGTTAGCTAGCTAACTACATTAGCTTCAACGCAAGCTCCGTGGCACTTCTTTTCAACGGGGCAACTTCCGCAGATCATTCAAATGGCAGCGCTCCCTACACTCCCCGCTGTGATTGGACAGAGAGGTTTCAACGCATTGCCGATTCGGGCGGAGCTTTCACTTTTGGGCCAATGAGAGCTAAGTACACAGCCCAATTTCCATGGGCGAAACAGTGGTTGAAACCTTCCCACTTTTTCTGATAATTATATTTTCCTTGGTGGGGATCAACACTGCAGCAAAAAAACATTAAATCATATTCGGAATACGTTAATGTAACAACTGTTCTACAATACCCTACACTAATTATTTTTATTTTATTAGGTCATTGGTTTTCTAAATTGAATAAGCATGAATATGACTGAGATCCTTATAGACATACCATTTGATTCATGTTTCTATGCTGACCTTTACATGCATTTTCGGTTTATATTGTAATGTTGGCCAAAAAAACGTCTATCTTGTTTGAAACAGGCTGGCTCATCCCCAAATTGTGTTAACATACATAGGCCTACTTGTCTTCAGAGGTATGGAGAACACTGTGTCTGGAGAGGCAAAGAGAGCATCTTAACACAGAATAGCCGCAGGCAGGTTTGAAACAAGTGGCTGTTCTAGAATGCAACCGTCCTACCAAATGGGCGTCCATTCCAACCCTCTCCCCCATTGCCATTCCTGGATGTAGAGAGGCCTGTCAATGCAAGCATTCATCCCTCTAAGGCGGGACTCCTACTGCAATGCACGCTTCATTTGAATCCCCCATGGGGCGTAACCAAATGTTCCTGTATATTCAGTAGAGTGCTGCCCGGGAAGGACTCAAGGTAGTAGTAGGGGGAAACATATACTTATAGATCTGCTCTTATGCTGGTGGTGTTTGCTTTTCCTCCTGTATACAATTATCCAACACAACTAGATCAACTACATCTGTTCAAATATAGAAGGAGCTTGTGTTGAATGCAAAGTAGGATATTGGAATTCATGGTTGAAACTTTTTTTACAGACGTATTTTAAGTCCTTAACACCAACGGTAGAAATGGTAAGGAAGTATTGGCTTGATCCCAATATCGTGTAAAAGTTTAGTTTCTTCCACTTTTAAAACCATTAACATTGCCGGGATTCACACCAGATTATGCAATAATCTTTAATATCTTTCAACGTGTGTCAGACATCTTTCCTGCACATCAAACAAGTCAACAAGTCACGGAAAGATTCAAGCCTGCTGTCACAATGATTTATTTTTATTACAACAGCACATATATACAGTTGACAAAGACATACAAGTGCTTGTATGCATGGATGGTGTTGTGTGCATTTAGAAGCACTTCCTGTGGACAATGGACGGTCCTGCCTCATCATACTCCTGCTTGCTGATCCACATCTGCTGGAAGGTGGACAGGGAGGCCAGGATGGAGCCTCCGATCCAGACCGAGTATTTTCTCTCCGGGGGGGCGATGATCTACACAAGTTGGAGGAAAAACAAATAAAGAATTGTGTGTTATTGTAAGGTGGTTAGGTCACTATATACAGTACATGCCCTATGTTCTTCAGGCAAGGCTCAAGTAGACGAAATGAGGATGACTTTTGGTTTTCCCCTCACCTTGATCTTCATGGTGGACGGGGCCAGGGCTGTGATCTCCTTCTGCATGCGGTCAGCGATACCGGGGTACATGGTGGTGCCACCAGACAGCACGTTGTTGGCGTACAGGTCCTTGCGGATGTCGATGTCACACTTCATGATGCTGTTGTAGGCCGTCTCATGGATGCCAGCGGACTCCATACCTGGAATGGGATTGACACACAAAATGAACCTTCACGATAAAGATATTAAAACTGCAGAGGGAAAGAAAAGGGAATGTAACCGCCAGACCAGGTTAAAGTAATCCAGGTGACTCACCGATGAAGGAAGGCTGGAAGAGGGTCTCAGGGCAGCGGAAACGCTCATTGCCTATGGTGATAACCTGTCCGTCGGGCAGCTCGTAGCTCTTCTCCAGCGAGGAGGAGGAGGCGGCGGTCGCCATTTCGTTCTCAAAGTCCAGCGCCACGTAGCACAGCTTCTCCTTGATGTCTCGCACGATCTCACGCTCGGCTGGCAAAAACACGTAAAACAACCCCACGTTAATATGACTATGGAGAGGATCATGGAACGTTTGTGTTGCGGCCACTCAGACGTGAGCTGGACACAGAAGAGCTCTGCTGAACACACCAGTGGTGACGAAGGAGTAGCCACGCTCCGTCAGGATCTTCATCAGGTAGTCGGTCAGGTCACGACCGGCCAGGTCCAGACGCATGATGGCGTGGGGCAGGGCATAACCCTCGTAGATGGGGACGTTGTGGGTGACACCATCCCCAGAGTCAAGCACAATACCTATAACGGACATACACACGCACACACACACACACACACGCACACAATCACACACACGCACACACACAGACACAGACCGACAGACACAAACAGGCACAAGGAGCCATAATTAACCACGCGTGCCTGAGACTAGTGTGAGGACCAGCTGTCAAAAGGCGAGTAATCTCCCTTCAAACGCGTCATGTCATAAATACATACAATGCTGCTGACATCTGGGCCTCGCACCCTTAGCACTGCCAGCCAGGGCTTAGCACCCATCATTGGCAGTGACAGGGTGATTCCACCCAGAAGACGGATGACTTCAGTGTCACACGATGCCATGTAGTGCATGTCGAGAAGAATCTCTCTGCTGATCTTAACACATCCCACGTAAAGAGAGGCTAAACGATGGCCCTTTGGCTCTGAAGAGGGCTTTAGAGCCAAAGGGAGCTGGGAGGGTACGCACCGGTGGTACGGCCAGAGGCGTACAGGGACAGCACAGCCTGGATGGCCACATACATGGCGGGAACGTTGAAGGTCTCAAACATGATCTGCAGGAAAGAAACAGGATGTGAGACACAGAATGTTAGTGAATGTGGCTTTTAATAGATGAAGGTTATCCAGACTCTTTTGCGCGCACCACACAACAGACACAGATCCAAACTTGGATGATTTGAGGCTGTGCAATTGGGGAGGTGTTGGCGTTGAAAGTACCTGGGTCATCTTCTCCCTATTGGCCTTGGGGTTCAGGGGAGCCTCGGTGAGCAGGGTGGGGTGCTCCTCGGGTGCCACACGCAGCTCGTTGTAGAATGTGTGGTGCCAGATCTGTGACCAATACAAATATCCGATGTCAGTGCTACACTCAGCGGTGTGTCACATGACCTCCGTCCAGAATTAAGTCACAAGAATTGGTTGGGTTACGCTAAGACACAATTCTTGTATGATCGTATTCAGACAGGAAGCCACGGTCAACACACAGATACACATACACACACACACACACACACACACACACACACACACGCACACACACGCACACACACACACACACACACACACACACACACACACACACACACACACACACACACACACACACACACACACACACACACACACACACACACACACACCTTCTCCATGTCGTCCCAGTTGGTGATGATGCCGTGCTCAATGGGGTACTTCAGGGTCAGGATACCCCTCTTGCTCTGGGCCTCGTCACCCACGTACGAGTCCTTCTGACCCATACCCACCATCACACCCTGGGAACCGTCCACACAAAAGCGCAGGTGAGAGGACATATTGGATTAGCCAATAGAGTTCCTTCCATCTCTATTTATCTCTGCTCCTTAGCTTGATTGAATAGTCTACTGAATAACTAAATAATAATAACAATGATGGTACATTGGGGGGCATGGGAGGGGGCTTGTAGGGATTTGAAGCTCTGGCACCATTGCCATTATTACATTTACATTTAGTGCATTTAACTTACAATGATTCATACACCGACAACAGCGTCAACTAAGCTTGTCGGGAGCAGATAGGGTTAGGGTGTCTTGCTCAGGGAAAACTCGCCACTCAACGCTAGGAAGAGCCAGGCTTCAAACCAGCAACCTTCCGGTTGCACCTGGTCTCGGCCAACCCCCTTTTATTGAATTTCTCAAGGGTTTGTAGTCCCACCTGATGACGGGGTCTTCCGACGATGGAGGGGAAGACAGCACGGGGGGCGTCATCTCCGGCAAACCCAGCCTTGACCAAGCCGGAGCCGTTGTCGCACACAAGGGCGGTGGTCTCGTCGTCGTCGCACATGATTTGGCTTTGCTGGGGTGGTCTACAGGAGGACAGACAGGAGGAGAGACGGAGAGGGAGGGGACGGAGGTGTTAAGAACAGCTGTCTAAACTCCCTACCCTAGGATTGAGGGAAGGAGCTCAAAGGCCCATCAGGGCTGGCCCCCCGCTGAGCTCTCAGCCCAGTGTCGAGTGGGATTGTACTGAACTGACTTACAGGTGACACAACATATTATACACGACTCGGTCATACAATGTGATGAAACAACAACTATGTCTGTTCCTGTTTTAAAGATCCATCGAAGATGGATGATGATTGAACAATCAGGGTGATTGTTGATGGACAATAAAGTCGTCCCCATCTCCATCAGCATCCACTGTGTTTTCAGAGAGTTGTCAGGCATCCCCGCTCAAGTGTTGCCATCATCACGCATATTCACCAGAAACCACTAAGACAAACCACTTGCCCAGGCTCTATCTATAGAGCGCTAATTAGACATGCCTTTGGCTACTATTTCCGTCCCCGCCCGGTTGTACAAACACTGATACTGTATCTCAAAAGCCTGGAGGATGAGGATTGTTCCTGGGACACTACAGAGCTGCTGAGGCAGCACCAAAAAGGGGCATAACAGAAGGACCTGGGGGGTGGGACTATTCTGAGCCCTAGCCCCCCCCCCTCCCTCCCATGTACCTAGGTGGTGATGTTGGTGGAGAGGGGAAACAAGAAGGGTGTCTCTATCTGCAGCTATTTCAGGTTTGGGGGGAGCTTGTCTCAAAGCCAGGCTGGTCGGGTAGCTGTCAGTAAATGGGGACGCTTCTGTTTTACTGCATGCCTCCAAATAGTTTCATTCATTAGACCTCAACCAGCTTTGGTTGCAGTGTCTCCTGGTCTTAATTCACTCAATCAACACTCGCTTTTTTCCTGTGGATGCACTGAAGGCAGATGGGTGTTAGGTGCAGGAAATAGCTGGTGTTTGTATCTTAGTAGGTATTTCAATTTTGTCTCAATGTTTCTGAATACAAGATTTTAGTTCTGGTTCTGATTCTGGTTAGTGCAATAAAAGCACTGATATGTTAACTACTGAAGCAGCTTAGTAAAAGTATATTTTAGCATACATTATACTTAGGAATCATCTTTCTTAAATTATTTAAAAGTACAAAAAACAACCAATGTTGTGTATATTACATTTCTTGCTCAATGTTTGCTACTTATTACAGAAGAAATAGGCCAGTTGATGCGGTCAAGCGACTTATATGTTCACTGATCACCCAGTAAAGTATATTTAAGGGCATATGGATGTTTGATCTAGTTATTTCTTACTAGAAAGTGGATTTCTCTGTATCTGCATGCCCTTTTTAATTCAGGCATGAATAGTAATAAAGCGGTAATAGCAATATTTAGTATAAATTGCAACTCACAGTGAACAACATTTAATTGTTCAGTAATGACACACATTTCTTCCTAAACTTAGGCAACATTTTGTCTTCACTGCGCTACACCCAGATTTGCAATCAACCTCATAAATCCTGCTTCATAATTGGCCTCTATTTGTTGATCTACCAATTCAAGACACATTATTGACATTATAAAATGACCATAAAAATTGCATATCATAAAAATGCTGCCCATCATTTACCTGAACCTCAAACACAAGCAAACATCCTTCTGCATAAAACATACTGTATCCCAAAGGCCTAGCAGAATATCAATGTTTCCAAAAAGAGGTATGAAAGGAATGAAAAGAGGAAATGAAAAATAAATTGAAGGAGGGAAGCTGAGTTAAAGCAGAGTTAGAAGCTCCATCAAGTCCTGGACGTACTCACCTAGTTGCACGGATAGACGGATGCTTCCACTGGGACAAAGGCCCAGGATTTGAGCAGGCCTTAAATACGTCTGTGGCTGGGTCTGGGGCCCAGGGGGCGGGGCTTAGAGTTCATCACACAAGTCCAAAAAAGAGCTGCCAGTAAAAAACATGCAGATCAACAAGCCAGTAAACCTTAACGAGTGTCATGAACTAGTAAAAAAGGAATTTGAGCAACATGAGCTAATGCCTCCTTATTCTATTCTAAGATGTTATTGATAATTATTATATAGCTAATAGAATAAGAAATACATTTAAAACATTTAAAAATGTTTTACTTGGTCAAGCAATAATGCTCTCTTCCTTAAGCCTTCAAGCATAAAGATTTCTAAATATATTGTGTTCAGGGAAACATATATACCTCAAAGCATGACCGAATAACTATTTAATGTAATTATACAGCAGTTATCATGAATACAGGTGAAAACCTAAGAAATTATGATGTCATTCAATGAAGTTGACATGAGGCGTGAACCCATTAAGCCTCCCTTGGCTTACAAACACAATGTGTGACCTCAGTATCATATTCTGCTGCATACCCCTACAATACTATCCGATGTCATCCACCCACCTATCAGATTAGACACCCCAGGATCAACTACTAAATCCCCAGAAGCAACATGACATGAGATGTCTGGTTAAGGAGGTGGATAAACCATCCACATACTCAGAAGACGGAACAGTGTGAGTGTCACTGTGTGTGCGTGCGTGCGTGCGTGCGTGTGTGTGTGTGTGTGTGCGTGCGTGTGTGTGTGTGTGTGTGTGTGTGTGTGTGTGTGTGTGTGTGTGTGTGTGTGTGTGTGTGTGTGTGTGTGTGTGTGTGTGCGAGTCTGTCTCTTTATGTGTGTCTGGGTCTGTGTTTGTGTGTGTGGGCCTGTGTGTGTGTGTGTGTGTGTGTGTGTGTGTGTGTGTGTGTGTGTGTGTGTGTGTGTGTGTGTGTGTGTGTTTGTGTGTGTGTGTCTGTGTGTGCAAGCACAAAAGTGTGTGTGTGCGTTTGTTTGTGTATGTCTGTGAGCGTGTATGATTGTGATCATGTGTGTGAGCGTGTGCGAACAGTGTGTGAGCATATGTGTGTGCGTGCACTGAGCCCACCTAACACAAGCAACAGCTGACGGTAATGCCACTTGGGGTCTGTCTCTGATCTCACTGTCTCAGTGGCTCGCGGCTCTCACTGCCTCGTCCTGATTGGCCCAGCCGTCTCCTTGTAAGGTCATTGTGAGCGCCCCTGTCATTAATGTGCAGCCCACTGCTGCCGCTCCGCGGGGCCAGTGTGTGATATGAGTTCCATATTTGTCCCGCCCAATATCTGCACTTTATCTCCCCTTGGTGTACACTGGACCTTATGAGGTAATACTGTCCTCTGTGCAGCCTCGTTGTAGAGGCATCATTCAATGAGCCGTTGGTATGTCGTGACAACACTCCAGTCCACACATCTGGTAAGGCGAACTGCCCATACTCGAAATCTGAATCAGACACAGGGAGAGGAAGCAGGAGTGATCCGAACAGGGGTATACTGTTTCAAAAATGTGGCGCCTTTCCGAGTCAATTGGGTGAGACCAGAGCGGCCCAGGGGTAGTGAGTAAGGGGTATCTTGGTGGCATCTCGTCTCAGGGGGGAATGTGAAGTTGTACCCCCAAATACTGAAGCCTCCTATTAATAGTGTTTCCTCTCTATCTCCACAGATAGCGGCTGGATGAAGGGGGCTGGACCTGCCATCACAGTGTCTCTCCCTGAACGTCCTGAACGGGGGGGGGGTTCAAGCTAGCAGATGTGTGTTAGTATGTTTTGAAAGGTTATTATAGGGAGAGAGCCAAGGGGCTAAGTGAAGGCTTTGCATGCTCTGTATTTACAGATTTGATTTTTGGCGATATGGCATGCACGCAAAGTTAATATCTTTGCTCTGTAAGATAGCCTATAGAGATATGCTATATATTTTATTTAAGAAACATAATGGAGATTTGTTTTGAATTTGTGCAATCGCTTACTCCTCAATGCACATCCATTAAATTTGTCCCAAGGCCACTCTCAATTACCCATCCACCAATCATACACACCCTCGAGCCACCCGTATCAGAAATCTGTCAAAACGATCATCATCAAGTCGCTCCATTACTGCAACAAACTCTGCCAAATTATTTCTGGGTTTGAGTAAGTGTGAAACAGGGCCACCTAGTGGCGGATTACAAAAAAATCACATTGCAGTGACGTTTCTCCTGCGACGGGACGACGTGGAACGCGCCAGAGTTGCTGCGTTGTTTTGGTCGTGTCTACTCCGTGCAGCCTGTATCTAACCTTACAGATCGATCACTTGTGTGCAACTTATATTATCGGAAAGCGTTTGTTTTTTACTTTTCAAACGCTTTCATCGAGCGGATAGCTCTTTCTTCCGGGATGTGAATGTGTGAGCATTGGTGGGATGTAGTTTGGTCAGAAGCATGAATAGTCCGCATACTTTCACAGAAGAACGAGATGACTATTTAGTTCATCAGGAAAACGAACTAGAGGCCCTTTCGTCTATCTTCGGGGATGATTTTAAGGATTTACGAAATAACGATAAATGGAAGGTATTTCATATACAAACATGAAGCTAATGCGCACAGTGTGTAGTCGATTTGAGAGTTGTTGTGGCCACCATATGCCAAATCCCTCATGCATTACGGTTGTTTGCATGTACTTCAGATCAAAAGGCCCCCAGAGGTGTACCTCAGCCTCCGACCCAATGGCCTCAACACCGGACAGGAATCCTACGTGGCCGTAGACTTGCAGGTCAAATGCCCAGCCACGTACCCCGATGCGTAAGTACATGCCATGTTCAATACACCACCTGTGCCACACCCACAAGCCATCTGCTAGTGTGAGTGTGAGTATGAACGATGGCAGCAGCTGTCCAGAGAGCAGAATGGGATAGCTATAAGTATGTAACCGACTGTGGGTAATATATCCGACAGGCCTCCCGAGTTGGAGCTGAAAAATGCCAAAGGCCTCTCCAATGAAAACCTCCAGTGTCTTCTCAATGAGCTTACCAAGCTTGTGTTGGTGCGGCGTGGAGAGGTAGCCCCACACACACACACACACACACACACACACACACACACACACACACACACACACACACACACACACACACACACACACACACACACACACACATCCTTTAACCGACCGTCCTCTCCCACAGGTGATGATCTATGAGCTGGCTGACCATGTCCAGGGTTTCCTAAGCAAGTACAACAAGCCCCCTCCGAGCTCCTTCCATGAGGAGATGCTGAAGAACCAGCGACGGCATCAGGAGAAGCTGGACCTGGAGGAGAAACGGAGGCTGGACCAACGCCGCAAGCAGGAAGAGGAGACGGTCTGCCGCCGCGCCCTAACCACCAACTGAAGCAGATCCTAGATGGTTTTCTGTGGAATATCTTTTTGGGGGGACCTTGTCTATAGACTAACCTGCATGGCGTCTGTGGGGTTTTCTAGGAGAAGGAGATCATGGCTGAAATCCAGAGAAGGGAGGACGAGAAACGGGAAGAGAAGAGAAGGAAGGAAATGGCCAAACTGGTTTGTTAAAATCTCCCATATTCATGAACAATGGCTCACTGTTCTCCCAACTTAAATGTTTACATTGATGTTGAACACACATTCGTTGCATGAACAGCCAGACTCTCCTTTTGTTGCTGTGTTTATGTGAATGAATGAATGAATATTCACAAAGATCTCTTGTGTTCGCCTGCAAAACCACTGTTTCTGCCCTATCTGCAGTCATTTGATGAAAGTAAGTGGGGCTGTACTGAAGTAGAACAGCGGCACTGCACTGAAACACAACAAGCACAGACAACACACTTCTACTCTTGCTCCAGGCTGCTGTCATTAGGGTTACCGATCCCAGAACCTTTGCGCTGGGAGTCAAGATACGACCCTATCTTAGGGCCGACATACTGCGGAGATAAGCAGATAATAAGTTGGATAAATGTGGCGTTTTTTCCCCTCAGGAGCGTCTTGAGAGTATGGAGCAGCCCCCCGCGTCAGACCCCCTGCGGGGCCGCAGCTCACCCAGCTTCACCGGAACAACCCCTGAACCCCCGGACCCTAAGAGAGGCACCCGGCGCCGGACCACCTCCAACACCCGCCACAGGTACCCCCCCCCCCCACCAGACGAGGATAAACACTTTAGGATGGGTCCATGCTGTGTCACGTGGTACGCATTAGGTCTGAGCTACAACTACTATGCAATATCTATATAAACCTAGTAACTTAATAACCAATGAAGTTATTCATTTTTTTTATATTAGTTATTTTATGAACTTGTTTCATTCTCTTTTAGTTTCTCCAATTTTGATTGTATGCTGTGATGGTCTCAACCGCCCTTCTAAAAGTGTTTAGTGCTCAACGACTAGATACGCTTCTAACCTCGCATCGCTTTACCAGACGAGAGACATTCAACGAAGACAGCCCTCCCCTGCCGAATCCACTCCTCTTCAACAAAGGATCAGCGGGGGAACTGCTGGTCCACCGAGGGAAGTGCCTGGGTAAGAACGACTCAGTTGGGCCCTGCTTTGTGATTCGGACAGGTGGTTTGGAGTTTGACCCCTGTTAGTCCGCCAGCAATTCTGTGTATTCATGCGTGAAGTCGGAATGTGTCCCTACAGGCGAGAGTGAGCGCCTGGGACGCAGCGTCTACTGCGGTCTGGAGGCCCATTCAGGGGAGTTTGTGGTGGTCTATGAGTGGGCACTGCAGTGGAACAAGAAGATGGGGAAGTTCTTCACCGAGCAGGAGAAGAGCAAAATCGAATACTGTAAAAAGCAGGCGAGTCCCAACAGTGCCAGTTTTTCTTAAAAAACAAGACAAAACTCAGATGATATTTACCTCTCAAAATGGTGTGTGTGTGTGTTAGTTAGTGTGTCTACAGTACGTATCTGCATGCCTGTGCGTCTGTTTTATTCACACACGTTGTCCCCCCCCCCCCCCCCCCCCCCGATAGATCCATGGCGCGGAGAGCGAGCTCAGCTCCCTGCTGCGGCTGGAGCACCCCCACCTGGTGCGCTACCAGGCACTGAGCTCCAGCGAGCGGGACGACTGCCTGGTGGTGGACCTGCTGGTGGAGCACGTGGCCGGCGCCACCTCCCTCAACCAGAGCCTGCTCAGCCAGACCCCCGTGGCCCTGGACCGGCTGCGGCAGCATGCCGCGCAGCTGCTGGCCGTCCTGGACTACCTGCACGCCAACTCGGTGGTCCACAAGCAGCTGGGGGCCTCCAGCGTGCTGCTGGACCCCCGGGGCGGCGTGCGGCTCACGGACTACAGCCTGTCCAAGAGGCTGGGCGACGTGCTGAAGGAGGAGGTGTTCGAGCAGGCCCGCGTGCGCTTCTGCGAGGAGACGGCTCTGCCCGCCCGCACGGGCAAGAAGGGTGACGTGTGGAGCCTGGGGCTGATGCTGCTGGCGCTGAGCCAGGGGAAGGAGGTGAAGGAGTACCCGGTGGCGGTGCCCGCCGGCCTGCCCGACGACTTCCAGGACTTCCTCAAGAGGTGGGTCTGAGCGAGTCATCAAGTCAGCCTCTTTGTCTTTATCGCACCTCCGACACGTGACTTGGCCTATTGTGTTTGATGTGGCGCTTTGTGTGTTTTGAAGGGCGCTGCCTCATTCTAAACAGGATTAGAAAGTGGGTCACGCCTACATTTAGTATTTGGTCTGATGTAAAGCTTGTTTGCTTTTTGTTTCACATGCCTATGTTGATAATCCTCCCCCATATTATGCATCCAGCCAAGATGGCAATCGGCTCTTTTAAATAGGAATAATACGATGTAGATTGGGGCGCTTCGAAACCATACTGACAACAGCTTCATAATCGGCGATGTGTGTGTGTGTGTGCGCGTGCTCATTCGTGCGTCTATGCGTGTGTGTGTGTGTCTGAGACGATGTATCAACGTTGTGCTGTTCTGACGCCAGGTGTGTGTGTGTGAACGACGTGGACCGCTGGAACACCAAGCAGCTCCTTGAACACTCCTTCCTCAACCCCCCACCACCGAAACCAGTCCCCCAAGCCCGGGACTCCAGCCCCGAAGGTACGGCAGGGTCCGCACAGACACACACAGGAGCGGTGTGTGTCTCCTGTGAGACACACTTCTGCGCGGTGTTGTTGTGGTCTGTCCCCGTCTGAGCGGTGTTGTTGTGGTCTGTCCCCGTCTGAGCGGTGTTGTTGTGGTCCGTCCCCTTCTGAGCGGTGTTGTTGTGGTCTGTCCCCTTCTGAGCGGTGTTGTTGTGGTCTGTCCCCGTCTGAGCGGTGTTGTTGTGGTCTGTCCCCTTCTGAGCGGTGTTGTTGTGGTCTGTCCCCTTCTGAGCGGTGTTGTTGTGGTCTGTCCCCTTCTGAGCGGTGTTGTGGTCCGTCCCCAGTGGAGGCGGAGGACTTCCCGTCCTCGGTGCTGCCCCACAGCCACATCCTCGGCGCCCCCTTCAGTGCCGTGTTGCAGCCCCAGTTCTCCCGCTATTTCCACGAGTTCGAAGAGCTCCAGCTGCTGGGGAAGGGAGCCTTCGGGGCGGTCATCAAGGTACACAAGGTTACATTTACATTTAGGGCATTCAACAGACGATTTGATCCAAAGCGACTTGCAATCAGTACATTTGTGTGTGTTTTATTTGAAAGTGTTAGCATGATTAATAAAAGGGTGAAACATGGGTCTGCTAGCGGTTGACACATTTCTCCCCACCAAAGAAGCACAACGCCAGGGGAGGCTCAAAGCATGTGGAGGTGAATCCTAATCAAATATATTCTTCCTGAAACTGATGACATTTTGGTGTTTCAACCACTTTCTCGATTTCCAGCCGTCTAGCTTTCAGAATTAAAACTTGCCCAAGGTGGAAAAAGAATTGACACAGTCACAAATTTTCCGATCACCCCGTGCAGTACCCATGCAGTACCCCTAGGGGCACGCGTACCCCCTTTTGAGAACCACTGCTCTACACTATCCGGCCCCTTCCCCATGAACTAACCGCTGTGTTCCCTTCCCCCACCAGGTCAAGAACAAGCTAGACGGCTGCTACTACGCCGTGAAGCGCATCCAGGTCAACCCGGTCAGCAAGCAGTTCCGCCGCATCAAGGGCGAGGTGACGCTGCTGTCGCGCCTCAACCACGAGAACATCGTGCGCTACTACAACGCCTGGATCGAGCGCCACGAGACGCCGCCCGCCGCCTCCAGGTTAGACTGCTCCGACAGCTCCGAGCCCCGCAGCCCCGTCGACAGGCGGGCGGCGGCCCCCGGCCCGGCGCCGGCGGCGGCCAGGGGCCTCTCGCTCGGCCTCAACACCCTGGGCCTCGACGACGGCGTGGAGAAGAACGCCCCGCCCCCCGCGCTGGCCAGCTCGGTGGAGTGGTCCACGTCCATCGAGAGGTCGTCCAGCGCCAAGTGCAGCGGTCGCCACTCCAGCGAGGAGGACGACGATGATGATGACGACGACGACGAAGAAGACGTGTTCGGGGCGTCGTTTATGTGAGTGTTGCGCCGTCGCACGTTGGTTCATTGGCGTTTTGGATCCCGAGCGATGGCTGATTATTGGTTGTTCCTCTGTGGATGCAGGCCGTCGGCCTCGGACTCGAGCGACATCATCTTCGATAACGGCGATGAGAGCGCTGAAGACCTGTCAATGGTGAAAACGCGCTGACTTATACTTATACTATTTCTTTCGCGTTTATTTAACCATTTTATTAACAGAATATTTTTTTTGCAGGTCGAACCAAGCAAAAGGCAAGCCGTCGACACGACAGAGAGCACAGACTCGGAGCGATCTACCCTCATCGTACATTACCTGTACATACAAGTAAGGGCACACCCCGTAGGGCTGCGGTACCACCCCCTCACCACTAGAGGGGCTCGTTGGCCTGATGAAATAACAACAACACCACCACCCCACAGATGGAGTACTGCGAGAAGAGCACGTTGAGGGACACCATCGACCAGGGGTTGCACGAGGACAGCAGCCGACTGTGGAGGCTCTTCAGGGAAATCCTGGACGGCCTGGCGTACATCCACGAGCAGGTCTGCGTGTGTCTCTGTGTGTCAGTCCAGCCCCCTTTGAGTGTCAGACAGATGGGGTTGAAACACGGTAACACGCCGCCAGAAGTGTGTGAAGTCGAAGCGAGCGCCTCTGTTTCCACTCAGCCCTTGCGTGGCGTACGCGACGCGGAGCGCGATGAATTAAGAGACGGGGGAATAGCTAGTGCCTGGCTTACGGTGTCACGTGCGATCAGGAGAGAGCGCGTGCGGCGGGAGAACGCCGCGGGGTTAAGTCGAGGTCTGCTTCGGGTTCATTCCCCTCTCATGCTCCGCCAGCGAAATGACACGATCTTGCTTTCATCTTACATGGGATATGCTTTGATAGTTTCACACCACATAACACAGATGGGTTGTCAAGGAGGCCTTCAGGGTTAATTCTGGGCCTGGGGAGGGATCCCCCTTAGGAATGGCTTTAGTCAACGTACACTGGAACGAGAGGCTCGCTTTCACCGAAGCCCCGGGTTCGGTTATCGGATTAAAACGTGTGATAATCTGTTTGAATTTAGCATAATTAAAACAGTGTAGGTTTGTCACAGGATTAGCGTGACTTTTTAATGCATAATGTACAGTTTGAACCAGTTGGTTATCATGATTCTATCCTTTGTCATAGATCTTTTAGGTGGTTTAAGGTGGTTTTGTCATTAACACACATTTCACTACTTTCTCACTACTCCATGCCTGCTCTCAGGGTGCACTCACTCTAGGCCATCTGGCCGTGGCCGTGGCCGTTTTCACACTTTAGATGCTAATGAGCCGAAACGCGCACACGCACGGCTACGCAACCTGAGCTGGATGACGTATAGTCCTTGCGACGACCATGGACATAATAAAGGCGACGAGCCTTCTTTCCCATTAAACGGTAAACATGGCGTCTAGCGGTTCAACCGTTGCTGTGTTCTCTGTGTTGTTGTCCATTGTTGTTAAAACTCTGACTGGCGGCAGACTTTATTATGGTCCATGCAGCGGACGCGTGGTGATGACGTGTTACGACGTGATGACGTATGTACAAGAGCCTACCGTGGCCAGGCCACAGTTGCAACGGTCAACGGCCACGGCAAGATGGCCTAGTGTGGGTGCACCCTCAAACTCCTCTCCCTTTCTCCTCTCCACCCCCTCCTCTCCACCCCCTCCTCTCCACCCTATCCTCCACCCCCTCCTCTCCACCACCCCCTCCTCTCCACCAGGGTATGATCCACAGAGACCTGAAGCCAGTCAACATTTTCCTGGATTCCCAGGACCATGTGAAGATAGGAGACTTTGGCCTGGCCACGGACCACAGAGCTAATGTGGTAGGATGGATAGGCTTCCTGCTATTAATATATACTACATATATATATATATATATATATACACACATACATATCTGTGTTAATTATATTTGAATTAAAACATACAATCAATCAGGTTTTTCAATTTCATCCATAGAACAGAGTGTTGGCTCATAATCGTTCTCACAAGCCCTAACTTATGATCCTCTTACTTGGAGAACCATGGATATAATGATCCAATTTGTCAACTTATTATCTGTTGATTAAGATGGCTGAATAACTGAATTACACAGACCACACAACCCTACAGACCGTAAGCGATAAACATAATTATAATGTATGAATATACAAATAGTATACCTTGATCTGAATTCAAAACGATAATATTGAATTGTCCAGTCTTACTTACACCACTAGGGGGTGCTAATGTCCATCTCCTGGTTACTGCTCCCCAGGCTGCAGGTAAACTGGAGCTGGAGGAGACTGGCCCTGCGGTGATGCCTAAGTCGGATCCTTCAGGTAACCAACGGGACTACGCCCGCTCCTTCATCCGCTCTGCGGTAGCACCCTGCCCTGGCAGGGCTCTGCTCTGTTTACTGACCAGCTGCAATGCTTTTGTTCCATCGTTGCCCTGCCAGGCAACATGACCGGCATGGTGGGGACAGCCCTCTACGTCAGCCCAGAGGTCCAGGGGAACGCCAAGGCCACCTACAACCAGGTACCGCGTCCAACCTCGGCTACAAAGTCAGTTTATTATAGAAGGTCGTGTTTCTTGTGTTAACAGATCAGACGGACATTTAATCAATCCCAGATGGGAGCTTCAGGACGTCAACGTTCCCTGATGAGGAATCCCTCCTAGGGCGATGTGTGGAGTATTGACTCCTCACCCCTGGACCACCAGGGGACCAGCGTACATGCATGACTCACAACACAGGGGAGGTTTTCCCGAGGCCCGGCACCGATATGGAGAGCTGGAGAGCCCCGTCCCACATGCTCCATCATGACTCCTAATCCCCTCCCAAAGCGCTCATGCATTCCGCCTCATTAACCCTCCGCAAGCCTAACCACGCTCCGGTGTCCTCTCCGCCCCCCCCCCTGTCCGCTCCGTCCCCCAGAAAGTGGACCTGTTCAGCCTGGGGATCATCCTGTTCGAGATGTCCTACCGACCCATGACCACTGGCTCCGAGCGGATCTCCGTGATTGGCCAGCTTCGCACGGTCAGTCTCCTGGCTCCACCGTGCCCTTCTGGGAGACTGTGGTGGTGGTGGTGGTGGTGGGGGGGTGGGGGGGGGAGGATGGTGGGAGGCGGGCTCGTGGCTGTTCACCACATGTCCTTCCTTTGTCTTTCAACAGGAGGCCATTGAGTTCCCGGAAGACTTCGACCAGTACGAGACGGGGATGCAGGTGAGTCAGTCTGTTAGCGTGGCGTTCGCTCTGCGTAGCGTACGTGGAGCTCGGTCGACGACAGGCCACATGGCGGCAGTAAAGTCATCACCATGCCGGGTTTAATCCCCGATAATTAGGGGATTTATTTAAGGAAGCAATTTAGGGGTTTTAACAACAGTCCCCCCCCCCACCCTCAAGGAAACTTAATGAAGTGGGTTACTTAGTGATGCTATGGGGGGGGGTCGTGGTCCAATCTCCACTGCAATGAACACGTAAGATTAAAAATCTTATCTTACATCCCCCAGATCTGATGCAGCCGGGGGCTTGTGCAGGAGAGAGAGAGCCTGACTAACCCTAACCCTGACCTGTAAATATAGCCCCCCACTCAACGATTAAAACGTTTCCCCCCAGAAGTTGGGGGGAAAAGCCTTCGTAGGCAGGGAACAGCTCAAACACTGTGTTTGGCTTTCCTTTAAATCATGTAGCCTAAGGAAAAAAACGATCTCGAGGCAAAATTCAATTCAATTCAATTCCTGCTCCTGTTCCAGAAATATTTACAATCCGGTACGACCGCAACACACGTTGCCGTTCTAGGATGACACGAAACGGAGTCAATGAATGTTGCTTTTTTCCCTACTACTCAAAAGTTGACTTATGACTTGTAGTGAAGAAAGCTGCATTCATCCCCCCCCCAGAGGAAGGTGATGCTGTGGCTGCTGAACCACGACCCGGCGCTTCGGCCCACGGCCCAGGAGCTGCTGCGGAGCGAGCTGCTGCCCCCGCCCCTGATGGAGGAGTCGGAGCTGCACGAGGTGCTGCAGCACACCATGGCCAACGTCAACGGCAAGGCCTACCGCTCCATGGTGGGCCAGCTGTTCGCCCAGAACACCACGCCCGTCATGGACTACGCCTACGACATGGACCACGACAAGGTGGGGGCGGTGTTGATGTTGTTGTTGTTGTTGTTGTTGTTTGTAGACGAGTGTCCACATAGAGGTTCACTGTTTCGATTCGGATAACGAGCGTTAATGAAAGGATGTCTGTCATTAAGAAATGCATCATTAAAAAAAGGATACATTTTTCAAAATTCAAAATTAATTGAAAAATTCTAAAAGTATTAACATTATACATATAATTGCTTTCTGCATAAAGAATAAAAGGAAACTTTTTTGGGTTAAACTACGTATACTTCTGCG
The DNA here is from genome assembly GCF_026213295.1 of Gadus chalcogrammus. Lineage (NCBI taxonomy): Eukaryota > Metazoa > Chordata > Actinopteri > Gadiformes > Gadidae > Gadus > Gadus chalcogrammus. Next base: position 11,282,140 of record NC_079416.1, on the reverse strand, counting down.
TACTGTGAGATGTGGTGACAGAGAGCATTTTTGCCCAATCAACATGACTAATTAATGTTGATTCCTTTTTGAGAATAATTGCTCTAATACTGACGAGCAGACCTTGAATAGAGGGAACCACCCAGCGATGAAGCTCTTATAATCCCAGCAGTGTTGTTACTCCCCTTCACCTCTAGGTGTCACTGCAGACACATTCATGTGAGGAGCCTCTCCTGGTCCTCCGCGTGTCGTCCCTCACTCACCAGGGCTGTTAGCCCGGTCCGATGCAGGGCCAGGCTGGCGGTGAGCGGTGAGCCCTGTGGCCGTCCTCAGCTGCGTCCCTCTGACAGAGCCTTTGTTTGTTTGCTCGCCTCTCCTCCAGGGCTTCCATTTCTACAGCGCCAAATTGCAACAGTATGTGTACGAAACCATCACCAGAACCTTCAAGAAGCACGGTCAGTCCCCTGCTAGTCACACACGCGTACTGTTGACATACTCTGTGTGTGTGTGTGTGTGTGTGTGTGTGTGTGTGTGTGTGTGTGTGTGTGTGTGTGTGTGTGTGTGTGTGTGTGTGTGTGTGAGCATGAACACGTGCGCGCGTGTCTGTGTGTGTGTGCGTGCTTCACATAAATATGCACACATGCTATGTTGACACGCTTGTGTGTGTGTGTGTGTGTGTGTGTGTGTGTGTGTGTGTGTGTGTGTGTGTGTGTGTGTGTGTGTGTGTGTGTGTGTGTGTGTGTGTGTGTGTGTGTGTGTGTGTGTGTGTGTGGGGCCCACCTGGACTCCTGACCCGCTGTGCGGCGCTGGGTCTCGTTGCGGTCCTGGATCAGCCATCTGCTGCAGCGTTGGGCTCCAGAACAGGCCCCACATTGTGTGACGGATGGGGGGTTGGGGGGGGTGGGGGGAGGAGGTGGAGGAGAGGCGCAGGTGAAGCCAGCCGCGGCTATTTTAGTCCCCACTCCGCACTGATGACACCCAGCTGCACCTATTTGTTTACGCACGTTTCCCCCTGTACCTACCCGGGGCTCACATCTGGACCCCGGGGGCCGAGGGTTGTGTTATCTTATGGGAATGGCGTTGGACGTCCTGGTGTCAATTTTGCATCATAGTGAGCGTGTGTGTGCATGCACAGACCTCAGGATAACAAGGAAAGTGTGTGTGTGTGTGTGTGTGTGTGTGTGTGTGTGTGTGTGTGTGTGTGTGTGTGTGTGTGTGTGTGTGTGTGTGTGTGTGTGTGTGTGTGTGTGTGTGTGTGTGTGTGTGTGTGTGTGTGAACTCCTGTATCTCCAGGTGCTGTGCGTCTCCAAACCCCCCTGCTCCTTCCCAGGAACAGGAAGTTGTACGAGGGCGCCGAGCTGGCCTGCTTCATGGACCACAGCGGCATGCTGGTTACACTGCCCTATGACCTCCGAGTGAGGAGAACACACACACACACACACACACACACACACACACACACACACACACACGGAGAGTGTGAGCCTGCAATCAGCAGTAGCTCCTCAGATCTGGGCTCCTTCAGGAAGGCCAGAGGACTAAATGGCTGTTTCCACAAAATGATTGATTACAGCCTGGCTGGCAGCACTGTGAGGTGTCCCTCCAACGGCGCCCAGCGTCCTCTTTGATCTGGGTTCCCTAATGGGTTTCTCTTCTCTTTCCCCCCTCTGCAGATGGCATTCGCAAGATACGTTGCGCGCATTAAAATCACCAACTTGAAGAGGTACGGTTTCAGCACTCAATTGATGTTAATGTGACATTAATGAGCTCATCCATTGTGTTTTAATAATAGAAAATCCACAATAATGTAGATATAATAATAGCTGCTGCTGGATGCAGTGTTAAATTGAGTGAGTAAGGAGATTCAGGAATCTTCTGCTTCCGGCTCCCCGGTCCCCCTCTTCCTCCCTCCTCCTCCCTCCTCCTCCTCCTCTCTCGGCCTCCCAAAGGTACAGCATCGAGCGCGTGTTCCGACCGCGGAAGCACGACCGCGCCCACCCCAGGGAGCTGCTCGAGTGCGCCTTTGACATCGTCTCCCCCGTCACCAACAGCCTGCTCCCCGACGCCGAGGTGATCTACACCATCTCCGAGATCATCCAGGAGTTTCCCGCCCTGCAGGTCAGCATCGAAGGCCCCTTAAGGCCCCCCAAAAGCTCCTGTTACTACTCCGGTCCCGTCGTCGTAGCCAACGCTCGGCACGGCATGCGTGTTGCTGAGCAGGATGAAAAGAAGTTGTCCTTATGTGAAGATGATTTTGTTGTGGAAATTGCCAAAGCATTTCTAATGCAAGACGACGTTTTCGTGAGCCAAGGTTACAGCTTATTTCCTTCTATTTAGGAAGTCCTCAAAATCTGTAGTGTTGCCAACACAAAGTCCGTTCTTATGTCTTGTTACTGATGCGTTCTTATGTCTTGTTACTGATGATGCGCCTCCCAAAACAAGTGTGGTGCAATGCTAGAACCTCGCTTGCTTTCGACCCAAAACATAGAATTACCTAAACCTCTCTGCAAATATTCATCCATTACATGATCACTGAAATATCTATAAAGGACACTGGATAGAAAGATGGAAATGTGGCATGCATGTGTTTGCAAACTGTTTGGGTGGAGCCTTTTAACACCACAGGAGGGGAGTCACGGAGAAGGGGCCGAGGGACACATTGTGCACGCACACAGAGGCACGCACACACACACACATGCACACAGGGGAAGGAAGCGGTTATCGGCGTGTTGCTTGGTGAGGGAGCGATATCGGGGGCTGGTTTGGGAAAGTTCAAGCCTGGTGTTTCTCCTGACCGCAGGAGAGGAACTACAACATCTACCTGAACCACACCAGCCTGCTGAAAGCCATCCTGCTCCACTGCGGAGTGCCTGAGGACAAGCTGAGCCACGCCTCCAACATACTGTGTGACGCTATGGTCAGCGCATGCACACACACACACACACACACACACACACACACACACACACACACACACACACACACACACACACACACACACACACACACACACACACACACACACACACACACACACACACACACACACCTGCGCCCCAGATGTTTGCAGTGCCGTATCCATAATCTCTCAGAGCCAAGCGAAGCACGACCCGGGGACTGACCCCGCCCGCCACGGTGATCAGGACATTATATAACCGCTGTGTAACCTTTGACCCCTTGTTTCCCTTTCTGAACCCCCCCCCCTCAAAGAGTGAGAAGCTGACGAAAAGGGAAGTGGAGGCCAAGTTCTGCAACATGTCACTGTCGACCAATAGCGTGAGTGTTGTCCCTGCGGCTGTGGAAACACGCCCCGTGTTAACATCTCCCCCTGGGGCTGTTTTGAGTGAGACTCACGCTATTTGTGGCGTGCAGGTGCAGACGCTCTACAAGTACATCGAGCAGAAGGGCGACCTGGCCAGCCTGGGGCCGCTGCTGCACTCGCTGACCAAGCAGAAGACGGCCGTCACCCAGCTGGCCAAGCAGGGCCACAAGGACCTGGAGGAGCTCACGGCGCTGCTGAAGCGGCTGGGCGTCAAGCTGCAGGTGGGCATTCTCATGTTTTAGTGGAGTTTTATCGCAGGCTAAGTTTCCACGTAACGCAAGGATATTGGTGCAGTGCAAAGTCTTAAAATACCAACCACAATCATACGTTGATATGAAAAAGAAATTAATTATAATTATAAAGAAAATAATTTGTGAATTGTGAATTAGGAAGAAAGTGTAACGCAGAGACAGTGAAAATAATCAGAATCTGTGGGGGCTGAGTCACTGATTCGTTAGCGGGGCTTTACGTCAATTAACATCAAGACGGTTGAAGAGTTCAGCGCTTCGTTTTATGTTTGCCATCCGAAAGTGGATTTCTGTTTAGCTAATCTTTCGTCCTGTTTTGTTTGTGTTTGTTTGTCGTTATTCACAGGTGGTGGTGAACCTCGGGCTGGTGTACAAGGTCCAGCACCACTCCGGGGTCATCTTCCAGTTTGTGGCGTTCATCCGCAAGCGCAAGCGCATGGTGGCGGACATCGTGGCGGCGGGGGGACGCTACGACCACCTGGTGGGCTGCTGCTCTAGCGTCTCTTGTACAGATGGAACACTGCTCTCTGCGTGTTTTATACCTGCAGGCACCTTTGAGGAAGATGCTGAACCCCTTATCCTAAAGCCTCCTAGCGCCTAGGAGAGAGTTGGGGGGGCGGACATACATTGTACACACCACCGACCCGACAGGTACCAGTCCCTGGTATCAGTCCAAAGCAGTCGGTGGTGCGACTGCTTTGGACAAGCGTCGGAGTGGCAGGAGTGATCACCGAGAGACCGACTGGTTTTGGCGATCACTCCTGCCTTGCTGTCGGGTCAGTGGTCCATACAGAGATTCTGGTAGCAATCTCTGTAGTTGTCATCTGTGGAACACGGAGAGGGGTTCCACACATGAAACTCTTCTACCAGATCCTCCTAGCCTTCTCTGACTATTCGCCAATCGAGCGGAATCTCATCCACTCCCATAGACCGGAATGAGCTCATCCTGGCCAGGCTAACATAATTTGCATTCATTTTAAGTAACGGCATATTTGTGTATGTTTGTGTATTCCAGTATACTATTGGAGTGCCATTTCAAAAACGTGCTGGTTCGGAACGTGACGTTTTCTTGGCCTCCTGTGTTGCTCCTTGCAACTTTCTCGAGTATCGCTCATCCAAACGGCTTCAGATCAGACACAGTGGTTCTTTGGCCCCTCAGCAATACACTCGCCAGGTGTGAAGTCGATCGGATGAACGGTGGTCCAGCAAATCAAAGGACAGTCAGACATACAGAGAGACCTTCCGTTGTAGTTGGATCGTCCGTTCATCACTGATTTATTATGTTCTGTTTGATCACATATTTTACTGTAGCAGCGAGTCTGTTTACATGATGTCCGGTCTATACTTCAATATTCATAGCAAAAAACTAAAATATACAAAATAAAGCGAACAAATGGCACATACATTTATTGACCCCACTCTACTGACACAAACGTCTGGTGCACCGTTTCAAGCCGTTGCAGGGTTAGACAAAAGCACTTTGGTAGTTGAGCAGCAGCTTAAGCCATTCAAAATGACAAGGAAGGAAATTGTGGGTGTATGTCTGATTAATTATTATATCATTTTAATGCAGCTATCTGAGTCTTTGGTAACGAGGAACAGGCCGTTTATTACATCAGTCCCCCCACACGATTCAGGTCGGGCCGATAATATCAAACATGTTTAAAAAAAAATTCTTGCCCACACCCGACTCTATGGGGGTCCCCCCAATGCACCACAATCACAGCCGACATCAGCCCAGATTCCCCGCCCCAGACTCTCAAACGTTGAGTCAGCAGCCTCGTATCGCCGGGTCTGTGGCCTGGGAGCAGCGATCACTGACAGACCAGTGTCTCGTAAAACGATGCTGCAGTGCTTAAACTTTTTACGGCCACTATCAGACATGTTGCTTTCACGTTTACTCTTGGGGAGCAACGACACGTGGACCACATCTGGCCAACGCCTTAAACGGCCTCTCTCCACAACGTGTATATAACCCACGCGAGCCAAGGCAGGTAGTCCAGGAGTCCTGTCTGACGTGAGGTCTTTGTGTTTGATCTTGTATTGATTGTGTTTGATTGGCAGGTGCTGGAGTTCCGTGGGCCAGCCTCCACCACTCCAGCCCCGACTGCAGTAGGGGCCAGTGTGGCCCTGGACAAAGTGTGTGCTGCCATGGCCAGCATGGAGGAGCCGGTGAGCTTACAGGCATACGCACACATGCACACATTCACGCACGCGCACGCACGCAGGCACGCGTGCCTGCGTGCGTAATAATGATATTCATCATTATTTATAATGAAGGTGCAGCAGACAGGTTTTCAACTTTAATGATGCCTTTTTGCCCAAGGCTCTGCCACTTTTAGCGACATGCTAATAACTATCATCACTCCACCTCGCTTCACTGTAAGTTATTTTAGGTTTATATTTTTCATGCAATATGACGGGAGCACCAGTTATGCTTATTCGGTCGCCCTGGTTCCTGGAACAGCTCACCACAGGACAGCATTTGAGCATTCTATGAAGATAACAACAAAACAAATGTCTATATGTTTATATGTATTTGGCGTTCACTTTTTTCAAAGATGTCACAATACAACATTCAATTGCTTTTGCAAAATCCCAATACAGTGTACGGTTAGCAAGGGTGTCCCCAGTGGCACTCGGGGGTAGGCTTAGCTCCGGAGGTAGAGCGGGTTTTCTTGTAACCGGAAGGTTGCTAGTTTGATCCCCGGCTCCTGAGCAAGACGCCTAAACCTAGCTGCTCCCGACAAGCTTGCAGTCACCTTGCATGGTGGACTCCGCCGTCGGTGTGTGCATGTGTGGAAGAGAACCGTTGCGTCACTTTGGATAAAAAGCGTCTCGCCCTAAATTGTAAATCTAAATTTGCACCACTCAGCCGTGTTGTTGTTCTGCCTCCCCGGTGCCAGACGGCGGTGAGCTCCTGTGACGTGCTGGTGGTGCCAGTGGGCCACGTCTCCGTCCCTCGCGCCATCACCGTGGTCCAGAAGCTGTGGAGCGCCGGCGTGCCCGCCGACATCGCCTACGACGTCTCACAGGTCGGTGCGCTCGCGCAACATCATCATCATCATCATCATCATCCTCCTCACTTTCCTCCTCCTCATCATCATCCTCTTCGTCTTGATCTCCCCCATCATCCTCATCATCATCATCATCCTCCTCACTTTCCTCCTCCTCATCATCCTCTTCCTCTTGATCTCCCTCATCATCCTCATCATCATCATCATCATGTTATAAGACACAAACTATTTTAAAGGGGTCATTCAGCAGGTGCAATGCTGGGGTCTTGCTCCAGAATGCCCGCCACAGGTGGTCCGTGGTGGTGAGGCATTCTACACCGGCCAGCACCAGAAACAAGGGGAGGGAATAGTAGCAACAATATGGCTCACAATTTTTTGCGCCCCTGGCGAGCGGTTCACTATGAAGACATCAGACATCTAGACACGGTGAGAGCACTGGGTTTAGCACACTGGGCCTCATGGGCGCCATTTGTGGAACCGTTCATTGCAATATGCCACAGATACACATACTTACTGCCATGGTGGTTATTATTAATAATAACGTGGACCTCAACCACATGGAGGAAGATCCTCAAACCATGTGTCCTGTTTGTTGTGTAATGACAGCACTTCACCTGCAGAGGGCGCACCATTGTAATCATGGTTGGAATCTGAAGCGTTAGACAGCCAAATTGTGTGCCCCTAGTTCTGTGGTTAGCGTTAATGGAGGATTAAGAGGCCTTATGGAGAGCTGACGTAATGAGTTGTCTTTAACTGAGCTACATTTTACTGTGTGTGTTTTGGAGTTGCGGTAAACGAAGGGATGATTGGGGAATAATCACGAAAGAGCTCGACCAGTCCAAGCAAAGTTATTTGTCGCTCTCCGGTAAAGGGCTAGGATCTTCCAAGGAACCGATGCCACAGCTCTGTCACATTCTCCATGTTTGTGTGACAGTGTGTGTGTGTGTTTGTCTGTAAGTGGTGTGTTATTACAGCATCCCCACCCTCCCCCAGTCCCTGGCTTTGTATTTCTGCTGAGGCGTCTTCTTTTTTCCACCACCTGTGATTATTCTAAAGTCCTATCATTTTTCATTTTTTTCTCCCTTTAATCCGTCCCTCACTAGAACCTGTTATTGTTCTCTTCTCTCTTTCTCTCTTTCTCTCTACTCTCTTCTCTCTTCTCTCTGTTCCAATGATGACCTTCTTTGGTTTCACTGTTTTCATTGTTGCACATAATTGGACATATATTAAGTAAAAAAACACCAGGGGGACAACCTCCCCCCCAATCCCTCAAAAAGATCTTCTCCTGGCTCGAAACGGGAGACGTTGGGCTCCTGGGACCATCAGGCAGCTCGGCCATCCCTTCCAGGCCCACATTAGGTGGACGATGTGCACCTGGATCCCCTTGAACCACGGCCGCATGTTGAGGTGGACCGGGGGCAGAGCAGTGGGGTGCTCTACTCATAGTGAACCCCCTCCATGCCAGGCCTCGACCTCTCTGGACGGTTGCACGCTCCTTGGACCTTTCATTGGCCTGAGTGCGTTGAAACCAAGCATGTATAAGGCTGGACCCAGGGTGATCAGTGGTGCACCAGAACTGAAACTGAAAACAACGAAAGCTGTTGGAGAAAGCCCTCTGTTCACTGAAAAAGAAACTGGCTCTGCAGAAAAATATAAGTGAACTTTAAAAAGGAATAGAAAGACGATACATGCGTTTAACATCAGCCTTTTTTGGTTCCTGTTTACAATACACTGCAATTGCGAGGTAAGACTTGGCCTTAATCTAAGCTAACCTCTGTGGTCCAAGACCTGGATCAAGTTGGAATCTGTAAATACTCTGATGGATCAGGCCAGCGGTGATATAATGATTTGTTTTTATAAAAAAAGAAAAGAAAATTATAGCAAAACTGATACTGAACTAGCAGAGACAAAGAACTCCTGAAGATAAAACTGAAACTACAATGAAACGTTATTAAATATCACTGGAAATACAATATAATATAGTTATACAATTCAAATATAAACGGATTCAAGAAAATCTAAAACAAAACAACACTGGTTGGAACCAACCTGAGCTACGCTATGAAGCCAAGGAGACATGTGGCCCCAAGCTGCCCGCGTGCCTTCGGGCAACGCCGGCTAACCCACTTTTATTGAGTTCTCTTACTTGTTTTCTTTGTCCAGAAAAGGTGACGCTTCGGTGCCAGCGTGAAGGGAAGATACACACACACACACACACACACACACACACACACACACACACACACACACACACACACACACACACACACACACACACACACACACACACACACACACACACACACACACACACACACACACACACAGTGCAGGGCTTGTTCGGTGCCACTCGGTCAGACGTGTGTGACGGAGTGGCCAGATGCAAACGCCTGGCGGTGTCTGAGGGGGATAAATCACACAGCCACATTTGACATGGTTGAGCACACACACATACA
>NC_079416.1:11255618-11268118 GCF_026213295.1 Gadus chalcogrammus | reverse complement strand
TTCCGCTCCGTCGATGGAATGCAATGCAGCATTGCGATAACGCTGGGCCGTGCTCCGCTTGTGTCCGCCTCCCTCATTGTTCTCCTGTGTTTACGACCACAGGTGGACCTGCAGAAGGAAACGCTCATCAACTTCCTGGCTCTGGAGGTTGGTTTTCCCCCTGCGGTGCAGTCAATGAAGGAAGGGGTGGAGGGACAAGGAAGGAACACAATGGGATTCCCTCTCTCGCTCGCCACGGGAAGAGGGAATCCCGGGTTGTAAAATGTACAGTACGTTCCCAGGGCTGTTGAGTGGGAGTTTGGGGAACACCTCTCGGTCCGACGGCAGACATAAACGGCCCTGTTTCCTCCCAAAGCGTTCTGCTTTATCCTCTCGACGCACGCAGACAGACAGACGGACGGCCCCAGGCAACATGTTGCACAGGCCAGTTAAAAAAGTGGCCAGTCTGAACACCACGCCCTGAATAGGTGTTAATGTTCACATTCCAAAATCCTGAGCTGAACGACACCCGCTATACTGCTGCTTTCCATCGGAGAGACTTATTAAGAAAGGCGGATGGAGCCGGGGGCCGTTAAACGGTGAAAAACACAAAGACAGATTACGTTTTTCCATGACATAACTGTGTGAGAAGGCGATGAATTAGCTGTACCACTGGTGTATTATTTATATAAATGTGTATACATATAAAAGACACGTGACAATACCCTATGTAGCCAGGTCGGACAGGAAAAGCCTGCTTTTAGAAGTGAAGAAGTCTTGTCAGCTGCTTGGGAGCGGAGAAATATATATATAATATATTTATGGAATAGAGCGAAACAATATCGGATCTAGAGACATTTTGGAAAGAACATACGGAGGCTGGACTAAAAATGAAATGGAAAAACTACAAATTCTACTCTCTATTTAGACGATTTCTGTCATGTTTATTCATTAATTGAGTCATTCTAAGCTATTTTTACCAGTGTATGCGTATTAGGGCTGTCAACGAATATTCGAAGTTCGAATATTCGTTCGAAATGTATCCAAAAACGCGAATTCGAACGTGAAAATTAATATTCGAATGTGAAAAAACACTCCCGCGGTACAAGCGCCTCTATCTGCTTTGTGAATTAGCCTCTGTCTGTTCGCGATGTCCCTCATAATATTCGAATGTGAAAAAACACTCCCGCGGTACAAGTGTAACAGACTAGTATTGTGAAGAGCGAATGTATTTTATCCCCTCGGGGTTTCCGTACTTGGATATAGGTATTCCAGCTCTCACGCTGTGACTGGGTGACTTCTGATAGGTACTAAGTAAACGAGACTATTTTCCCTTCCACGCTTGTGTCATTCTTGTCATATAAATATCTAAGTGCTCGGTTACACAAGCGCCTATCTGCTTTGTGAGTGAGCCTCTGTCTGTTCGCGATGTCCCTCATAATATTCGAATGTGAAAAAACACTCCCGCGGTACAAGCGCCTAACTGCTTTGTGAATGAGCCTCCGTCTGTTCGCGATGTCCCTCGTTTTAAAGTAAGGAAATGCCCAGCAGGAAGCCGCCGCCCTATATATAGGATATATATATCCCACTAATTTGAACCATGGTTTTGTCGCATTATTGACATATTGACGGCAACTGCGTAAAATAGGCAACCAGATATTCGAATAGTTCGAATTCGTGATTTTTTTCCAAACGAACATTCGAATGTCATTTTTGAGCAATTTTGACAGCCCTAATGCGTATTGAGACACAGGCCTTCTGCTCAGGAGCAGCTAGAGGATAGGCCGCTTCTCCAGGGTGCTTCCAGGGAGGGATGGAACCCTCAACCTCCAGGTCGTCTGCTAACATCCCTTTCTCTTCTCAGTTCGAGAGCGAGGAGCAGTTCAACATCAGCGTCAGCCATCTGTTGTCCCGCCTGCCCAAACAGCGCTACCTCAAGTCCATCTGTGACGAGATCCACCGCCTCAAGATGGTGAAGAAGTGAGTACGTGGGTCTTTTGGAGGGGGCTCATCGACACGTCGTGCTTGTGCTTAGCGCTTAAGTTCGGTAAAGACCAATCTGAAAATAATTGGAGACCCTATAGCCACTCCAACTATTATTATGGCATCAACTTTGAATTTACATAAATTAGACAAAACAAGAATTGACTGGAAAGTAAGTAAGTGCAGGCAATGCCTGGATTTGATCATAGCAAGACCTTGAACTGCTCAGAGGGACTTAGAGACTTCCTAGAAGAGGCGAAGACAGAGTTACTATTTTCAACGGCCACAGGAAATGTTCACAGTTCATTCTCCCATTCATCCCAACACCCCCTTGCTAACCCTGGGCTCACCCCAACCCCAAACCCCTCGTTATTCCACTGGTATGTAGTCATATTTGTCTGGCTACTGTCTGGCTGGGCTGCATGCTGCACAACAGTGAGGCCTGTCTCTGGTATGGGCCCGACCGTCGTGATGATGATGGTGATGATGTGTCTGCGAGGAGGGAGGAAAAGGCTTTAGACGGGTGCTGGGGAACACAGACATTCCTTTTATGGACACCCGCCACCCACACGCTTTGAACAAACCCAACAGACTCCCGGGCGTAAGACTGACCCTGTTATACTTAAAAAAGAAAAGAAAAAAAGCAAAGCAGGCCGCGTTAGCCGGATAACTACTGCCTGTCGAACATCAAATGCTCACCTGATCCCGTTTCCTGAGGTGAAATCTGCAGGGGGATTTGGACTTGTTTGGTCTTCTGATGTCTGGCTTTTAACCTCCCCCCCACCGCCAGAGGATTAATACACCCAGTGTGCCGTGGAGCACTGTTTATTGTGTTGCCCGTCACCACGGCGGTTGTGGACACGCCGGCGGTAATGTAGGCGATCTCCTAGGCAGCAGTCTTTTTTCACAAAACCAAAGCCTCTGTCCGTGGGGCTCTCCGTGTCGTGACGCTTAAAAAATGTCCATACAACGTAGCGGTGAGGGGATTTGATGGATCCTCTCTCCCGTGAATGGAGTCCCCACAAAGGGAATCAAAGGCGCTCAACCCGGGCTTCCCGTCAGCCTCCACAGAGCCAGTTGTTTGCAATTTCCTGTGTGTGCGCGCGGCGCGGTGTGTTCCGCTCACCATTGAGCGGAGGGGGAGGGGCGGGAGGGGCGGGGGGGGGGGGGGATCCAACTGATAGATGAGCGTCGTGAACGATGGCGAACAATGAGGATATTCTGTGTGTGTTTGAGGGGTTTCTTTGCGTGGGATGCGGAAACACTCGCGGCAGGGGGCCGTACAAGCGCGGGGGGGGGGGGGGGGGGTTGGGGGGGCAAATGCCGTTGCGAAGCGACGTTGCTTGGCCCCGACCGGGGGACAGAGCTGTTGGGCCCTCAGACACACTGCTGTGGCATCATAAAGCTGCACACACTCATGACACACTCATGACACGCGACAGCTCAGGGCAGATGGCTGCTGCTACCGCTGACGTGAGCGAGGCCAATTAAGGCTGGTTCGTTAAACGCTTAATTAGTGTTCAGAGAGCAGGCGGGCAGCCCACAATGCAGCCAGCATCGGGGCATTGTTGGCCTCGCTCGCAGCCTCGGAGTATATTCCCAGGCCGTGTCAGCGTGTTATTGTGCGCGTTATCATTCATGCCTGTCCGTTGGTAGCCAAATGTTTGAAAAAAAGGTTTCACAGATCTTTCGGTCGAAGGTTACCCGAACCCTGAGATAAATTAACTGAAGGAAAACCTCAGGGAAGGAGCCCGTTGTTTGGGAGATGCGAAATGTGCAGAGTAAGGCCGCATAGGATACATCGACGGTACGATGAATGGAAGTAGTCTCCCTAATAATATAGTGAACATGGAAAAGTAAAATGTGCACGCAATCAAGAAAATGCATTGTGACGCAGTATGGGAATCCTAAAGTCGGCGAAACGAAGTTGGCCAAGAATCAGCCTTCCTAACAAAAGCCCTTTCATGGCCGGCATAGCTTAATTTCATTATCTCAACCATGATTGTGCACGCTCGGGCCGTGGCGTGCTCTACTATGGAACATACAGATGTTGTGTTGAGCCATTGAAGACAGAGGGGCCTGAGCTTTTCTCTTGCATCTCCCTCCATGAGATGGGTGTACGGGCCAACGCTGCTGCGTGCCATGACCTCATTTCCTTTCATACATTACTGAATTCAAATCGGGTCCCTCACGACTCGACGCGGAGGAGTCGCTAGAATTGAACCTGTGTACCTGTGATCGTGCTTACCACTGTAGGGGTCTTTGACGGTTAATGTTATGGGAATCACAGGGTACCTGTACGCGATACATTGCCCACGATACTGATAATATTGCGATAATCAATATATTGTTATAACGATACATCATGGTGTATGCACTAACATGATAATAAAGAATTATAATACATTTAAAAAAATGATATTTGGCGCCAGTGTATCGATTCTGGTATCGCACGATTGCACGCATGAACCCCGATCTGACCGAGCGATGCCGCCTCTGTTTGTTCTGTGACAGGTTGGCTGTGGTGGTGCTGTACAGCTTCAAGGATGACTACTACAAGATACTCCTCTGAGTGTGTGAGCTTGTGAGCGAAGCCTCCACACTGGTTGGTGGCACCAGAGAGCAGCGAGGCCCGTCGTGTGTTTGCCTCGGCTGCTCGTCACAACGCCGACCCTGCTACAACGCAGGGGGCTGCAACGGTTATAAAACATTTACCTTTGGGGAAAAAAGGTAAACACGCACGCACAGATAACGACGCAGCTTTCTTCTTTAATATACAATATACGATGAATGTACCAGCTATCGGGTGTTAAAACCAAAACCTTGTTCAGTGTTTTTAAGCTCTCCATGCATAATGTTTAGACTGGACTGGACTGCCTTAATAGAAAACGAGCTTTCCACAATCGATAAAATCTTTTTTACTTTTTGTAAAAAGTGACAATGTGAAGTGTGATAAATAAATAAGTATTTTCCCTCATTTTAATCTCTGTCATGGTTCTGGTCATTTGAAAACAATGGCGGCTGTTGCTGTTGCTGGCCTTTGGACCAGTCTCCCCTTCTCTGCTACTGAAAGGGAATATTACCTCATAAGCTTGTGATTATCCTAAATATTAGGAAAAGAAAATACTTGTGACCCTGTTTAAATCTCAAGCCTCTGAACTCATTATGCGGTCGATTTAAATTCAAACATATGTGGGAGCCATTTCCAAGCGTGGATTATGGCTAATTTCACTTTGAACGAGTGAGGCTGTTGGCAGTCAAACCAATACAACTGATCAATCAAAGCAAAATTTAACCGATGTGCATTTTGTTAGCTTCAAAGCACTTTCGGAACTAAATGAAGACATGAATACATCTTAGAAAGCTTTGTTATCTCTGCGAGTGCCACCGCATACTTGGCAAATTGGTGTGTGTGTGTGCGGGGGGGGGGGGGGGGGAGTAAAGGTAATCTAAGTTCAAGGTCTAGTCTGCAAGTTTCGTTGCTTTTAATATTGCTTGTGTAGTGGTCTACAGGAAACAACTTGGAACACGTCTTTTGTTTTACTCATCTGTCCCACAGTTGAGATAAGAAATTACAAAGATAAGATGGCTACCCCTACTAAATACTTCTGAAAGGTTAGCGAGATACCAGAAGGAAAGTGGCCAGCGCCAGATGAGTGTTTTTTCCAGAATGCATGTCAACAGCTGGCCTAGATAACAGGAACACAGAACGATCAAACGGGATTATCCAAGCATTGCACCCCAAAGCGACCACTTTGTATCACACGTTTTATTTATTTTCAAAATAGGTGTAAATGTTACAGTTCAGCATCTAGGAAACATATGTACAGAGTTTTCACCGGTGAAATAAATAAAGCTTGTACAGGGTATAGTAGATAGAAATGGTAAATGTTTGTTTTTTTACGATGTCTAAAATGTACAGCAGCTTTGGCTACCAAAATTCTTTTTGTCTTTTCAAAAAGATAAAGAAAAAAAAAAAAAAACTTAAACTATAGTTTAGTATTAATAAATAAAGCTATGTGAAAAAATAAATAAGATCTTCTCTCCCGCTATTTTAAACTATCCTCTTTTAAACACATAGAAGAACAGAGAACTGCGTTAGGTTGAACAAACTCATTTCTTCATTTTAAAGCACATGGTTATGATTTGAAACGGACAGACCTACCGAAACACCCAGACAGAACATCGCTGTAAATGGCCTGCCATTCTTTTGGCAGTGCAGCGGTCTTGCATTGAGAAACAGGAAATCAAAGCGGAAACTGAATGTAAGTTCTCCTGTAAAACCCTGGATGTGATGTTGTAATGCTTCACACAGACCCTGCCTCTCTCTTTCACTTCCCCTCCCCCTCCCTCTGATTGGGTTTGAATCCCCGACTGTGGTGCAACAATGTCGGTGACTGGAGTGGTTTGATAACTACATGTGCTTCATAAACGTATTAAATCCTCGATGTAGGTCTTAAATCCCCTTAGTATTCGGCAGTGGGCATTCTAAAAGAAAAACAACATAACAAAAACCCTTAAACAACAAACAACACTGGCTCCTAATAAAAGTGCTATGTCTCTTTAACATGTATGTTCCAATGTTTTTTTTTATGTATAACTTTATTTACACCTCGTCCCCTCCGACGCTCCCACTTCATATAATTTACTAGTAGCTCGCCTGTATAAGGAGTTGATAACAATCATTGACAACTGTATGCTGTACAACACATACAATCTGTTCATCTGGGTAATGAATGTATATATTATGTTTGTCATATATTTCTTAATATTGGCTGAAGTAAAAATCAAATCAAAACATGAGATGGCAAGAAGAGCAACATTAAGGCGATGGAATGGTAGCTTTGTTTGACGGGACAACCCTTTCTAGCATTCTGCAAAAACAGTAGCTCCATGCAGGTCTAAATAAATGTGATAATGATATCAAAACAAGGGATTGGCGTCAAAAACATCCCCAAAAGACTTTTTCATCTTTTTTTTTATTTTCTTGGCATTCCAAAACATGCCATGGAGTTGTGGATCGATTGCGTCCGTTGACAGCCCGGGGGTGAATCGGTCCATGTGGAAAACGCGAATGCTATCAGATACCGTGTTCCAGTTAGGTTTCCAGGAGCGACGCACCACATCAGATATGAAATGCATCTCTCGGCCCGGTGTATGTTGGCATGGTGTTCCCAGTGGAAGGGCACGCATATTGTAATCCGTCATGTAATGGAAGATGCCCCTTCTCCGTGGAAAGGATCGGTTTCTTTTCCTGGGCTTACGGAATGGGTGGAGGTGATTACATTTTTTCAGTTTCTTAGTTTTTCTTTTTAAACCTGGCCACCACAGAGACACCCAGAGTAAAAACATGAGGCCAGGAATAACACTACAACTATTAATACAAATACTGTAAAAATATACAAAAAACCTACAATGGAAACCACACATTCTAAATCAGGAGTTTTGGGTGTGTGGGTGTGTAAAGCTACTGACATCTGATAGTAAAGGCTTGAATGTTTTCAATTGAATCCAACTTGGAATATGTTTTTTTTTTACTGACACAGCACTGCTGCATTAAGACAGCATAACAGGCTTTCAACCTGCCTCGAACCAACAGCCTGTCCACTCCTGCCAGCATGTCACCCCATCAACTCAAAGTTCCAGTTCCCAGGGTGGCAATAAAGAGTGACGGTGTGTACGTTCAGTTCCCAGTCGAAGGCCATCTCTGGTATGTACAGCCTTATACAGTTCTCTCTGCACCAAAGCCAAGGGTTGGCGGTGTCCAATGGTCCAGCTACATCCATACATCCCCGATTTAGTTTGAATCTTCTGTCTTCTCCCGTACTTCACTGGCCATGATCAAAGTCCAGACTTAAATGAATTGGGAGTACAAAATAAAAAAAATAATAGAAGCAATAGAAGTCACTTGTTTGGTCTTCTCTGGAGGTCCCTCTGCTGCTTTGCCACATAGGAAGACAGTTACAGGAAACAGGCGGGTGCCACCCGAGGCATTCATGGCCAGCCCACAGTGCATTGTTTGATGAATCACCTTGGAAACGAGAGCTCGCTCCGCTCCAAGGTGTAGGTGTCTGGCCTGGGGACGGGGGGGGCGACCTCTCTAGTGGAGACCCCGGCCGTTGCTCATGCCGAGCTTGGCCCGGGGAATGGTCATCCTCTCCCCGCACGGAGAGCTGCTTTCGGGCGAGAAGTTGACGATTCCATAGTCGTTCTTCACGTTCTGGAACTTGTTCTCCTTGGAGGGCTCCATGTACACCACAGAGTTCTTGTTCACGTGCTTCTTCAGGATCACCGTCTGCAGAGGAAAACAATGGAAGACTTGAGCCTTGATGGTCACGGAGAGATCGTATCTTATTGTTTGATCGTATTTTATATACGGTTTCTGATTTGTTGTGGAGAATGTATAACAGAAATCTTGAGGTTCTGTTAAAAAAAAGTGAGTGTATCAGAAATTTGAAGTTCAAGGATAACTCCATCAAACATCTCAGCTCAACAATGTCTACTCTACGCCACACGTTGATGGTAACAAACAGAAATACATCGAGCGTTGACCTTTTTGGGTGCACTGTAGCAGGACATCTGCAGCCACTTCTTCTTCCTGTTGAGGAGCAGCACGGCGATGATGAAGACGATGATGATGAGCAGGAGCGCCGCCAGTATCCAGGCCGCCGACTGGTAGATGTGGGCCATCTCCGTCTGGCTGGGGAAGTTGTCCCCCGAGCGGGGGGCGTCTGGAGAGGAGAGGAAAGAGTATCAATACCAGCCGTCTCCGTTTCCATGACGACACCCCCTATGATCCGACTCATCTATTTAAACTCATGCTGAGCGGCTGGCACAGACCCTGGATCAGTATGTCACACGCTGAGAAAAACTAAACAGCCAGCGATGTGTGCGTGCCTTTTTTTTCGCCACGTGGATTTATGAGGATTTGCTTTATAATTGAATCAGACTTATGGTTCAATGTGCGTCAATGTGTGTCAACACCGATGAAATGGTTCAGACCCTTCATCGAGGGGCCCTTCCAGCGTACACATCGAAAGGGAATCAACGCAAGATGCTAAAATGGTATGAAGAAAACCGCTGATCAATAGTTTTCCCACAAACAAGAAAAACATGGAGAATGGATGGATGGATGGATTGATGGAGAACCGGGCTTAATCATGGTCCAACCAGCGTTCCATCATGCTTCTCTTCTCTCTGAGAAGGAGGATGGAGGTGGATGGAGGTATGGGGCTCATCGGCCAGAGACGGTGGAGAGATGGTGGGGGGGGGGGGGTCACCTGTGACTGGGACGATGGGGGGCTGGCTGGTGGTGGCGGTGGTGATCCACTGGACGCTCTGCGTTGTGGTGAGGGCCCGGGTCTCGGGGGCCGCAGTGGACACGGCGGTTGGGGCTGACGTCATCACCACCACTTCTGTTGTTGGACACACAGACAGCCCCGCCGGATCATTACACAAACAGGGATCAGCGGACACCACTGAGAACCAGGCCACGCAGTGATACCCATAACACCGACTTGGAGTGTGGCTGTCGAAGTTTCCCCTTGATAATGAATGTTTACGGGATTTCTTTTTTGTCGCTCCATGTGCAAAACAACCAAAACAAAGGTGAAACCAGCCCTCGATTTAGCCTGGGAACAATGGTGGCCTGTGCGGAGTGTTTTGCCTCTAAAGGAAAAGCTGACACGGGGGCTTTGGCCTTCCTGTGCTGCCATACAGAGCCAGACAGGAAACACGTGTGTTGAATGTGCGGATGCCGGAGGAATGTTTTCACTCTGAGCCGTCCGACCGTGGTGTGTGTGAGTGTGTGTGTGTGTTTGGTGTGTGTGTGTGTGTGTGTGTGTGTCACCGTGGAATGTTGCCGCGAGTGACGGTGTTTGCTCGTGTAGCGCCAGTGTGGCGGGCGACCCTGAAGTCGTACGTATATACACAACACGCAACAAAGAATCATTCACGTTTCCACTCACATCGTCCGACCTCCACTCCCTCGACGTATAAACTTTTCACTCGATGATTTATGATTATGATCGAAGAAAAAAGAGAGCGAAGCCTGTGACATGCTCCAGTGACAGGGTGCCGTGTTTTCAGACGAGCGTTATGTATTTTTACAACAGCTCTGAGTGCCATACTCCCTTTGACTGACGCAGCTCTTCTGACCATCGCAACAGAGCTATAACTCCTATCACGCGTTCACGGACTTCAGCGGAAACGACCACAAGAGTAAACCCACACACCAGAGCTACAGTGTGCAGACTGTACACACTACAGCGCTACACGTGTAGCTTGAACAGTCTGGACGCTATAGCTCTTGGTCACCTCAATACAAGCGGGTCACAAAGCCTGGAGCTCCAGCCTGCGACGGGCCACTCACCCAGGCAGTGGGGGCAGCATTGGCCCTTGCGTAGGACGGGCACCCTGCAGCGCGCGGCCGGGCAGCGCTGGGAGAAGCACTCGACCGTGCCGTTGGTGCAGGTGCAGCTGGTGCAGGCGTTGGGCTTCCAGGAGTCGCCGGCCAGCAGCACGTCCCCCTCCCCCGTGATGCAGTACTCCTGCTGGCTGGTGTTCACCGGCAACAGGGAGCTCACCTCGTCCTCCTCTGTGGACGGACGGACGGAAACAGACACAGAAACACAGCGAAGGGTTAGCACTGTGCCGGATGGGCTTAGGGGAACGGAGGGGGTAAAGGTAAACTGAGCATCGACGTGTGTGTGTGTGGTAAGGGACCGCTTGGATTTAAGGGCATTTTGAGGCCTTAAATCAATCAGGAGATGGCGATGGCGGGAGGCATCTCCTGCATGCTTTCCTCCCTTAATTCCTGCACTAAAACATCTTAATCCTACAACCGTTTATTGGGCCTCCAGAGCAGCGTTCAAGATAAGAGCTGATACTTATGTTAAACACAAACAGAAGTGCGGATAACTGAAGCCACATATGCTCCTGTCATCTGAATGTGCACCCTTATCAATCTCTGTTTCCAAGGAGCCCTGCAGCCATGGTGTTCCCATTGTCCAATGCTCTGGTTAGAGTGCACACACACTCACAAACAAACACATGCACACAAACACAGGCACGCACGCACAATACTACTGTACACATAAATCCCCGGCCTGTCGTGGAGATGTGTGCTATTCCCACATTCCTAGTGACCAGCCCCATGCATATATCAAAGGCTGGCCTCTGACAAGCTGCTTTTTGTTAAGGGGGGGGGGGGGGGCTGATGCAATGATAAGGCAGCACGGCATTCCCAAGAAGCCGCTTTTCAGGAGCAGTCATGCGTCTCTGAATGCAGGGGTTCATGCTCTGGAGTGCTGGGGATGTGTTGTTTTGCCAAGTGCACGGGAGACTGAAGGGTTGTTTGTGTGCAGCTGAGATATAAAAAGAAATAAATGATGCACGCACACACAGAACGTTTTGGCCTGTACCATCTGTTTCTGATGTCAGAGAGAGAGAGAGAGAGAGAGAGAGAGAGAGAGAGAGAGAGAGAGAGAGAGAGAGAGAGAGAGAGAGAGAGAGAGAGAGAGAGAGAGAGAGAGAGAGAGAGAGAGAGAGAGAGAGAGAGAGAGAGAGAGAGAGAGAGAGAGAGAGAGAGAGAGAGAGAGAGAGAGAGAGAGAGAGAGAGAGAGACTCTTTGAGATCTCTTGCTTTCTGCAGCGCCAGCAGAGCTCCGGTGGTCTCGACCCGGCGGTTTAGGGCCACCGCGGTTTAGGGCTCACGATGATACTGACTAGTAAACCGGCCCATACCAGTCCGGGTCGGGTTCTTTTATCAGCCTGTGTGCCTGAAATCAATAGAGAGCCCTCAAAAAGACCCTCAACCCTCGACGACCACATGCTGATAACAGATCAGAGGAGGTTGGTTTCAAAACCTCTCGGCTACCGCTGCCTCTAGCTCTAGCCCTCCAGGGGAGATTCCTGGTTGTCATGAGTACCGTTTGGGACCCCAGAAAAGGTGTTTTGCGATCAACCCCCCCCGTTTACCTGAGCAGGCGTGGCAGCAGGCCCCCTTGGGCTTGGCCGGTGATGGGCAGAGGGCTGGGGGACACACCTCAGTGTCACACAGGACCCTCCCCTTCCTGCAGGTGCACTGCGTGCATTCGTCCAGGTTCCAGGTCTCTCCTTCCACGTAGAGCTCCCCTCCCGGAGCTCTGCACAGGTCCATGCCCACGGGCTGCCCGCTGCCCGATTCATCTGCAGGAGAACAGAACAGATCCATGGCTCACACCTGAAGCCCATCACACCCTGAGCCGCCCGTCAGGTACAGTGGATTGACGTACGCAAAGCGAACATAAGCAATGGGCTGTGGAACAAATGTCTGTACCCCTCTTTGTATTCACTAACGCTTGGGGGGGGGCAGCAGCAGCTAATTCGGTTTTCTGAAGTGGACGAGGAGGGGGAGGTCTGGGAAGAGTTAACGCTGGTTATTCTCTCTTCACAGGAAACGGTGTTTAACTTTGGAGAAAACAGTAGACATTCCTTGGCCCCTAAATATTTTAAGAGCTAACTGAGTCACTTCCATAAATATCCGGCATGATGTAGGAA
>NC_079416.1:11235534-11255518 GCF_026213295.1 Gadus chalcogrammus | reverse complement strand
AGGGAACGTTCTTTAAAGTGTCATAACGCCCAGACTCAAACGCATTCCCTGTTGTTTTCACCCTGAAACAGGGTCAGCAGTGTTTTAAAAGTCTCAATTTGAAGGGTTTGAAAACACTGGAGTAATCTGGACACTAGGCGTAAACGTTGTAAAAGTTAAGCGAAAGTCTTTAATTGCTAAAGTGTTAGTGTGTGGATCTGGCCTCAGCCGCAGCCTCCACACAGCACTGGCCTGAGGAATCTCTCTCTCCCTCTCTTTCTCCGTCTCTCTCTCCCTGCTGTATACAAGTCATAAAAAACCTGCTTCAGTCTCGATTACATGACTCTGAGCGTCGTGTTGAGATGGAGAGGGAAATATGATTTATGAAACCAGAGTGGTGCCTTTCCAATGACAACAGGGACTGAGTGTCATCTTGCCTCCAGATGTTTGACTGATTCCAATAGGATTAAGCGCAGACGAGGTGCAGTAGGCTGAGGAAACCAGGGGGGACAGTGCGCACGCGCGTGCACACACACACACACACACACACACATACACACATACACACACATACGCGCATATCGACATTGTCATTGACACCGTCACACCATGGATTGGCAGACCAAGGTAAGGTCCTCTGAGATCCCTGCTGTTAACCACTGCGGCACCAGCCTGTTGGCCCAGAATTGGCCCTGAATTGATCTCTGTCTATCTCACGGATAACAGTGGCAGTCTGGCTCTTCTCCGGCTAAGAGATAATGTGCCCCGCAGTAGCATACTCTCGGGTTACGAACAATAGGAAAGAAACAGTCCCTCTTTAAAGTAGTTCTGGAGGAATGTCAACAGAAAGTGTGTTTTTACCTTGAAAGTGTTGACACTATTATAATGGAAGAGGCAGTGACGCAAACTCTCAACCGACGCCGTCCTACGAAGACGTCAGATCGTTAGCATTTTTAGACGGAACACTGTGTTTCCCCTAATGAAACGAAACAGACGACCCTCGTGGTGAACCCAGGGCTGCGTGGCTTCCTCCCTTCTCTTGAGTAATTGCAGTGCGTCAGCCTTTGGGCTTCCTCATGCCTCAGCACCCTACGTCAATCGCCACAGGCCCTTTGATCGGGCCCCAAGCCACGAGTGACTGATGGTGGTTTTGGTGGTGGTCAGAGGGTGCAGGGTGGGTTGGTTGTGTGTGTGTGTGCGTGTGCGCGTGTGTATGTGTGTGTTAGGGGTGATTGGCAAACCCCTATTAAGTCCCCGAGCTAAACTTACACATATCCGTAGGGGCAGGTTTTAGTGCAGGTCAGAGGTCGGCACTTGGGGACGCTGCACTCGCACACCTCGCAGCCGTAGTCGTCCTTCTCGTATCCCATGGTGCATTGCAGGGAGCAGTAGCGCTCAAGGTCGGGACAGGAGTCGTCTGCAGGAGGGGGGGAGGGAGGGGGAGACGGAGGGGGAGAGGGAAAGGGGTCGGGGGGCACGTCAACATGGGGGCGGGTGATCCATCAACGAGCATGATTAGCTGAAGGTCATTCGTGAGAGGGGAGCGCCGATGATGAATAGATAAGGACCTCACGCCGGGTCTTCCCCGTCACTAATGGTCTGTGGTTATCACTATTGATGTCTGCGCCGGAGCGATCCAGTTCCAAAAACGCAAAAATAAACCAGTTGTCTTTTGTAGCGTGCGCTCATCAATTATCAAGCTAAGAAGAACCACTGTGTGATCTCTGTGGCATGTACGAAACGAAGCTGCAGAGCAACACTCCATCACGTGGACATCCATCACGGTGAAGAATGTCTCACGGCACACGCCCCTCCTGTCAACGCAGGCCCGTGAAGGTGGGCTTATGGCGGAGGTTTTTTTAACCCCGTCGGCGGCCGTCCACTTACTGCTGAGGCACTGGCAGAGCAGGCAGCCGTTGGAGTCCTGCTGGAAGCCGTAGGGGCAGTCGTGGCCCGACAGAGAGCAGTTCTCCAGCGGGGGGCAGAGCAGCGGGCTCACCGTCTCGTAGGAAGGTTCTGGAAGCGGGGAGAGCAGAGAGACGACGGTGAGAAGAGAAGAGGGGGGGGTTAGGGGGGTGACCCAGCAGGGGGGCGCGCCGCATTAAGAAAGCGCAGAATTACCGCAGATGTGATAATGGTCATTGTCTCCTATAAAAATGTATATGTACCCCCTCTCTCCACCACCGACTGCATCTAATGGCGGAGAGGGGGGGGGGGGGGGGGGGGGGTGATGCTGCCCAGCCAGCTGTAATAGTTACCTCTTCAAAAGTGTTTTCATTTGAAGGGTAAACTGTAATTGCAGATAAATACCGGGCAATTACAGAAGGGTGGCTCCTACTGTTAGAGGGAGGGGGGGGGGGGAGATTATACCCCTCCTGTCTTATTGTCTTCATTTTCAACCACCAACCCCTCCTTCCATGAGCCGGGGAGGTGGAGGGGAAAGCATGCTTTAGCTGTGCGCGGGGACCGTAGCCGTAATGATATCTGTCCTCTGGCAGTCAGTCCCGTTCTGTCACTGCCCAGACAGAGCCGGGTCGTACCATGTCCTGGGTCGTACCATGTGCTGGGTCGTACCATGTGCTGGGTCGTACCATGTGCTGGGTCGTAGCATTATTATGGATTTAAGGAGTCGCCGATAACACAAACATACACACACAAACACTCCTGCACACACATGAAACACATGTGCCCCACAACAGAGCCGTTCCCGTCAACATCTCCTGCCACGCTCGGGGGTGCAACGAGCTGGAACTCATTATGCGCTCCAAGGAGAGATTTTGTCCAATGAAGTGCAATCCTGCACTCCACACTCACCGCAGACTCGCGAACTCACAGGTGGGTCCCATTTTAAGTTTTGAGGAGGGGGGAGGGGGGGGGGGGGGGGAGGGGGGTAATAAAGGAGCACCGAGTCCCTGAAGAATGCTCTGTGGCCTCGTACCTCAGACCCTTAATGGGTCCATGACGGCATGCAGAGCCCTATAGAGCTACAGCAGCCTCTCACACACACCTCCTCCTGTTACAGGACGGGATGTATGGAGAGAGACATGTATAGGATCGATCTCACTCGTTGCCTCTTTCGCTCTCTCTCTCTCTCTCGCCCTCTCTTTTGCTCTCTCTCTCTCTCTCTCGCCCTCTCTTTTGCTCTCTCTCTCTCTCACACTCTCTTTCGCTCTTTCTCTCTCTCGCTCCCTCGCTTTCAAACTGTTTTATAAATGTATTTATTAAATGAATCATGTTATGTCTTCTATACTCAATACGTTCTATTAGTACGCAGCCATATTATATATTTTTGCATATCTAGTTTTGAATATTGTACATTTTGCATCTATCTGTCTGTTCCCTCTCACTCTCCCTTTCTCTCTCTCCCTCAACATCTCCACGTTAATCTACCGGACGTCCCGTACCTTCGCAGAAGGGGCAGCACTCCCCGGGGATCTTGACTGGGTTCTGGCAGCTCTGCTTGCAGGCCATGGCGGTGCAGTGGGGCTCCCCGTCCACACACTGACAGAAGGTGCAGTCGTCCTCCTTCCACTGGTCCTCGTGGCCCAGCAGCTTGTTGTTCACCCAGCAGCTGGCCTTGGTGCTGTCCATGGAGAGCAGCTCCACGTCTGCACAGACACACAGGGGGTGATGCTGGGTTACGGAGGGAGAGGGGAGGGGGGGAGGGGAGGAGAGGAGAGGTAGGGGAGGAGGAGAGAGGGGAGGAGAGGATGAGGATGAGGAGAGGGCAGGGCAGGAGAGGGAGGGGAGGAGAGAAGGGGAGAGAAGGGGAGATGGTAGGAGAGGATGAGGAGAGGAGAGGATGAGGTGAAGAGAGGTTGGGGAGGAGATAAGACAAGAGAAGAGGTAGGGGTGGGGAGGAGAGGAGAGGTAGGAGAGGAAAAGAAAGGCAGTACAGGGGAGGAGAGGAAAGGAGAGGGAGAAGAGGGTAGGAAGAGTGGGATAGAAAGTAGAGGGGAGAAGAGGGGATGAGAAGGAGAGGAGAGGAGTAGAGTGATAGGAGAGGAGGCGTGAGCAGAAGAGAGGACAGAAAAGGAGGGGGTGAGAGATAGATAAAATGACGGCTGTAGGTAAGGACACGAAACAGTTGAAAAGGGATTACAGTTGAACATGATAATTATGTGAAGAGAGGAATGAGTCAAACTGCAACGTGAGTTGTATCATGTTTTGGCAAACACAACCAGAATGTTATGGTGTATTTTGTTCCACACACTGCTAACAGGACATGGAGTAAGTGGGAACAGGCTTTCTCCATGGGGTAGCAAACAAGCTTGCGAAACCTGGCTTGCAAAGAAGAAAATGATGGATTAATGTACGATGTGAAAGTTAAAAGACCATTTAGGATGTTTTTTTGGACATCTGATAGCCTGAACCATGGTTTCTAAACGTCAGGGTCAAAGGTGAGGGTCAGGGTTTGATGCCATAAATTTCACTCCCAGGCAAATCACCCCGACCCGGGCCATTGTGCCCAGATTACGTTGGGAGCTACTTGTTTGATCTCCACCAGGGGACGAAGTGCTTGGAACGGTTTAAGGACTGCTCTTAAAGTAACTTTGCTCTCGGTTAACAATATGTTTGATGGCCGTGTCGTTTCTGGGAACCCATTTCCATGTCTTAACAATATCCATAAATAATCTTTTTTTTTCTTTTTCTTTTTTTCGATTTGGGGGTTAAGTCCCGAGGGTCCGGCGAAGCAATGCACTGGACAAAAAGGGGTCCAATGTCTTTATTGTTATGCGCCTGTATACATGCGTGCATTTGTGTGTGTCTGCATGTGTGTTTGTGCGCCTGTATACATGCGTGCGTGCGTGTGTGCGTGTGTGTGTGTGTGTGTGTGTGTGTGTGTGTGTGATAGACTGCGTCTGCCCCCTGAGTAAGGACAGAGGGGCTCTGCTCTGTCTCGCTGAACCCTGTAGAGTCCTGCTGCTGCGGTCCCGTCCATCTGGCTGTGATTACCTTCTTTCTCCCTCGCTTCCCCGTTCTTTCTCTCCCTCGTTTTCTCCTCCACATAAAGTCGCCACTAATTACCCATCTGAAGCAAAGCCCTTATATTCTAGACCTCAAAGTGGCACCTTTTGTCACCTCAGTGTGTGGCTGTCCAATAAACCCATCCTATAACCGATACACGTCCGGGTGACATTCGCCCGTCTACCCAAGCTCCCTCGTTCAATTCCAATCGCCTCACAGGCGAGCTCCTCCCGTAAAGATGGGCGTTATGGATGCGGTCCCATCGCAGGAGCCATGCAAGACCAGCAGTTCTGCACAAGGACGTAACATGAAAGCATTCCATTCCGGCTAAACCCCGGCCGCATTCCAGGTGTACCTTCCAATGCTGACCTGCAATAACCTCCCTAATCATTTCCCCTTGCTACCTCTCCCCGCAGTCCCCCCATCTCTCTCTCTCTCTCTCTCTCTCTCTCTCTCTCTCTCTCTCTCTCTCTCTCTCTCTCTCTCTCTCTCTCTCTCTCTCTCTCTCTCTCTCTCTCTCTCTCTCTCTCTCTCTCTCTCTCTCTCTCTCTCTCCTCCCCCCCCCCCTCTGGGCTCGCTCTCCCTATGATCCACCAGAGCCAGGCAGGCAGGTCTAAGCGGGCCGCTGCCTGTGGACACTAACGCGTCGGCCACATGCACAGCATTCCTGAACGTGCGTGTCTGACCTATCCAGGTATATAATAATCAGGTGGGGGGGGGGGAGGTGCGTATTTCTTGGGATGGGGGGGGGTGTTCTATATAGGGTTGCAAGATGCCCCCCCCCCCCCCAACCTTGTACTAATCCAGTGAGAGATCCATTACAAGCCAGACTACAGTGCATTGTGAATGGTTTTTGTGTCCTCCAGTGAAGAGATGGATTCTGCGGCTAGCTCTTTAGTGGGTCTGCTCCAGTGTGACAGGTACGGTAACAGGTGTGTAATCCAGCTGGATACATGAGAAAGCCATTATGGTGGCACCTTCAGAGGCTGGCTGTTAGGACCCGGAGGGTGGGTGTGTGTGTGTGTGTGTGTGTGTGTGTGTGTGTGTGTGTGTGTGTGTGTGTGTGTGTGTGTGTGTGTGTGTGTGTGTGTGTGTGTGTGTGTGTGTGTGTGTGTGTGTGTTGTTGGAGGGCGGGGGGGGGGGGGGGGGGGAGGGGCATAGCTTTTGGTAGGGGTGGCAGTGATCCAAGTAGTAATACAATCATCCTATCTCACTACTGTCCATTGAAATGTAATCTGCCCATAAAATAACTATGAAAGATCACCTCATCCACATCTACAGCTTAGCTTAGTGTAGCACTGACTCCCCCCCCCCTCCCTGGATACCCAACTGTGCAGCCAGGACCAGTGTGTCGATGGGTGGGGCACATACCTATGCAGATGGGGCAGCACTCGCCCTCTGGGATGTAGAAGTTCTCGCAGTCCAGCTCGGCGCACTCGGCCTTGGAGCAGAAGGAGATGCCGCCGCGGCACTGGCACAGCCAGCAGGGGTCCATGCGGTACACCTCGCCCTCCGAGAAGTCCTTCCCGTTGTGGGCACACTTTGGAGTGACTGTTGGAGGAGGGGGAAGGAGATCGGTTAAGGAGGTGGTTTGCGATCGGGATGATTGACACATGATTGTTTCCCGGGCTCTCGGTTTGGAGAATGTATTTGTTATATTGCAGACAGGCTCGTAGCCAGCTATGAGATCACCGAGTCCCAAACCGTCATTTTTGTAAAGATAAAAAATAAAATTCAAACCTAAATACAACTTTGTTCAAAATCAGTGGTGGAGAACTTAATTCACTTGAGACTTGTTACTTTGTGTCCGCCGTGTGTGACATTTATGGGGGAGGGGGGGGGGGTGCTGTCGAGTGCTGGAGAGGAGGTTGGTGCTGGTCTCGTAGCACACATCACACAATAATGACACAGTGGGCCTAGTCTGACCTGGAGTGTATGCAGGGGTGTGGCCTCACTTGAACCAGCTTTCTATCACCTGTTATGGAGAAGCAAGAGGCAGTACCCGCGCCACTCTGCAGTCCAGCCAGTTGAATTGGTGCTCATGAATTTGCCATGAATACCAGCGCTAAGTGTTCCCTTTGCAATAGTGAGTCAATAACAGCTATGGATTACAACAGTGAGATGAAAAGGGTCAAAGTGTGTGTGTGTGTGTGTGTGTGTGTGTGTGTGTGTGTGTGTGTGTGTGTGTGTGTGTGTGTGTGTGTGTGTGTGTGTGTGTGTGTGTGTGTGTGTGTGTGTGTGTGTGTGTGTGTTTGTGTGAGCACGCACCAGTGTCTACTCACATCCCAACGTGTGTGAGCGTTGAACAGCGATAAAAAGGGGCTTAGCCAAAACAAAGTATTCCATTTCTAATGAGTTCATCCTCTACGGTCATCATTACATTCTGCAATTGCGATCACATGACATGGATATGCTGAGCACTAAAAGATTAGTGAGAGTGTTTTCCTGGCAGAGGCAGCGGTGATTTGGAACCTTGATGTACCTGCCATGGTGGATGACTCATCTGACACGCACCACAGTCGATCGTCTCCCTGTAACCATGTGGGATTTTAGCGAACCACCGCACACACTGACTTCTCATCAACAGTAGACAGCTCCTCACAGTGTCCTTCAAAGCTAATGAAGCAGTGTGTCTATGTAACAAAGCCTAACCTTAACCCTGTGACCTGTATATACAACAGAGGGTCTGATGGAAAACAGCCCTTAAATGTGCAGCATGCGATTGGTATAGGAGGTTGAAACACAAAAAAACATCCAATCAGAAACACCCAGAAAGTTTCGGCCAATTGAATGAAAGTAAACACAAAGGGAATGAGCAAGGGAGTGGAAGAGTTTTGAGAGTTTAGTTTCGGTTTTAACATCTAACATGAAGACAGGTATTTGGCCAACACTAAAAAGGGACATTTTCCAAGTATTACATATCCGCCCAGTCTCTCAGAGGGTTTTTCCACAAATGTTTAACATAAATCAGAGGACGGGGAGGAGGAGGGGGAAGGGGTCAACAGCTATTAAACAGCTATTATAAACATACACTCTATACTGCTTTGCACATAAATTTTGCCAAGGGCCGCAGGGGGAAGCTCCAGTAATGAGCGCATGTCGTATGTTTTGGTTCCCCAGGGGTTGCTATGGAGGACACGCTGCGGTGCGGTAAGAGGCGTCTGCGTGCCAGACCATTGGCTGTGCACACTCACACGTTTCCTGGGCCGGCGGTGACCCCCGCGCTTCCCCATGACCGGAGCTGCTGCGCTCTTAACGCAACACAGGTGTGTAGAACAAGTTAACAAAAGATAAAAGCAGGAATACGTTTATGTCCACCCCGTGCATCTCTTTCTCCCCGCAGTCCCCCCATTTCTCTCTCTCTCTCTCTCTCTCTCTCTCTCTCTCGCTCTCTCGCTCTCTCGCTCTCTCTCTCTCAGGGTTACGTCGTTCCGGCCCTTGCGTGCAACATAACCTAGCGGAGAAAATGCAATAAGCGCTTTAGTCCCGGGGTCCGAAATCAGAAGGGCTCGGAGCGGTTTTCCAACGCTCACGGAAACAAAAGGAAGTCACATGAGGGGATGCTCGCATGTGATTTCCGCAGCGTTTGTTAATGGTAATCCCTTAAAACAAACTCCCCCGCGCACCCACCAGATTCCACGCATGCTTTCTGATGCGTGTTCCGTCCTCTGGCCCATGAGCGGGGAGCGCTGGATGTTATGATGGCTGGGCCGTTAAATGCTCACCCTCTACACCGCCCTAAATCATGATGGCCTGTCATGCAATTATGCTTCTTGTGGCTGCGACGATGGCGGATAAGAAACTCAACTGGTGCACATTTAAACAAAAGTTGTAATTTTCCCCTGAATCCTTCACCGTCGGGTCTGAATAGCGTTTGTTTTTCCTTAAACATGTGGGTTTCCTTAGACTTGTGACGGCACTTGTTGATTGGTTTAGGAATGTGTGTGACCTTAAATCTGCAAATCCAAACCCATACATTGGGGTTGCCTGGTTATATCTTGCTTACTATGCCTCATTGTTCTGAAAGGCATTAATGGACTGTTTGCCCTTAAGAAGATGAAGTCCTGATTATCAGAGTTGAAAACAAAACGTGGTTCTCAATGAACTGGAGTTGTTTAGAGTAGCCATCAACATGAAAACAGGGCTTCTTCCAAGACCCATCTGTTGTCCTGCCAACGGAGGGAAACAGTCTTGCATTAAATGACGGGCCAAATGACTCGGGTCAGGACTCGTGTACTGTTAGTGCACAGAGCGTCTTACCTGACACGCCAGATGGTCTATTACACAGAACCATCTGGGAAGTCGTCCTTGGAAACAGTTTGAAAAAGGGTAGGCGTTTCAAAAAAGTATGCTTGGCAGGTGGATGGATGAACCATCTGTCCATCACGCATCACATGGAACTCGTAGTTCCTCGCAGGATGTTGATCGGTCCGATTACCACTGTGGTTTGGGCCACAAGTGAACCACAGTGCCACAAACTTGCAGCCTGGCATGTTGGGTTACGGCGTGATAGTGATCTTTCTAGTGCAGCTTGCATAAGGTAGCAGAACATCCACCCTGACTCAATGTCAGGCCAAATCAACGCAGTGGGAATCAGAACAGCAAACAAGGGCACCCTGTCATAAGCCATAATATTGTATATTATATCAGGTCCAAAAGAGTGATGTTGACTCTGATAAACACCATCAGTCTATGGCTGCTGGTGTTATGTGGGCGAACGTTATGCCTGTGGAAAGCTACACAGTGTGCTGCAGGTGGCTCTAATGGGCCCTTTGTGTGAACCCAGGCGGGCCCCTGGCGCATTTTAGGGGTGGCTTGGAGTGGGCGGTGATTGTTACGGGGCAGGGGGGGGAGTGGAGCAGGGTGGGGTGGGGGGGAGTGGGGTGGGCCAGGGGAGTGCAGAGTGGTGGTGGTGGGTGGTGGTGGTGGTGGTGGTCGAAGGGGAAGGTAGGGCGGGGGCTGTGTCTTGATGGCGTCTCTCCCGGCCGGACAGCTTTCTGATGCGAGGGGGGGCGCAGTCATGCGGGCCTTACGGCCGGTAGGGGCGGCACAAAGGGCATCAACCCCCGGGGCCCAAAGAGCAGTAGACACTTGTTATCAAAACGCTGATCCCAGGCCTCCGTGGCAGCCATTCAGCCCCTGTCAGCCTGCCTGACTCCATTACCCTCGCCGCTGGCAGACTGGAGCACATAAAAAGCATTCCCATGTTGAACCTTTTCCCTTTTCCACGTGTGACCAGACAGGAACCCTTTGACACTGCACTTCTGTTGAGCAAAATGTGTAGCCTAAGCACTCTTCTGGTCACTGGGCTCGTTAAGTCCATTAATTCCGGGACACGGTGCACATTTACGGATATGGAGGGGCCAGAATGGGAATTTGTTCTGTTGGTAAAACAGTGCATATTTGCTTGGAGCGCAGAGTAAACACGGCAACGTCACTGGCCCCGGTCGCCGCGATGGAAAATCTTATCTGGTATTAGTGCTATGTTCACAAGAAACTGGGATTTTAAGTACGATGGTACAAAAGTAAATGTATTGAGAGCTCTCAAGAGTTGTTCATAAATATAACTATATATAAAGTGTATATACAAAACTATATATATATAGTATATATGTGTACATATATATAGCTTCTGTCTCACCGTTAACCTTAATCACATATAGTCAGCAATGCGCAAAAACTGAATCACAGAAATGGTATTTCACCCATATATCCCATATCAATGGTTCAGAATAGGGCCTATTACTGGAAAGACAGTCTGATAAATGTCTCTTACTGTATCTGCTCCAACAGCATCATCCACCCACCCAGCACTACCAATTATCCCACACACAGATATCAACACACACTCGGAGTAATGGGAAAAGTGTAGGAACGTAT
Organism: Gadus chalcogrammus; assembly: GCF_026213295.1. Taxonomy (NCBI): domain Eukaryota; kingdom Metazoa; phylum Chordata; class Actinopteri; order Gadiformes; family Gadidae; genus Gadus; species Gadus chalcogrammus. The sequence continues at coordinate 11,244,691 of NC_079416.1, read as the reverse complement.
TTCCGACCCGACAATCGACCCTGTGAGACCCATTAGGGTTAATATCCCTCGAGGCCCTTCAATTACCTGCGGATACACCGCTGAACAAAGCGAGGGTGTCTTTGAAGCGTGCTGCTCGCTCTGGGGGTCCGCCGCAGCCCACACAGATAAATAGCCACGGCGTAATTACCGAACAATCTGTGACTTTCTCCTTTCATCTGAGGACACTCTCCACGGGGAGGAAAGTGCTGCACTCCGAGGGAAAACAATTACTGCCTCGGCTCTCAGGGGGGGGGCAACAATTCTCTCGCCGGCCCGACCCCATGCCCCCCCCCCACACACACACCTCCAGCTGGGGAGCACCAGACAGTAGGGGGGGGGGGGGGGGGGGTGGTGATGGTGATGGTGGCACCATTATGCTCCAATTACCTTTCTGGCACTCAAAGACGTCGCAGCAGTCCCCCGGCAGGCCGCTGGCCGGGCGGGGCACCACGGCCCTCTGGCCGGAGGGGCAGCGGGCCGCGGGGCAGGTGCCGAGGTCACAGGTGCACTGGGGCGGCAGGGAGGGGCAGCAGCCAGCAGGGGGCGTGTAGCTCTTGGTCAGGACCGAGCCCTTGGGGCAGGAGGGCGCCGGCACAGGGGGGCAGGTCACGCCCGAGCACTTGAGAACTGCTGAAAGGGCGCAAACACACACACACACACACACACACACGGTTGGTTTTGGGGGGGGGGTGGGGTGGATCACAGACCGCTCGGCTTTGGGGACGTGGGTAAAGGTCCGGTGTGGCTCGGTTGGTGGAGGACGCCATTAGCTATGTGTTAGTGTTTGGCTTTGCTTGTCCTTCGCATCGGCTATTAATAAAAGGGGCCAAAACCAAAAAAGGCAAAGGTGCATATTGTCCCTCAGGTACATGCATGGAATTGAGCTAGACACACACACACACACGCACACGCACACAAACGCACACACACTGCTACGTTCCATACCAAAATAAGGCTCTGTAAGCCATACTGTAAGGCATACTGTAACATGTACGTACAGCTATATATACCTTAACAGTGTGCACACTGTTCCCTTAACCGTCAGGAAAGAGAGAGAGAGCGGTGTGTTGTTGGAATAATATGTGTGTGTATGTCCGCGTGTGTGTGCCCGCAGCCTGTGTTTGCACACCGTGTATGTGTGTGTGTGTGTGTGTTTGTGTGTGTGTGTGCGTGTGTCTCTGTGTGCAAGCAGCGTTTGTGTATGTGTGTGTAGTACCTGTGCAAACGGCGTGCATTTGTGTGTGCGCCGCATGTTTTTTGCTCACCGTGTGTGTGTGTGTGTCTGTGTGTGTGCACAAGTTTGTAGGCATGTGTGTGTGTGTGCAAGCAGCGTGTGTGTGTATATATGTGTATGCGTGCGTGCGCACACGGCATGTGTATGTCTGTTTGTGTGCGTGTGTGTGTGTGTGTGTGTGTGTGTGTGTGCGTGCTCCCATGTGGACCCTCTCTCAGAGTGTTAGTGGAGCAGCGTCGACGGCAGCAGCGCTACTCATGTTGCAGTCGCTTGAGCACACACAGCCAGGCCCACCGCGTCTGCCCTCAGACATCAAGCGGGCCCTTCAGACCCCTGGCCGGGGCCCTGCAGCATCCCGGCACTAGAGGAGCACAGAGAGCCCCTCGTGTCCATAGGTTACAGATCCTGCCCTGGCTCACGGTCCAGACGGACCCTCATCCCCTTAAAGACGTGCCATTAATGCAAGCCAGCCCTCAACAGAGCTTCCCTTCTTCCTGGTGCTGCACCCCCCCTCTCCCAACCCCCACCCCACCCCCAGCGTCTCCTCCAGGCCTCCCTCACTTTGCATACCAGGAAAAATGTTCTATTTGTCTATTCATTTGCCAGAGCCAACATAATAGCTCTGATGCCCCTTGTTGAGGAGGAAGAGGGGCATGGATGGGGGATGTGGGGGGAGGGAGGGGGGGGGGGGGGGGGCTAAGTATGTGGGCAAGGGCCTCAGAGTGTTAAGCTCCGTATCCACCATCGTTGCAGAGGGAGTTTGGCGCCGGACGTGCCCTTGGTTTCTGAGAGGACTAGCACTCGGGCTCAACCTTAGCGTTGATGCTCCTTGTAGATCTCCTCTCTCAGCGCCATGATTGAGGAAAGCTCCAGTTTTGCCATCTCAATGTTAAAATATTTTCACCCTTTCATATACTCTGACCTCCCAAAGCCCAACCAAATAGCCTGCCAAGCCGTATGTCTTCATGCGTCTAAATAATGTCTTCTTAGCAAGATAAAAAGTGTTGGGTCAATCCAACAAATTTAGAGACTGTTCTCGCATCAACGATCAGAAGCAACAACGCAAAAGACATAATTAATCGTTGTTGGAGTATTTTCTGACGAGCTAGCCAGCCAGGAAGAGTGCTCCATGCTTTGCGGTTGATGGAGACATGGAGGAAGTGCTCCACATAAAACCACTGATAGCCTTGAAATCCCAGGCTGGTGCTGGCGCGAAACGCAGACGCCGATGGCGGAAACGGGGGGCTTAAGAGGTGTGAAAGGGGGTGAGATTGGTGGGGGTTTTGTCGGAGGTTGTGGGGGAGAGGGAGGTGCATATTGGAGGCTGTTCAGGAAAAGAAAAGTGGAGCGCCCCTCGCTGTATCGACATTGTGGCGAGAACAGTAGTGGCCTCACAAAGCTTGGATTACCTGGACCTCGGGGCCCATGTTTATTTTGGTTCTGTGTGTCACTGTAATGTATACAACGCAGGGGAGCGTGATCATACAGAGCCCCACCACGCCCTGCCGTGTAACTGTCAGTCGCTAAAGCCCCCCCACAAACCCTGGTCCCCTGTTTAGGTCCCCCCACCCATGCCAATACTCTATGGGGCTTTGGAAGATGCGAAAAAGAGGGTGGCTGACCTTCATCATCCAGATGATGGATGTGAAATGTAGAAAAACGTGGTGACTGAATCACAAGGCATTTTACAGGAGGAAGTGGCCACCATGTCATAGGTAACGTTATTCATCCAGATTATTTCTTATTACTGAAATAATTGAGTCAAATGGGATTGGGTTGAGAGGAATGGTTCTGGTTTGGGGTGAGGGCTGGTTTGAACAGAGGGTCTCGTCTCTGTGTTTCTGGGAGCTCTCTCATGGAGCAAAGTGTTTTGCTGATGGGCTTCCCAGCCCAGTGGGGCCGAAGGTCAGTGGGCTGCCACGCGCGACCTCGCGCTCTCAGAGGACATGCTTTATCCCAGACATTTGAATCCACCCGTAAGTGGATCGACTCGGGTTCCACCCACCAGACAGGGGGGGAGATCGGCTGACCAATCACACGCCTAGAAGTTGGACGCATCGCTCCAAACCAATACTTTTCTGGCATGTTAAGTGGGCCTTCAATGTCTACCTGACCCAGAACAAACACGGAGGAGAAAGAGCTGTGTCTCTCAGTTTTTTTCGAGGAAATATCAGACAGAGGAAATTGAGAGCGAAGGAAAAGTTGGATTTTTCCGATGAAGGATAAATAGAGCAGGAGTGAGAGGGATCTGTACTGTACTGTTTGCTCAAGCAACCTGGAAACAGTGAAGGCCTTCCACAAAGCTCTCATTGATACACTTAGCGCTGAATAGTGTCATAGAAAATGGATAAGAGGGGGGACCCCAAATTAACGCACGTTACAACCCCTTTTAACGGTTTTCTTGGCCTGAATCTTGTGCGGGAGTAAAATAAACTTCACTTCGGAGGGCTAATTAGAGAATGTTTTAATTCCAATAACGGCCAATCAGAGTATTCCGCTGCTCAGTTCCACACAGATTTTGCATATGAAAACATTGAGGCGTTCAAACCATTGAAATGCAGCCATCTTGCCCAATGTCCTGAACTGAATAACACTTTCTATGTATTGTGTGCTTCCCAGAGATGGCTGATTATCCTTTCACGCATGATAATGGCGGGGTTCTGAAGTGAGCTGGGAAAAGCAGCTGGCAGACAAACTATTGTCATTCAAATGAATGGAATTGTATCCATCCGTGGAAAAGCTCCAGCCCGCAGTGGGGCAATTAATATCATCTTCTCTTCGGGGGTGTTTCCAACACAATAGGCAGAGAGGGGAAAATTATGGAACAAGTCAGCAGTGGATGGATTATTTTTGTTGTTGTAATGTGCTGTTTGTGTTATATTGAGCATAAATGGCTGTAATTAGTGAGTCAGCAACCACAGGAACAATCTTGGCCATCACAATGGTGGCCATTCTCCAGCCGGCACAAACACAGACACAAAGACCTAATTTGGCATGCTTGATCGATTCACGCCGCAGATTAGCCAAACTCTGCGACCCTTTAACCTCAATGGACAAATGTAAACTCAACACTGGGAATGGCAGTGTGTGACTGCGTGCGATTGCAAGCACAGACACTCACACACATTCACACTATACTAACAGACACACACACACACACACACACACACACACACACACACACACACACACACACACACACACACACACACACACACACACACACACACACACACACACACACACACACACACACACACACACACACACACACTCACACACACACATTCACACTATACTACCACAGACACACAAAGACAAACTACAATACCAGACACTCACACACCTTCAGCTGGTCTGGTCTGGAGGTGGAGTGGTTTGTCGGATGTGGAAATTGTTTCATTACCACAGAACGCCCTGTGTTGTAAACAATGCATATTTTTGGCATCTCAGCAAACTCATTGAAAGGAGGGGAGAAAAAAAAAAAAAAAAGCCTTTGTAAATGTGTTTTTTTTTGCCTCCGTCCTGCGAACCCGGGGCACAAGGAGCGCAGTCTTCCCCCTGGAACCCGGAGCGGCTGGGCAGAGCAGAGGAGCCTGTGTTGACAGCCTGAGTTTACTCATGGAAAAACCACACAATGCCAGTTCTGTTTCGGCGGGTGACTCTGGAAGCCAGTCAGCGGAGAACAAAGCGGCCCCAGTGCGCCGCCCGCCCCGCCGTCCCCGCTCCATCTGCAGCTTTTTCTAAAGTTGCGCCGCCGAGGGCCCCGCATCAGGGGCAGTCTCCCGTGTTAAGCTGCGCGGGGGCCCCGGACCGCTGCAGCCCCCCCCGCCCCCCCCCCCCGTCCCCCTCCAACCCCCCCGTCCTGTACTTAACCGCTGCAGAAAGTCTGTGTTGTTTCCTCAACCTTCGCCGCGCTGACCCACGTGTCTGTGTGTGAGCGGCGTGGGTAGGCGTCCGGGGTCAAAGGGCACAGGCGGGGTCAGCGGGGGGGGGGGTGACAGTGTGTGGGGCAGTCACACTGTGGTCGTTGAAATACCTGAGGGAGGTAGCCTGGCCATCAGCACCACTGTCGCCTCCATGGAGGCCTACATCGCCGCTGCTCCCGCTGAACACTGACAGATCAACTGGGCCGAGAGCACCATTTTTCATTTTTCGGTCTCGTAAAGACGATGCGAGCCGACATTGCCAGCGACTGCTCTGTAATTGTTGTGCATATGACCATAAAACCATCTTCAATCTTGAATCTTGAATCCATGGTGTATAAAACAGCTCATTTTTCTTTTTGCAGATGGCCCCATGTTTATTAGTGCAGTGCACCTGAGGGAGAGGGAGTCTGAGCTTACATCAGACTCAGCATTGTCCGACGGCCGGACGGATGGAGGTCGCGGCTGCTCATTGTAGCTGAGAGTGTTTATGGGTATGGACTTGCACCAAGCGAGAAGGAATGCAGGAAGTGGATCCAGGTTGCTGCATTATCCCATAAAACAAGCCACCGGGACGGAGAGCCCATCAAGAGTTTGGGGGGGTTAGCAAAAGCCAGCACTCAGATGTACCTGTAATTCAAAAGGATTCCTGAGTTTAAGACCCCATCGAAGCAGATCTAGGAATTCACAACGCATGGCAGTCGCAAGCCGTTGACAGCTGTTGTAAAGATTGAGCGGTGGTTACGCAATCGTGTTGGCCGTGTACGGGACAGTATGCGTGCCAGCATGAAATACAATTGAACCAAATGTAAACAAACCATGCTGCTACTACGCCCTCCTTTCCCCAGTGTGTGATTGGACATATCGCTGGAATGTGCGACAGAACATTGCACACCAAGAAAAGTGCATTTACCAAAAAAAGAAAAACCCCTCTTTCAGAGACACAGGCAAAAATTCACAGGGAAACACAATAACCCTGAAATCTTTCAAATTCGATGTTGCTACATTTGTGTTTCAAAGTGTGTAATGCATTTTTGCATTACACACTCATACATTTGTACATTATTTTTGAAATACATTTTGTTGAAACAAAAATCACAAAACAAAAACACTGCTGTGCACTGATGTGGATTTTTGCAGCATGATACATGTGTGTTTGTGCACACGTGGGCACTGTTAAATACTTCCAGCGGCGTGGACAGTGTTGACGTGCATGCTGTTACGCAGATGTCTTTCCTTTGTGTGCAGGGCAAAAAAAAAAGAGAAAATGGTCGTCAGGGCCTGCACAGATGATTTTGGCCAAGCAGGAGTTAGTTTGGGCAGCGGTGTGTGCGGTGAAGGCCGGGGTTCTGATGCTTTAAGCAGCGGGATCCACAAAGGGGGAAGTGGACCTCTACCTTTGTCCCAGAGCTCCACATGGAATAAGAGGACGTAGAGGAAGAGGCTGAGAATACTGTTTGTTTGGCGGTGGGTCCTGTGGCGACTGTGCTGGTTGTGCCTTGCCTGGCCGGTGGTGGTGGTGGTGGGGGTGGGGGTGGTGGTGGTGGTGCTGGCGGTGGTGGTGGTGGTGGGGGTGGGGGTGGTGGTGGTGGGGGTGGGGGTGGTGGTGGTGGTGCTGGCGGTGGTGGTGGTGGTGCTAACCTACCGCAGCGAGACGGCTGACACCAACGCACCGATCCCAACCCTCCGGGGCGTGGATCGCCCTTTGTAATCCTTACTCTTTCTCTTGTGATACAAACCCACCGCAAGGTCCACACACACACACACACACACACACACACACACACACACACACACACACACACAGACTCACACAGACTCACACAGACTCACACACACAGACACATAGACATGTCAAAACTAGAAGTGTTCAGAGCGGGGGAATGCTTCAGCATGCAGTAGCCCTAGACACACAGAGCGGGGTTGAGTCGCGGCCCTGCCAGCCCAGAGGTAGTGTGGCCCAGTGGGTAATAGCTCTGCTGCGAACAGACACAGCAGCCAGGCAGGACTAATGAGGGGGGGGGGGGGGGGGGGGGGGTGTTGGTGGTTGGCCAGGTGGGCCAAATACACGCTGCGGTCTTTGAGGTGTGTTTGCACCATGGCATCACGGTGGGCACAGTGCCCCTCTTTCATGGCACCAACTTCTCCTGAACTTCCCAGTCCCAGTAAACAACATTTATTGCTCCCTGTCCTTGTTACACATTGACTTTGGTACGCCAGGGCTGGCTGTACGTGTGGACTCTGAACAAGGCTGAACAACGTCATGCGTTTTAACTGAGCGAGGCGCGGCACCAAACATGACGTCCATCAAGCGGAGCAATGTTCCAAGAAACGCTGCTGCTTAAACTACAAATTACAATGGAAGTGCTGGTGTGAAGCATTGGGTGACGAAGCCAATGGTATACAGGACCTTTAACACAAAATGGCAGTTTTTACTAAACGCCACTCATGAAAGCTCTGGATTTTGCACTTGAAAGAAACAGCACATGATCCCCGTCCCAGCTGGGCTTGGCTTACTCTCCTCCTTCTGTTCCTGAATTTTTTGATTTTTTTTTAGATGCCCTAACATCTGGATAACACTTCCTTTCCTATCATGGCAAATTCAGATGTTGCGGTCGACTCAGCATTCTGAGCCATTCAAACATCTGTCCCGTGTCCCGCCCACACAGAAACCAGAGGAGGTTCCAGTGGGGGCAGTGAGACAGATAGACGGATAGATAGGTTGGTTATCAAGCACCAATGTGTGAGTGAGCTCACAACAGAGTAGCAGAACGCGCTGTACAGCGCGTTCTGCTACTCTGTTGTGAGCTCACTCACAGCAGGTACGGGAGAGTGTGAATGGCTTAGGGTGAGAGGAAGAGCACCACCGGCGTGCGTGTCGGTTGACTTGCTCCCGAGTGGGCACGGGATTCTGTAGCCCCCTCTGGAGGCCCCAATCCCTGCCTGTCCCACCTCCCTGTGTGGGAACATGTTCCACACAGAGGGGACTAAAGTTGACCGTTTATTGTTTTCAAACACATGTTGTCCATAAACGTCAACTCAATAATAATAATGTCATATAATAATATAATTCCCCTTAGGGAGAGCGGTTGGGCCACCTCACAGCCACCTCTCAGAGTCTGAAATACCAGTTGTCACTGAGCGAGCTTGATGTTTGACACAGATTCCCAGGCCGGTCGTAGAGGAAGCTCCCAGCGATAACAGACAAAGGACAATCCCCCTGCCTAGACTTCCAGACAAACAAGATAATTATCACCCACAGACACACGCTGCACAAACACAGATGCAGACACGCAGTCTCACAGGCCCCGCATGCGGCTACATGGGGGCCCGGCGTCGGATCGCTGCGACCGCACCGTGCACGCATGTATGAGCCCAGCGTATGGAGGGGACGCACACTTTCCATACGCGCCGTCAAAACACACACATGCCTACACAAACACAGTCGTTCACACAATCACACCCTCGCACACATGTGCGCACACACACACACACACACACACACACACACACACACACACACACACACACACACACACACACACACACACACACACACACACACACACACACACACACACATATAGATACACATAAGTACACACATGCACGCACATGCACGCACATAGAGACACACATGCACACACATAGACACACACACACACATACACACACACACAGGCACAGGCACATACACACACATATAGAGAGGGAGACACAAACACACACACACACACACACACATACACATACACATACACACAAACGCAAACACACTTAATGAGGGGCTGCTGGAAGGTTGGGTGTGTTAGGGCAGTAAGAACTCATAAGCTGCTGAAAAATGTTGTTTACTGTTTTGAGTGGTGTGAATTTAGACTGTCAGCCTTAGCCCTAACCCTTGACTGCAGGAGTGTGGAAAGAAGCATTGCAACACACAAAAAAATATGATAATTCTCCCAGCAAAATACCAGGCACC
>NC_079416.1:11215534-11230534 GCF_026213295.1 Gadus chalcogrammus | reverse complement strand
ACTTTCCTTGACAGCAGGTGCCGGCAGTCACAACAGGAACATTTGAACAGGATAAGGAAAGTGCAAACAACATGCTTGCACTTTCCCTGGGGAAGTCAAGGTCACAATACATCATCACTTGAAGTGTATGAACTCTGTGGACGACGACGCATCCTGCGATCGAGATACGAACCGTTGAATGTCCTTAAGAGGAATTTGTGTTTGAGCTGCAATGTGGGTCTTAAAAAAGCACGGGTCTTGTTTTGGATATAAAGAGGGTATGACGTGTGTTCTCAGGCATGCATTGTTTTGGTTCATTCTTTGTTTAATGGTCGCTGGATTCCAACAGTTGTCTTTGAGAAAATGATTTGCGAGCTTAAAAAAAAAAGAAGAAAGTCATCTTCAAGTACTTCTGCAGGTTTCAAAAGAATTCAGGGCACTACAGTATTTCCTTGACTGCGGGGGGAATGTTTGCAAACAGGATAGACATTCCAGTCGGCTGTTTATTATAGCCAAAGGACCGGTGATCTATCGACTACAACCAGCCAGCCACCAGACGAACAGACTAGGAGAGCACGTCGCCTGCGTTGCGCCCGCGCGTGTTACGACTGCGTGTTACGACTGCGTGTTACGACTGCGTGTTACAACCCCCTAACTCTCTGGTCACCGCCGCTGACCACCCATAACACCGGGCCGCGAGGGGAAACGCAGCGAACCTGGAGCGGAAACATTTACCCCCAACTCCTGATTGCGAGCCTAATCACTTTAAGACCCTCGCCCCGGCTCGAGGAGGGAAATCTGGGATCAGCCTCCCCTGCCCCCCCCCCCCCCCCCCCCCCCTCCCATCTACCCGGCAGCCTGCTGACCACGGCCCCCTGAGCACACACTGGAAGGTGTTGACTTACCCCTACCTCGGACCCGTAGGGACCCCGCCGCACGTGGCTGTATGTGTGACGGTGCAATGAATGTAAGTACGAGTGTGTGTGTGTGTGTGTGTGTGTGTGTGTGTGTGTGTGTGTGTGTGTGTGTGTGTGTGTGTGTGTGTGTGTGTGTGTGTGTGTGTGTGTGTGTGTGTGTGTGTGTGTGTGTGTGTGTGTGTGTGTGTGTGTGCGTGTGTGCGTGTGTGTGGAGGGGTCTGCTATGGGTCAATGGTATGATTCAAGGCTTCAAGGAGCTGCAGAGGAACAGAGGCACACCTCAATCAGAGAAGCCATTAACTCCACCACCCATTCCAAAGCTGTTCATTTGCAGAAGGGACTACTGGGCGATTTGGAACACCCCCCCCCCCCACACACACACACACACACACACACAGAACCCCCCCCCCCCCCACCACCACCACCAGCCTGCAAATGCTGAAATGCAGACGCAATCAGCAGCACAGTCTCCTGGGACGGTCCAGCGCTGGCTGAGCCCCAGTGGAGCTCCCACCACCCCTACCACCACCACCAAGACGGTCCTGGCTCGGACCACCCCACAGTGGGCTGGGGGTGGGGATTGGGACGGCCTGTAGGCGGCTGTGTACTCTTTGGCTTGGTTCTGCTTTGAGTCCCCTTCAATCTCCGTGGAAGGCCTGGAGACAGCGCAGGCGGAGGGGCTGCGCGTGCGAGCTTCTAAGCTGGTCTCCCCCTGGTTGTTTGCTGTGCTGGGGGGTGGGGCTTGGGGAGACCACCACAGGCCTGCTTGTCCCCAAGGGGGAGACAACGGCCACCTTGTGCACTTAGTGAGAATCTGACACCTTTTTCTCTTTACCTTTGTTCCTGAAAGGTAACACTGGAGCGCTTTCTTTAAAAGAGCGAGCGATATGAGCGCACGTTTAGGAGCAGATCTGAGGTATGATCTGTTGCGGGGGCTTGGATTGCATCAGCATATTTTTACAAGCCACATGATTTCCAATAAAGTTGTGGGGGGGGGGGACATTTTGTAATGGTGTGGTCAGACTTTCTCTACCGAGAGCCACAGTCTGGATCCTTGACAGAATAAATATGGGCAGAGAAAATATAGGTGTCTTTTATCTTTCAAAAACCTACATATAAAACCAGTGGGGGGATAGATCATGTATATAGGCACTATTATGTCGTTGATCACTCAAACCAAAAAAATCATTTTGATTGGTTGTAATTCAGATATTTCCCATCTAACAGAACTGATCCCTACTAAAGCGAACATTCAGAAAGGACTCGATCTCTTCTGCCAATGTCATTGTTTATAAATGTGAACAAAGCTTTAGCGAAGCGAAAGAGCCGTGGAACATGACCCCCGCCTCGCTTGGCAGCAAATAATCTCTTCAACCTGTGGCGTAACTCAAGCAAGCAGAAGATGAGAAAAGCGCTGGCGCTCAATTAAATCACGGCTTGACAGAATGTGGATAGTGATGGAGGAGGCTGCTCGACCTACGACGGCAGGCGGGACAGTTATCACTAGACCACAGGGATGTAAAGAGTTGATTTACATTGAATCCGACATTTAAACGAATCTCTCCATTATCGCACACATCCAACAAACACCAATTCACCCATCAACTGATCTGCACGACGAGCAACACACCTTTACAAACTCCGATCTCAGGCAGCATCGCAGCTCCAGTTCTGTTGAAAGAGGCGCAAGTGAGCCCCAGCGCGCAGTAGCCCAGCACCCAGTCCTGGCCACCGCACGGTTCCCACTCCATCCGAGTACACTGGTCACAGCATCCACATGGGTCCCGGGCTAAGGTCCGGCCGCTCTCGCAGCCATGCGGGTGTTGTACGGGACACGTTCGGAGTTCACATGGTGTGCAATCGTGCGCCATGAGAGTACGCGCTAGAATTAAGACGTTCAACAACGCGAAGAGGACCTGGCTGGACATCGTGGTGAGATGGAGGAGGTCCGCGATGGTTTACCAAGCAATGCGTGCTTCTGTCAAACGGCCAGCCACATGAAATATCCCAGTGTCTGCTGTATTGAAGTTAGTCCCCAAGTTCTTGACGAGGGAAAAATGAATATAAAAAAGTTTTTGTAGAGTAATTGTTTTTCGTAAACAAATAAAAATTGTTCGGGTTCACTTAGAAACCAACCCCGTCACTAAAAAAATCAAGCAGATATCAGCATTAAGTTCTCGAGTCGCCGGCGAAATTGTGCTTTTTGTTATCCAATATCGTGAGCAGGTATCCCTACTGTAGATGCGCTTCCAGTGGGTTTCCCCTGTTCCAATTCATGTATATTCCACTCGTGTTAGCGTACAGAACTTCCTATTGGTCTTGACTGGGAGCGTAGCGCGCAAGTAACGCACCATTCAGAGGAGAGCAGTGTGAGCGCTAAATTGACATCCAGGCATATAGAAATGAGCTGTACCCCCTCCCACTGACGGACAGGCGCGCTGACCAGTAACAAGTGGAGAACGGAGGGAGGGTTTCAGCTGATTTATCCCAGCTCGAAAAACCCTTTTTTGTTGTGCAATAAACGCTTAAGAGTAACCGAGGGTTTTATATATTTATTAAGTAGTGTTTTGTTTTTGTTTTTACAGTAGGCCTACGTGAGTGTCATGGCTTCACGTATTTTTTTTTATTTACAGTTACTAGTAACTAAAACTGTTGAAAATTAAAGACATTTAAAATACAGCTATTGGCTATTAAAATAAAAAGTGTACTGCTCTCTGAGCACCATAGCATATCTTAAGTCCACAGCAACAAATCATTGTGTCAGGGAACATTTGCAGAACATGACTTGTTATCAGCTGTTAGATTGTCTCAATTTATTTTTCAATAATACAAGGATTGTATCTGTCAAAGCCTCCTAATCAAACACAACCATCCTGTCGTTTAACAACTTCAATATTGTGCATGTATGTGTGTATGTGTGTGAAGTTCTGTGAACGTGCGTTTGTGTCTGTGTGTGCTCGCAAATTTGTGTGCGTGCGTGTGTGTGTGTGTGTGTGTGTGTGTGTGTGTGTGTGTGTGTGTGTGTGTGTGTGTGTGTGTGTGTGTGTGTGTGTGTGTGTGTGTGTGTGTGTGTGTGTGTGCACGTACGCATGGATGCACGCATGTGTGTTTGTTTGTTTCCGTAGGAGTAAAAGGTGACACGAATGGAGGCAAAAGGTTAGCCCAGTGTTTGCTGAAACTGTGTGTGTGTTCCCATACTGGCAGATTGATGGTGAACATATGGTGGTTCTGCCTGTGTGTGGCGCGGTCCGCGTCGGTGGGGGGCCATATTGTGGGCACAGCTGGAGGAGGTGACAGTGATGTGGATCCACCAGCGATGGAGGACGCCGAATGACTACCAATGTCAACAAGTGGTTGACAAAGGTCCCCACGCTGGGCAGCATGGGAACCTGAGGTGATTCCCAATGGAATGTCCTTTCTGTCGGAGCTACACAATAAGAGCGCGCTCCATGGAAGACCGCCGGGTCAAAAGGAGGAAAAACTGTTGTTTTTCTCTTTCTTTTTTGTCTTTTTCTTCCTTTTTTGTCTTGTTTGGTCTTGTCACGCGAACGTGCTCCTATGAACAACGGAGGCACGGCGTAAGTTGTGTTACAACACAAACACGAGACGGCCATCTTCTTTCAACTGTGTTGCCATGGCAATTTCATGAGGCAGAATCCCGCATCAACTCTGTGATGAAATGTAGACGTATAGGTACACACTGTCTCATCTACCCTCCAGGATGATTCTGATGTTGTGAAGTCAACATCACACACTCGCAGGCAGGCACACACACACACACACACACAGACACACACACACACACACACATAGACACACAAACACACACACACACACACACACACACACACACACACACACACACACACACACACACACACACACACACACACACACACACACACACACACACAACAGCGCCTCCTTCATGTCCAACATCTGCATGGAGCCACTGGTTCCAACACAAACACGACATCCAGGAAACCGATCCCCCTGCGTGCATAATGAAGGCTTGCAACACAACTCGGCTCTTGTCCTCCCTCCACACACCCCTCCGCCAACCCCCTCTACCCCTACCCTGATTCGCTCCAAACCCTCTGGAAGCTTCCCGTCCAACGGGCCGACCCACTGACCGCCGTCCAGACACCCACGGCTGGCCGACGACAGATCAGACCTGGGTCTTTCAGGAGAGCTGGGTTTCATTCACCCTAATGGGAAGATCCAAGGGCCAAGCCGCGTTGACCCTTTTCTGCCCGGGCGATGGCTTTCAACCAGGGCCAACTGGCGACACACACCAGACCCCTCTCTCTCCCCTCCTTGTATCAGGGGGGGCGGGTTCTGCTTCGGCAGTGGTAATGGACCCGATAGTAAGCTGAATCCCAATTCTCTCGCAGTCTCTGTGCGCTCAGAAAGCAGGCCACGACAGTCACAGGAGCGATGGTCATCTGTGGTTGAGACCCAGGGTAAAATCGTCTCCAGTAAATGTTTTCTATTTGAAAGACTTGAGAGGATTTTGTTCTCGTAGCAAATCATTAACGAGCTGGTTCACTTTTGGAGTGGGTCCAAACTTGGCTTGGAGCATACCCCTCGTTTGGGTCCCCCATTTATGGAGTTTAATGCTGCATGACTGTGGTTTATTGGGGGGACCCTCCCCCTTGATAAGCCAGGTCTGTGAGACCACAGTGAAAGTGCCTTCAACCCTTGATTTGTTGTGTTGAGGTGGAAGCGAGCGCCAAATTAGAGCACAGCAAACTTAACAAGCATGCTTTGTTTTTTATCGTTTCGCAAAAAAAACCTTGAACTGAACGCAGGGCGCGGGCCATGTGGGCGTCGGCCCCGCCGTCTGCCGGTGACTCCAACCGTGCGCGAACATCGCAGTGAAAGGGTGGGGTCGGGCCCGATGTGTGCGGACCGTGAATAGCTGCAGTGTTTGCCTGGCTGCCCAGAACGGCCAGCCTGAGTCACAGACCTGTGTTTGGGAAAAAAAAGTCAAACGGCAACCGTTCAGTTTGCAGACGTCCACGTGTGTCCTTAACTGAGGTCATACAACACGTACTCAAGCACCACCGTCCCCCCGTCGTTTCGGAACCCAAATGAGACCTTCTAGTGTGACGGGATCTTCTGCAGAGTTCTGATGCCTGTTGACGGTGTCATGGATGGAAAGAGAAAGCATTGTGTGTGTGTGTGTGTGTGTGTGTGTGTGTGTGTGTGTGTGTGTGTGTGTGTGTGTGTGTGTGTGCGTGTGCGTGTGCGTGTGTGTATGTCTATGTGTATTTGTGTGCGCCGTTCCTCCACCTCTGCAGTAGTGTTAGGGGACGTGCCCGCTCCGCTTGCCAGCTGCCGGTGACGGAGTTGTCTCTGTAGGTGTTTGCTGATTGGTTGGATGGGTGTGTCTGATGGTTGGAGGCGGACCACGAGCCGCGGAAGTTCACGGACGTGTCGGTGATGCGTGCGATGACTAACCTCCGGCCACTGGCATAGCTTTGTGGTGAGGGTGCACGGTGAGGGGCTGTAGTGGAGGGGCGAAGTGTAACATGGAAGAGTAGTCAGTGTGTTGAGTGCTGGTGGAGGGCCCGGCGTGTGGCTGTCCTGATTACAAGTCAACACAGTCACCCCCCCCCCCCCACCACCACCTCCACCCCCCCACATTCACTTCTCCTCACTCGGTCATCAAACACCAAGGACAACTCGCCAAATCGGCTATCACTCTGACTATCTGTCAGAAGAGGGCAGCGGGTTTAACTCTGGATAAAACCCAGGCTATGGGTGACGGACATCAGGGACGGGCAGAGGGGACGGTTTGGGTGGAGGGGGAGGGTGGTTGGGTGGAGGGGGAGGGTGGTTGGGTGGAGAGGAGGACGGGTGCGTAATGGCAATACGTTCTAGTGACAGTTGAAAGAGTTATCCAGCCATTCACGTGTCTGGCGAATACTGGAAATATGGCGCTCTCGGGGATAAACAGCATTGCGTGCTGATGAATGGCCTCCTTTAAACACACAAGACTACGTGAGATCATCTGGTTCCCGTACTCATGGCCGCTCCATGACAGATATATGGGGAGCTGATGTGGACAAACAAAGCAAAAAAAGCTCAAAATGTGCTCAGAAGATGGATGGGTCGTGCGGAACAAAGCCTAATTCTGTCTGTAATCAGACAGCTGTATGCCATACTGAGGTAATAATCTTCAGGGATGATTACTTTCCGTTTCCACAATTGCGGCTGAGAGGGTCTGACGAGCGCTTTCGGTTCTTACTTAGCAGCAGCCCTTTGTTGGCCTCTCCCGCTCACTTTGGCCAGTCAGCGGAAACATCTAGAGACGTCCAGCTGTACGGGGCGCTGTAGTGTCCTCTCTCAGCGCGCCTTTCTCGTTTGGCGTCCTTCTAATTGTCTTATTATCCTTGTTTTGGTTTTTCGATCTTTCCCTTTATGTTTCCCTTCAGCCTTCCCCCTCCTGCTCTCCGTGCCTGGATGTTTGTCCTGGTGCCTGGGAGGTCGCTCCTGGGGTTCAGCACTGTTTTGCTCGCAGCGTCAATAGTAATCTGTTCTGACACTTCTGTGGTTGTCCTGCGGTCTTGTTCCCGTTGACCTGCTGAACGCCCAAGAGATGGAATAGAACCAACGTGTAGAGATACCAGCCATGGGGAGACCGCGCCTGTTAAGGCCTACGGGGAGTGAACAGTGGGCTGGTCGACGCTAAGCCGCGGAGCATGTCTCCTGCTTTGTGACTTCACTACAATGACCCAGGACTTGAAGGGTGGCCCCTGGTCATCTACTGACACAAGCCTCAAACACGTTGACCCACAAGTCCTTCTTTTTCATGAGCTAACATGCATCACTTATCCTGTTTTAGTGAAATGGAAAGCCCAAAGGAACTTTTGTGCACGTTTCTGACCTCTGAAATATCGTTTCAGGCCATGGTCTGGTCCATCAAGTCCCTTGGCTGAGGGCTAATCCACAAGTGGTTTTGCGCAAGCATCACAATCTATTCTATTACCTTTGCCTCACACAGTTCTGATACCAGATGTTATTAAACAACCAGCATTACAGCACACTGGATCACTTCTCCATGTTCAAACGTAACCCTTAGCTAGGCTGATAATAATCAGACAGAGTGATGTAAGGCGACAGGACACCTTTGGAAAAAATGAACACACTCCCTCGTGTCCGGAACCAAAGAACCACTTTTAAGGTTCAGATGCGATCCAATGCGCTGGTGACACTGCCGACTGTGGACTGTGTAGGAGTCGATGCATTACCCTCCGGGCTCCACAGCCCTTACATGGTAGATCAGTTAGAACAGGCTGCAAGGGGATGACACATAGGGGTATTCAATGGCTATGAGTCAGACCATCCAGCGAGAAGGAATGGTGTGAAGACCAAAGTCCTGGCCTCCCCCCCTCCGCCCCCCCCCCCCGGCCCCCTACCCCCCATCCCCCAACCAAAGAGGGGCCACGGGTCCTGTGTGACCTTGAGGGGCTGTAGAACAGCCATGGGCTACAGCCCATGACCGCCACTTTGCCTGCTCCCGTCACGCTACGTCCAATGAGAAACGCAGAGTGGACCGTAATCTGTAGATCTACGTGTTGATGGCAAATTCCACAGTGGATTGGAAACATTAAAGAACCTCTGTGTCTCGGTGCTGTCCCACATGCCCGGTGTAATCCTCCCCCCCCCCACCCACCCACGTCCCCCTGTCATCTGGCAGACACACGGTCACTGAGAACATTGACTGGTTGCTGCTGCTGCTGCTGCTGCTGCTGCGGCTGTGAATGGTGTAGACTTACAGCACCACAGTAGAGGGCTAGGCAGCAACCTAGATGGCCTGCTTTGTCACACGTTATTTGACTTAAGGAGGCTTTGTGGCTCTCTTTCTTTGTGTGTGTGTGTGTGTGTGTGTGTGTGTGTGTGTGTGTGTGTGTGTGTGTGTGTGTGCGCGTGTGTGTGTGCGTGTGTGTGTGTGCGTGTGTGTGTGTGTGTGTGTGTGTGTGTGTGTGTGTGTGTGTGTGTGTGTGTGTGTGTGTGTGTGTGTGTGTGTGCGTGTTCAAATGCTAAAATAGCATCCTATTACAATTCTGATAAAATTAAGAGGAAACAAATGAGAATCAAAGGTTTCTTGCATGAATCATCCTTTTCCATTGACGCTTGTAGCATACTCTACTCTGCATTGTTTTCTGAATGGGCATTAGGTTCAGTGAAATTCTAAAGAGTTTTGAGCCTTAGTCATATCCTCTCACCACGCTCCCTCCGGCTCCAAGTACCGGACCAGCAGCGCAGCACCTCTCCAGATGTTCTCCTTGTCATCCCCGGGGTGATGGGTGGTCGAGGGGGTACACTCTCCTTTCTGAGGGGGACACTCTCCTTGTAGAAGGATACACCTTCCTCTCTGAGGGGTACACTATCCTGTCTGAGGGGTAGACTCTCCTGTCTGAGGGGTACACTCTCCTGTCTGAGGGGTAGACTCTCCTGTCTGAGGGGTACACTTTCCGGTCTGAGGGGTTCACTCTTCTAGCTGAGGGGTACAATCGGCTGTCTGAGGGCTACACTGCTGGCTGAGGGGTACACTCTCCTGTTTGAGGGGTACACTCTGCTGTCTGAGGGGTACACTCCCCGAGTTGAGGGGTACACTCTCCTGTCTGAGGGGTACACTCTCCTAGTTGAGGGGTATACTCTCCTGTCTGAGGGGTACACTCTCCTGTCTGAGGGGTACACTCTCTGAGGGGTACACTCTGCTGTCTGAGGGGTACACTCCCCTAGCTGAAGGGTACACTCTCCTAGCTGAGGGGTACACTCTCCTGTCTGAGGGGTACACTCTGCTGTAGGCCTCTCGTAAGGTGCCTTCGATGGAGGAGCTAGAGATAGCTGCCAAGATGCCCCCCCCCCCACACACACACACACACACACACACACACACACACACACACACACACACACACACACACACACACACACACACACACACATTCCCCCCAGGTGAAGGTCCCAGGTTTACAGATAGACCTCCACCTGGTGCTGGAATGTCACAGCCTGTGTTTGGGCTATAAACTCTGACATAATTACAGTGCCACTAAGTCAAAAACTGAGGTGAAACGACTACCTTGGCGAGGGGGAAAATGATCACTGCTTAATGTTATGTCTGGGCCCCGCACATTTGGCCCGGGTCCCGGTCGAGGACGGATGAGCGTCAGGACGGGGAATGTGAGAAATGCGCTTGGTTCTCCGACCTAAGGTGAAGTGAGAAAGTTGACATCATGACTGCGGACAGACGTGTGCGTGCATGCAGTCCGATGGATGTTTTCGCTAAACAGGCTACGGGTCAAAAAAGGAGAGCGAGAATTCTGGCGCCAGGGACGTTTGTCTGTGAATCGATAAAAGGCAGTAATTTATCCTCAAAACCACTCATCAGAGATGGTGTGAATGTGTGGCGTTTACGGCCAGAGAAAGCAAGAGGAAGGGGGAGCCGAGAGAGGGGAGTAGATGGCAGGGGAGAATGCAGAAGACAATAGTGTTGCTATAAGAATACACCTGGGCTCCAATGGCTTGCTCGGTTTGAGAAGAAGTGCCGGGCTGCCACCTAGTGGTAGTGCATGGTCAGTGCACATGGTGTTTCAAACCTAGGTGATCAAAGGTTTGAATCCTCCTCCTAGCACCCCCCCCCCGCTTGAGATCACTTTATAGTGAGCCTCATTGTACCTCATCGTCCACATAAATCAGGTATCTCTTTGAAAGCGTTATATAAAGGAATATGTTTTCAATTAAACAAGCTTGATTCACATGATGTGCCATGCCAATAATCTCTCTTATCACAGGGGTCTATAAGTGTGTAAACAACATTCTTATTCAGCGTCAGGTTCACTGTTTTTAATTTATCTGCGCCATCACAAGTCTTTTCCTGTTTTTCTTCCACTTCTCAGCGCCAACAAACAATGCAAGGAAGGGCTTCGTTCTCTGTCTAGACGGCGACCCGTGTCAGCTGTGTCCGCTTTGACAGCCCCCCCACCCCATATCCTCTTTTCATTCGTATTGCCTTGAAATCTGTGTGCAGAAAAATCTAAATTATTTTGAAGATATTGATTCAATTAACTATAGCCTACATCACGCAAAGGTACCCGCAAATTATAGGCAACGTGAGTCCCACTATTAGGGATAGGGACATCAGCATAAAGAGTTGAGGATAACAATATTAATGTTGTGATATCTATTCATTGCCGCTAGAGGACGGAACGCTACAGCGAGCATGACTTTGCACCGATTTTGCGCACGCATTTTATTTGGCGCAGATGTTTTTTTTGCTAAATAGGCAACTTGTTGCTTTACTCATGAGTTACAAACGAAATAAACTTTTCACACAACTTTTGCTTATTTAGAGAAACTGATGACAGGTATTTTGACTGCACTCATGTGTGGCCTGTCGTGACTTATACGCTTTCTTTGTCAGACCATCATTTACTTTATTTTGGTATCCCTCACACAAGTGCAAACTGATCTGATGTGAAGCTTCAAACTCAAGGTGTCGGGGTGGCCCGAGGGGAGTATTACTCACTGTAATGAAAACAATGACTAACTGATACAATCCTCCTAGCCATAGACTCAACCATCTCAAAGCCTGCGATTCAGAGCCCTCTGGGCTTTCTTGCCTCACTTTGTTGCTGACTTTTGACAGCCCCTGACTCTCCGTGTGTGTATGTACATGTGTGTGTAAGTGTGTGTGTTTGTGTGTGTGTGCGTGCGATATGGTGCGTTTGTGGGTGTGCGTTTGTGTCTAAGTGTGTTTCTTAGTGTGTGTGTGTGTGTGTGTGTGTGTGTGTGTGTGTGTGTGTGTGTGTGTGTGTGTGTGTGTGTGTGTGTGTGTGTGTGTGTGTGTGTGTGTGTCTAATTGTGTGTCTTAGTGTGTGTGTGTGTGTGTGTGTGTGTGTGTGTGTGTGTGTGTGTGTGTGGGTAGGGTCTGTGTGTGTGTGTGTGTGTGTTTTTAAGTGTGTGTGTATGTGTGTGTGTGTGTGTGTGTGTGTGTGTGTGTGTGTGTGTGTGTGTGTGTGTGTGTGTGTGTGTGTGTGTGTGTGTGTGTGTGTGTGTGTGTGTCTAATTGTGTGTCTTAGTGTGTGTGTGTGTGTGTGTGTGTGTGTGTGTGTGTGTGTGTGTGTGTGTGGGTAGGGTCTGTGTGTGTGTGTGTGTGTTTTTAAGTGTGTGTGTATGTGTGTGTGTGTGTGTGTGTGTGTGTGTGTGTGTGTGTGTGTGTGTGTGTGTGTGTGTGTGTGTGTGTGTGTGTGTGTGTGTGTGTGTGTGTGTGTGTGTGTGTGTGTCTAAGTATGTGTGTGTGAGTATTGGAGGGGGTTATGAAATGAGCACATCTCCTCCATGGCATACGGGCAGACTTTCTGGAGCCATCTCCCTCATGCCGTACTACGTCTACCTGTCACTGACCAGACCCGTCTCATCTCTCCAAGGACAGAGAGAAAGAGACAGAGAGAGAGTGTATAATGATACCGTACAGGCTTGTAACAACCAGGTCA
Source organism: Gadus chalcogrammus (assembly GCF_026213295.1). Taxonomy (NCBI): domain Eukaryota; kingdom Metazoa; phylum Chordata; class Actinopteri; order Gadiformes; family Gadidae; genus Gadus; species Gadus chalcogrammus. The sequence continues at coordinate 11,218,131 of NC_079416.1, read as the reverse complement.
GGAGTGAAAGAAAGGAGAAGCAAAAACCTTGTTATGTAAGTAAAACAAAAAAGGGGTAAGTGTGAAAGCAGCAGAGTGCGTGTTGAGAGGGGAGAGAAAGACGAGGAAGAGGGAGGAAAAGGGAGAGGGGGAGGGAGGAGGACAGAGGGTGGGGGGGGGGGGGGACTGAGAGAGATGGCCCCAGGCATCGTTTGTCTGCAGGACGGCCAACAACAGTGTCACACACAACTGTAGACATTTACTGGCAGACAACAAGCGCATCTGGATTTGTCATAATGAGATGCAGTGGGCTTGACAGTCTCGCCAGCTACACACAGCAGATGCACACACACACACACGCACGCGCACACACACACACACACACACACACACACTCACACACACACACACACACACACACACACACACACACACACACACACACACACTCACACTCACACACACATACACATACACATACACATACACACACATGCAAATGCTCCGTTAGATTCGCGTTTTATTGAAGCTGCCATCATGGCTGCTGCTTAAACTACTGCTTCTACTACGACTCCCCTCCAGCTAAACACACACACATGCATGAGCATGCACACTTAAACACACACACACACACACACACACACACACACACACACACACACACACACACACACACACACACACACACACACACACACACACACACACACACACACACACACACACACACTATGGACCCTCATGGCTGTCAGTGGTACAGACCCCCTCAGATGGAGTGTACCATGTCCACATGTCTCCAGGCACGACGTGGAAAGTGGCAGTGTGTCTAATCGCGCTGTGCCCGGTAACAGTGCCAGCCCTGGGGTCGGGAATCTATCATTACACGCTCCTATTACACAATTACTGCTCCCCGAAATACCAACCAGATACAGGCTACACTTGCACACACACACTCACACACATAGGGTCACGCACACAGCCAAGCACACACACAAACCCACACACACAGACACACGCACACATATAAAAGGCATGTACACATTCATACAGACATGGGGTAATATTCACACACAGACACACACACACACACACACACACACACACACACAGACAAAGACGTTTATATGTGTGTTCACACAAGCCCCCTTTTTTGTTATTCTAGTGGACAGTGAGGTTAGGCAGGGTTACACAACTGAGTCATAGATGCTTAGAGATAAGCTGAACACACAGAAACGTTCACACACACACACACACACACACACACACACACACACACACACACACACACACACACACACACACACACACACACACACACACACACACACACACACACACACACTCACACGGAGAGCCATCACACACAATACAGTCAATCAGGCATTCTAAGCCCCCTTTGTGAGAGACATATCCTCCACTTTTTTCGTCTGCTCCTCTCGGCCTCCTAGTGCCACTCAGAGGAGGAGGAGGAGGGGGGAGAGGGGAGGGGGGAGGGGGGAGGGGGTTCGGGTGTCAGCCTCAGGTTCGTGGGGGGGGGGGGGGGGGGTCCTCCATTGCTCCCAAGGGCTGTAGGAGAGACAAGGACCACGACGACGGCGACAAAGTCCAAATAAGTATAGAAGTAGGAGTAGAGGGGGGGGGGGGGGGGAGAGAGAGTAAAAAAACAGAAAGAGGGAAGAGGAGATGATGGAGGGGAGGCGAACAACAACAATGTGTTTCCTCGCGTGTTCAGGCCTGCAGCATATCCTACTGCACCTGTTGAGGAGGCTCACTGGAGCTGGCTCAGGGTGGAGGGCCGGAGGAGAGGGCGGAGGAACGGTCGGAGGCGGTGGAGTAGGAGGGGGGAAGGTGGAGGGATCAGTGGAGGAGGAGGTGGAGAGGGTAGTGGAGGAGGGGGTGGTGGAGACGGTGGAGGCATCGGTGGAGGAGGAGGAGGAGGAGGTGGAGGAGGAGGAGATAGGGGCGCTGAGGAGGAGGAGGAGGTGGAGGTGGAGGAGGAGGAGGTCGAGGAGGAGGAGGAGGAGGTGGAGGAGGAGGAGGAGTGGGAGGAGGAGGAGGCGGTGGAGGAGTGGGAGGAGGAGATAGGGGCGCTGAGAAGGAGGAGGAGGAAGAGGAGGAGGAGGAGGGGGAGGAGGAGGAGGTGGAGGAGGAAGAGGAGAAGGAGGAGCTGGAGGAGGAGGTGGAGGAGGAGGAGGAGGGTGGAGGAGGAGGAGGAGGAGGAGGAGGAGGAGGAGGAGGGAGGAGGAGGTGGAGGTGGAGGGATCACTGGAGGAGGAGATAGAGGCAATGATGAGGAGGAGGAGGAGGAGGAGGAGGGATCGGTAGAGGAGGTGCAGGGAGTGATGGAAGAGGTGGAGGAGGGGGGGATGGGGGGTGGAGGAGGTGGGGGGATCTTTGGAGAAGGAGGAGGGATCAGTGGTGGAGGAGGGGGATCGGGGGAGGAGGAGATGGAGGCTGAGGGGGGGGTTTGGCAGAGGAGGTGAGGTCCGTGAGAGGGGGATCTTGCGGGGCACCTGTACAGTGGCCCGGGTCCAGCTGGGACCGTGCCAGGCATGGACACAACTCAGCACACACTCCATCACTTTCCACTGAGAGACACACACGCACACACACACTGT
>NC_079416.1:11188253-11215434 GCF_026213295.1 Gadus chalcogrammus | reverse complement strand
CAGATATATGCATGGGACATTGTTATTGCCTTTACCTTTGGGTGGCAACTGAACCAGCATTGCTGTCTTTTGTTTTGTATCATGAAAATAGTTATAGTAAACAAGTCGCTCCTACAGATCCATTTTGAGGTTCAACTCAGGCCCCAGCCTATATTGCATCAGAAAGCTCTTCCTCGAGGCAACGATTCCCCACGTGCACGCAGAGTTCACACACGTACATACACACAAGCACACACACTGCTGTGCATGTGCCAACACATGGCTGCACAATCACATGCCCCACTTCCTCAGTAACCGCGAAAGCCAATCCAACCCCTCGATAGCTCACCCCTTGCATACATACACAAACAGTACATTCAAGGACGCCCTCCCACACCAACACCACCACCAGCACCCACCCTTGCATTGTTTGCCAATGAAACATCCCCAGCATCTGAATCCTGCCTAGAAACCGGAGGGGGTTGGGGCGGGGGGGGGGGAGGGGGGAGTGATGTGAAGTGCTCCAATTGGACATGTTCCATGGCAACCCCATCAGAGGGCTGGCCAGTCAGGCGAACCCAGTGACCCAATGGCAGGGATCACACTGGAAACCCCCGATGGACCTGCTGACAACTTGGGTGCTGCCCTGCCCTCGTGCCTCCCTGACTTCCGGTCCCCTTATCGCTGGGGAGCCAAGTGGTCCCACACTTGGCTCACAAACTCTTTTTCTGCTGGTTTGGTCTCGAGACAGCGTGGGCCTCAGGCAGCGCTGTCGGATTTCCTCTTACGTAGTGCAAGTCATCGGGCGCTTTGTGTTTGTGACACGTGCGTCTGAAGCTGTACTGTCAAGCCGCCAGAGTGTCAACACGGTCAGTTCGGCCTGAAACTAAGCCGAAACTAGGATGACAACATCTACGTTGGCCTTGTCTACCTCCTCTTTTTCCCACACAGGTGTTTTGCATTATCGCTCAGAGAGGTTATCCTGATGTCTGTAACATATGCAAAGCCTTCCGCTGTTTGTTTGATTTCTTAAAGACAACAGACTGGAGATATTAAGTAGGTCGAAAGATTGTTGATACATTGTGGGGGCGATGTGAAGTGCTCCAATTGGACATGTTCCATGGCAGCCCCATCGGAGGGCTGGCCAGTCAGGCGAACCCAGTGCCACCCAGTGACCCAATGGCAGGGATCACACTGGAAACCCCCGATGGACCTGCTGACAACTTGGGTGCTGCCCTGCCCTCGTGCCTCCCTGACTTCCGGTCCCCTTATCGCCGGGGAGCCAAGTGGTCCCACACTTGGCTCACAAACTCTTTTTCTGCTGGTTTGGTCTCGAGACAGCGTGGGCCTCAGGCAGCGCTGTCGGATTTCCTCTTACGTAGTGCAAGTCATCGGGCGCTTTGTGTTTGTGACACGTGCGTCTGAAGCTGTACTGTCAAGCCGCCAGAGTGTCAACACGGTCAGTTCGGCCTGAAACTAAGCCCAAACTAGGATAACAACATCTACGTTGGCCTTGTCTACCTCCTCTTTTTCCCACACAGGTGTTTTGCATTATCGCTCAGAGAGATTATCCTGATGTCTGTAGCATACGCAAAGCCTTCCGCTGTTTGTTTGTTTTCATAAAGACAACAGACTGGAGATATTAAATAATGTAGTAGGTCAAAAGATTGTTGATATATTGTTTATGATTTCTTTGTAACTCTCCTGTCTGTCTCTCTCTGCCTGGCTGCCTCTCCACCCTCCTGCCCGTCTCTCTCGTTGCCTGTCTGGCTTTCTGTCTACCTCTCTCTCTCTCTCTGTCTGTCTGTCTGCCTGTCTGTCACTTTCTGTCCGCCTGTCTGCTTGCAGACTCTCGTAGTTCCTCTTAGACGAACCAGGAGTGAATAATGTAGTGAGTACAGTGAGACAGGATGGGCAGGGGGATGAGTCATTTTAATGTCTGGCCCCTGCCTCTCTCAGGAGGGGGGAAGGTGAAGAGGACACCGCAGTTATTAAGCAACCTAATGACACCTAACCCTGCCCTGGTAACTGAGAACTCAGACACAAATGGCCACCTTTTCACTCCTGTCTGGTAAACAATTATCCCAGGCGGGTCCAAAAATGATAATGTGTAGTGTGCCGGTCAAAGGTGATCCCTGTATGCAAAGTCCATTGTTGAGGCTCTTGCCTCTGAATGCTCATCTTTAAATGCCCGTCTTTTAAGCGGGCATAACAATACAAATCTTCATTCACGTGAAAGCTTTCATATGGGTCCTGGTGTAAAGAAAGTACAGATCTAGAAGGACAATTGTAAATGTTTTATAATCCTTTTTTGGGGGTATTATGAATTTCACTTTATCAACACTCAACCTGATTAATTAACATTAGAAAGAAAGTAAATAATACGCATTTAGTATTTATTATTTCAAAGGGTTAGGCTTAACTCTAACTCCAACCCTAAGCCCAATGCTGATGCTATATAATAATGGTTATTGCTGATCCGTTGTTGTAAATTATTGGTTAATGAATGTACCCGAACTGTTAGTGTTAACAAACAGTGATTTTGATCGACATTTAATGTCCCCTGTCAGTTTACTCTTCTCCAAATGGTTCCACATTACCTCAAGGAGCATACAAAAATCAGTGTGAGGCATACGACTCGAACAAGGACGACACAAACCACAGCCACATCCGCCTCTTCAATGTTCACAATGTCCTAGCTCTACCTACAGCCCATCAGACGGGGAGAGCGAGACGTCAGAGCCCCCCTGCTACATCGCGGCCCACCTCGGCTGCCTCACACAGTGACCCGTTGCTGACCGCCTCCCCCGGCTGAACCTCCCCACAGGCGGCCGCTGCCTGACAGCCTGCTGCAGGACGTACTCACGAGGACGTCCTGCGCGCTCAGAGCTCCACCGCTCCCAGGTAGTCCTTTCATTAGAGGCGTGGAGAATCGATCGAGGCGCCCAACCTATCCTGGACTGTTGACAGCATTTTCTGCGGCAGAAATATCCCCCATTCCCCCCCCCCCCAGCCCCCAGCGGCAGCATGAAAGACACGGACCTGCAGTGAGCTGAGAGTGGGGGTCTGCACCAGAGATTAAATAATGAGACGGAGAAAGTGGTTTTCTTCTCTCGATTCTTTGGCGATGTGCATGCGTGCACATGCGTGCATATGACACATGACAACATCCCCCCACACACACACACACACACACACACACACACACACACACACACACACACACACACACACACACACACACACACACACACACACACACACACACACACACATGTTTAATCTGCTTCGCACATTAAAGCCCTGGCACCTCAAAGCAGGCATGTCCTAACAGCTGTGCATGTGATGCTCTCTCTCTCTCGCGCTCTCTGTCTCTGAAGTGCAGGGGATGACAGCACAGCGGTGGTGTCAGCCCCCCCCCCCCCCCCCCCCTGCCCCCCCACACCCCCCCTCCCGTCACCATGTAGCGGAGCACAGATGAAGACCTGGAGACCGCTCTCTGTGAGTGAGTCAATCTGACACAGGGGTTGATGAGTGCACAAAGGGACCTGAAAAACCAACACGGGGCCTCGTAATGCGCACAAAGGGGCCCCTCGGTCCCCAGCCAATGGCGTTGCGGCGCCACAAAAGGCGTCACACTGTTCCTCGCAGAGGCTTTGAACTGCTGATATTGTATTCTAGCTCTGTCTTGTTTGCCTTTCCCCTTTTTTTCTTTCTTGTCCTTCTGTAATTTGGATGAGATATGTGTGACACATGGTTTAATATTTAATCACTTCTGATCATTAGACTTGCAACTGTAACTCAGATGGAGGGGAGGTAGAGGGGGGGGGGGAGAGAGGGGAGAGTGGGTTCGATTGCAATCAGAACCACAGCTTTATAGGACAGACATCCAGTGTGATTGGTCCAGTGTGATTGTGTCACCGTTTGTTTATCTGAGACTTAATTAACTGTAGATGGCTTAGCAGCAGACAGCGCTGCTGCTGCCGGCGGTAATGTCTGTGTCTGTATTTGTGTGTGTGTGTGTGTGTGTGTGTGTGTGTGTGTGTGTGTGTGTGTGTGTGTGTGTGTGTGTGTGTGTGTGTGTGTGTGTGTGTGTGTGTGTGTGTGCGTGTGTGTGTGTGTGTGTGTATGTGTGAATGTGTGTGTGTGTGTGTGTGTGTGTGTGTGTGTGCGTGTGTGTCTATGTGTGTGTGTGTGTGTGTGTGTGTGTGTGTGTGTGTGTGTGTGTGTGTGTGTGTGTGTGTGGGTATGTGTGTGTGTGTATTCCTTTGTGTGCGTTCATTTCTGTGTGTGTGTACGTTTGTGTGTGTGTGTATGTGTGTGTGTTTGTTTCTGTGTGTATTTGTGTGTGTGTGTGTGTATGTGTGTTTGCATGTGTGTTTCTGTGTTTCTATGTGTGTGCGTGTGTTTCTGTGTTTCTATGTGTGTTTCTGTGCATGTGCGTATGTATGTTTTTGTGTGTGTGTGTGTGTTGGGGGGGGGGGTGCATGTGCGGAGGTCCGGCTCTGACGCCTGCAGGCCGTACTGATGGCAGCTATCATCAGCTGCTAATTATGCGTCCTCTGGGCCCGAGCGGGTCGGGTTTCAGGTTTGGGCCTCGGCCACCAAACACTTTGCATTCATATTTAATCACACCTCATTATCCGCCAACAATGTAGGAAGCAGACAGATTCCATACCTGATATGCCAGACAGACATGGTCAACACAGAGACCCAGGAGATGAAGATCACACACACACACACACACACACACACACACACACACACACACACACACACACACACACACACACACACACACACACACACACACACACACACACACACACACACACACACACACACACACACGGTCACCTGTGAACACAAAGCAGAAGAACACTCGCTCTAAAGTCCTCTCCGGAGTGACTCAACTCCTTTCATGTCCAGAAGTGCCCCTTGGTTTTTTTGTCTCTGTTTTTGTGCTTTCTCAGCAAGTTTGTTGGCCCTTTCATGCAGGAGCCCTCGGTTTGGGGGCTTTCTGGTTCAAAGAGCAGCAGAGGCGGTTCGCGGCGGGAGGGACTAATCCTTTATCCACACAACAAGCGCTGGGTTGTTGCCGGGCTATCAGCTTAGAGTCCCGGTGATGTCACAGCGCTCGGGTCTGTAAGCAGTCTGAGGTTGGACATCAAACATGATGGCGGTGGGCGCTGCCACGCCACCTGGCCTCTCACAGCCCTGTCAGAGCACTAAAAGATTGTTTAACTTATGGAGCACGTAGTGCCATGAATTATAAAACAATCTAGGAGCCTTGTGTTTGTGTCCGTCTGGGAGAGGGAGAGAGAGTAAGTATTGGAGGCAGAGAGTGAGTGAGTGAGTGAGTGAGTTAGACAGAGAGAAAGAGAGAAAGAGAGAGTGTATGAGTGTATGTGTGTGTATGTGTATTTGTGTGTGTGTGTGTGTGTGTGTGTGTGTGTGTGTGTGTGTGTGTGTGTGTGTGTGTGTGTGTGTGTGTGTGTGTGTGTGTGTGTGTGTGTGTGTGTGTGTGTGTGTGTGTGTGTGTGCGCGTGTGTGTGTGTGTGCGCGTGCGTGCGTACATGTGTGTATGTGTATGTGATGAGTGTGTGTGCGTGTGTGTGTTTGTACAGGTGGTTGTCAGCTACTGTTATTGTTGTGAGCCAGTTAGAAGAAAACGATAACTGATGGGCATCAGCAAGCCATTCCAAGGCCTTGTCCGAACAATTTGTACCAACAGCCCCATGATAATTAGCCAGCACTTGTATATCTAGGTCTAGGATCTCAGCCAACCGAAAAGTGAGATGAAAGACTCGTTAAAGATGCAAGGCCCATCAAAATTAAATAAATAAATAGAGGGAAAAACACAGAGACATCTCAGATTTATTTCTTTGTGAATCAAACCCTGCTCCTTTGTCTCCCTGTGTGGGCATCTTTAATGGATGGGCAACAGCATTTCATAATTATATGAAATTGGCTTTGTGATTTATGATGTTGAAATTATCTAATTATTTTCAAATTGGATGATTGTCGGCCCCAGATGTTGTAGAAAATGTACAAATTGAATACAACCTTAATTCATAATAATAGTCCCATACACTTTGCTGAATTTGTCACTATTGTTTGATATGGAGGTGAAGAGATCTTTATTCTGTCTCAAAATGTAATTGTTTGAATTAAATTAATATGTATAAATATTTGTTTATTACCAATTTTCTTTTTCTTCTCTTTTTAACAGTTACTTAGAAATGCATTATAAGTATGTACTGATACATTCCCTTTGTGGCCATAGAGTGCTTCTCTGTGGAAGCAAAACTTCCCCTCAGGCATCAATACAGCATCTGATCTTATCTGGGCTTAATTAAGAAGGCCAACCAAAACGTCCGCGTCTCTCTGTCAGTCTCTGCCTCTAGCTGGTTCAGAGCCCAATCCAGAAGGCTGGAAGTGTAAACAACACAGTTCACAGTCATTTGACCCTTTGTAAAGACAGGTAATCAGAGTGTGACCTCAGACATCGCCTTCTCTCATTTCTCATCACAGGCGGTCACCAGAGAAAGTCTGCCCTGCCCATGTGCAAAGACATAATGTGCAGTTAGCCCGAGCAAACTGGAACACACACATATACGTACACATATACACACACAGACACACACACAAACACACACAGAGACACCCACACACCTTAATCTGAAATCCTATACTGTCAAACAATGGCCATGTGATGATGACCAGTGAAGGAGACGCAGTGAGCCAATGTATAGTAATGGAATATGCCAATTGTGTGCGTGTCACAAGGAATAAAACCCTGAATTATTGATTCCAGAAGAGCAGGCTGATAGAAAATCCATCATTCAATCCCGATCTCATTCGCAGTCGGCTGAAATATTAGCTGCGAGGGAACATCTTGTATCGGCCCACAAATACTCCTTAATGTATATCCCATTAAATATTTACAGCAGCCGGGAGGGCCGTGAAAGTGTATCGGGTTTGTGATCACATGTGTGTCTGTCTGTGTTTGGTTTTGTAACTATGTAATAGAGTACAATGTGTGCGTGTGTGTGTATGTGTGAGTCCAAGAATGTGTGTGTATGTGTGCGAACAGAGAACCCATGTGTCCATCAGTTGCACTGTGTCCGGGGGACAGGGACTTGTATAGGGGGGGGGGGGGGGTCATTCCGTCCACTGTCTGGGCCTCTGGTCTGGGGAAGGACCTAACGACGGCCGCAAAGGTCGACTGGGTCGCAGTGACCCGCCGCAGCGTTATGTGAGCCCCCCCACGCCCATCTCATGGGCACGGATGATGAAGTCAGATTCCCTAATCCAGGGAACACAGAAGTGGCTGTCAATCAGTCTGGACGTCAAGTCCCACACAACAGGCAGCGGCGGCGGCGGCGGCGGTGGCGGCGGTAGCAGCCCTGGGAGAACGCGGACCCGTCCCTCCGCGACGTGCACCCGGTTCCCCAGCCATGAGGTCTCAAGGCTTGGAGAGACGCCTCGCTTTCACGCCCCCTCGCTAATGGCCTCTTAGTGTTTTCCCCATGACAATGGGTTATGTATTTTCTATAGTGGTGATGGGGGGGGGGGGGGGGGGGGTGAGACAGATGCCATTATGTAGCACTGATAAATAGGCCACGCTGGTGATAATTGCGCTGCTCGTTTTGTTTTTTAAGTGCTCTGTGGGTGTCGTATAACGAATCGATGCCTTGGACTTCGTGGCAGGAATTATTTGGGATTAGAATGTGTGATTTGTATTTCTGGGTGTCTCCACTGTTAACACTGGCTTCAGCTGTGTGCAGTGCTGGATGGATTAATCAAATCTTATCAGTCGATCCTTTCAACTTGGTGGTGGAATAAAGATTATCATAGTGCTGCTGAATGTTTATCTCCTTCTTCCAGGTTGGTGGCGTTGTGCCACACTAATCCTCTTATGTTGTTCTACCTTACGCTGTTGTTTGTTGTTGCTGTGGTACAATGATCAGCCAATCATGTGGTATTATCATGCCATACCCATAAATCCTAATCAACAACAGTAACTTTCAAACAACAGAAGCAGAAGCTGAGCAAAACATCAACTGGAAGGCATGAGCAGATCTCCACTAACTGTAATTTAAACTGCTTCCATTATGTCAGGGATATGTTTTCTTTGTCAGACAATAAGCATCTCAAGTGAACCATAACAAGCACTATGAGTGACATCACCATCCATTGTAATGTACAGCCAGTGCATGGTCTCTGGCAGCTAATGGATAATTGACATGCTTTTTTTCTGCCTCTCGTGGCCATACAGTAACCACTTCAATGGTGGAACTCCCCTGTTTGGCAGCATGCCTTCCTGCTGAACTCATCCTGGCTCCCTCCCTCTGGCTCCCTCTCTCTCGCTGTCTCCTTCTTGTTCTCTCTCTCTCTCTCTCTCTCTCTCTCTCTCTCTCTCTCTCTCTCTCTCTCTCTCTCTTTTTTTCTCTCTCTCTCTCTCTCTCTCTCTCTCTCTCTCTCTCTCTCTCTCTCTCTCTCTCTCTCTCTCTCTCTCTCTCTCTCTCTCTCTCTCTCTCTCTCTCTCTCTCTCTCTCTCCCTCTCCATCTCCCCCCTCTCTCTCCCTCTCCCTCCCTCTCACTCACTCTCTCTCGCTCCTCAGGTGATGTCATGCCTGGGTGTTTGTCCATCTTTCTGTCTTTTGTTGAAATTTTAAATTGAATATTCAGCACTCAAAAGGAGGAGAGACAAAGGAGAGGATATGTGGGGGGAGCAATAGAGAGACGGGGAGGGGGGAGAGCACGAGAGGGAGAGAGGGACAGGAGAGAGAGAGAGAGAATTTGATGAGCTCCTGACCACATTCCAGGAGGATGAGGCACCGTGTTGAATGGCCCGAGCGGAAGCCCTTTGATAATGTTGTTATCTCGCTGGTGATCAATACAGGCACACGGCCACGTGACGCTACCAAAAAAAACAGGCTCACTTCAAAGTGCACGGCTGCCACAAAGAGAAGGATGGGTTATAAAAAGTCAATTATTAATTGAGGGTAAGGGTCCCCTTTGAAGAGGATGAATAGAAAGTAGATAATAGGAATTAGACCGCCTGCCTACTCTAGATTACTTCCACTGTATCAGCCAACGTTTTGCCCCCCCCCCCCCCCTCCGTACTCCCCCACCCCCTCCCCCTCCCACTCAGACACACACATACCCAATTTAAGCATTTGTTTGCACTACTTAGAGGAAGGAGAAGGGGATGAGACAACACGTAATGGGACCATCGCCCCATGAATACACGGCTGTGTTTGAATGGATACACTCCACGGACATCTATCAACCCGGCTCTGCATCTGATTTGAGTTGAATGAAATCACAGGAGGAACATGGTCACCACCTTGGAGACCGTCACTCTACACACTTTCACTGTGGTGGTCGGGGGGGGGGGGGTGAGGGGGGGGGGTGGGCCTTGAACCTCTAACCTTTACCTCCACATAACCCCTCTCCGGCATCTGTCGGAGCAGAGGTACAGGACACTGCAGATAGACGCCCAGATCCACCATCCACGGGGTTCCTATGCACCTGAACTCCTCACACATCTCCTCCAGTAGCTCTGAATCAATACTTTCCCTGCGGACGGCCGGGGGTTCGTTCTCTTTGATGTTTCATCTTTCATCGAGGCAGGTGGCCTGCCAAGGCTGTTGTTGTGTTTGATTTCCGCCGCACTCCACCGCTGGACCGAAACGCTGTGTCTCTCTCCTCTCCCTTTCAAAACCGCAGATTTATCGATTGAAACGGCCTGATAATCAAGCGGAGAGGAGGGGGGTCAGGGGTGCACTTACAGTGTCCCCGGTGTTCTGCTATCAGAGAATATACCATAGTTATATAGTGTGAAGCCACCGACCTGGCTCAAACGTTAAATATTTATGACTAAAGACGCTCTCTCTTCAGCATATGGAATAACATGAATATTTGATGCCTGCAGTCCAGTTTTGGCGTGCGGGAGGTATTGTTGCCGATATGGATTCACGAAGAGCATTAAGAACAGTAGGTTGTTTTTCTTCTCGCTGCCCTTTCACTTTGCCCATGGGCAACCGCGTGCCGCCTCCTCCTCCTCCTCCTCCTCCTCCTCCTCCTCCTCCCCCAGCTGGAGCTCAGCGAGCACAGCGGCTGCACCGGGGCCGCTAATGAACCTGCGTGAGCGGTTCTGGGTCAGCCTTTCTCAAGCTCGTTCACATGAAAGCAGCTGTATTGATTTCTCAAACCAGGCAAATGCGCTGTGAAGTGTGTGTCTCTCCCCCCCCCTACAGCCCCGGTGCTGGCAGAGCGCGGTGTGAACTCAACGTCGGGTCATGCTTGCTGATTTTCATCCGACTGGACAAAGAAAAGAGACACCTGGAACTTTTCAACAACTCTGTTATATTCATGACCTTTCCCCCCTTTCGGCAATTTATTCATTTTTGCATCTTCTGATCTATATTATGCAAAATGCAGAGTGAACCATATGTCTCCCATACAATGTACAGCTAACAACCTGTGTCTTCATTTATTTTTAAATCATAAAAAAAAGAAAAACCAGCGCTAGAGGCATCTGAGGAACACAACAGAAGACATGAAGGCATAAAGTCATGCCGCAGTGAGTAACAAGTCGCAGTGGATGAACCCATCGCATCTGTGAAGGAGTGAAAGGTTTCCAAGCGGAGGTGGAGCAGCTGGGAACCAGAGGGCCCCTGCCCCCCACTCCACCACACACACACACACACACACACACACACACACACACACACACACACACACACACACACACACACACACACACACACACACACACACACACATACACACACACACAAACACACACACACACACACACACACACACACACACACACACACACACACACACACACACACACACACACACACACACACACACACACACACACACACACTCACACACTCACACACTCACACTCACGCCCGGCTAATCTGCTCCTTTGAGAGGCTAATGTGCTGACTCTGGGAACCCCCTGGTCACCGTAGGGGGGCCACCGGACACCTGTGGCTGGAGAACGGCCCCACACCGATGACATCACCTCCAGACAAAGAGGATGGCTTTAGAGCCAAACTGTCATGTCTATATTTAGCTCAGCTCACCGAGGGAGGGCAGAGGTTGGGGAATAGGGTGTTTTCACACCGTGACACACTCCTTCCCACTCTGACCTTTGCCTCACTGGCATTTAACAAGTGTGAACCGCCACCTGCACGCTGCAACTGCAAGGTGCATCGTTGTTGTCGTCGGAAATCATTATGTGCAGAAGCCAAGTGACGCATATTTGAAGTGTGATTAGGGTCGCCGCTGAAGGTTTATGTTGGGTATAATCGGTGGCAGTTCCCATGGAGACGATCTAACAGGACAGTATGTTTGATGATCCATTTTAGCTACCCATGTTTCGAACAGCTAACCAGGACTCATAGACGTTCTGTTTATGTGAACTGACTCATTCATAGCACCGATCAAACAACTACAGATGACCTACTTTGCAGAGAAGGGCGAGGGGATTACGAGGGATGTTGATATTACCGGCTGAGGTTGATCGGGTACAAAACAATTTGGAAGCAGATGCACAAAAGTTGACGTTGGGAGTTTCAGAGCTATAAATGGCTGCAAAAAAAAGGGGTTAGGAACCACTGCAATCATCACTTAAACACAGAGCCATGATGTCACTCTCATGTGGGCCCTGAATGACAGCAGCAGCCCGTCACCATTCAAACGACCGGGCTATTAACACAACTGTCTCCGTGGAAGAAAGCGGGGCCAGAACCACAGAGCTCTCGTGTCACACGGTTTATACAGAACGGAGCCCACACCGCAGGAAACAAACCCTATAGTCTGATCGCCCGGAGGTATGCACTGACACATATATTTGTAACATTAGCCCCCCCCCTCCCCCGACCAGCTCCCTCCTGCAGCGTGAACGATGATGAAATCCTCGCTCGCTGATGAAAGCCGATCCGCGGCCGTCGCCCACAGTGAGGTCACCCTCGTCTTCGTCTGCCCTTCTGACTCACCCAGCAGCTATGGCGAGAGAGAGACAAAGACAGACTGGGAGTCTGCTGTGGTCCGGCGTTTTTGTTGTTGGAAAGCCATCCATCGTGGGCAATTGGGGGAGAGAGTACAGTTGGGTCTGGCGCTCACAGCGATATTGCATCTCGGTTTCACTTTTCCAAATGAAGTGTCGTTGCTCGCCCCCTGAATAAATAATTGTAATAAACATAAGAACCAAGAGAGAGAGACACAGCTCAAATAAATTAACCAGAAAGCAGTTTCCTGTACAAATAACAAATGGGGATTTAGAAACCTGCGTTTGCAAATATTTGCCGTGTGTATTTGGTGTGGTTCGACAGGGCAGAGAAGGGAATCTTGGATTGCATTGGCAAAGTGGGAATATAGCTGTGCTTAGTGTGTTTTTTACAGAGGCAGCGATTAGTGTAAATGTCATGCAGGTACAGTGCTGTTCCAGTAATGGTCTGGACTGTCCTCACAACTGTCTGTGTCAGGGTCCCACAACCAATATTTACCACATCTATATCAAGTTTACCTTCTGAGAGAAGGAAGTTAATTCAAGCAGAGCAGGGGATCGTATTCTAATAATATTGATATTGGCACACCAGACTCAATACTGTCTGGGATTTCAATCGGATGAGTTATTCAATACTTTTCCTGCATTTAATGGTTGCATTATACAAGAAAGTGGTCACATGGTTAGATGGTTTGGTAAGACATGTATAGCAGAGTTAATCCAGTATTGGAAAACTGAATTTCCAAGGTGACTAACAGGTAAAGTCTGAGTTGTTTTTAGCAGAGGTATGGAGTGTATAGTATGATAGCCATCAGCAAAACAAATAAACAATTACATTTTCTCATGTTAAGAAAATAAACCTCGCTGAGAAAATTCTAAAACAAAAATGATTACACAGGATTACTACCCTAATAAAACATGTAACACAATTGGCAGCCTCAGTACACTTGCCATTAAAGCCCCGCAAAATGAAATGACACACAGGAGCGACTTCACCTAATGGCCCTTTCTAAAGAAAACAGCTCAGTCGAACCCCCTCGTGATGTGGTTATCTATACATCCCCCTTCACACCGACAGCAGCCTCACAGCAGGGCACCCCTTCCTCTATTCTTCACCCTCCATTCCTCAGCTGTTCCCCACCCCTGGTGCCCTCATCCAGCCAGCTCACACCTCTTTTGTGATGGTGATCAGTGATGGGCGACTCCTGGGCCCACACAAGGGGCTCATTTGGCACCTGAGTGTGATGTCTCTTGAGCTGATCCATCTTGTTTTCCCCCATAAACCCCGGGGATTACCCCCCCCCCCCCCCCAACCTCCCCACCCCTCATACTTTCACACCGCACCTTGTTCAATAGTCAGCCTCCTTGCGTCTCAGAGTGAATTACGGGAGACATCTCAAATCTAGGGTTGAGGTTGTCTGGATTCGTTTTTAATTTAACTTCTTTTTTTTTTTACCACCAACAACTGTTATCATCATATCATTTAGTCATGGCAGTGGGTGTGTGAGTGTATGTGTGTGTGTGGTTAGCTCTAACAACTACCAGATGGACAACAGCTGGCGCGGCTGAAGTTCCATGGCAGGTCCGTGGTTAACCATACCAAACACTGCTGCTCCTACCCATCCCCTACAACACATCATTGGGAGGGTAAAGATAAGTTGGATTTCCTATCAGTACACCAAGGAAAAATATAAACCACGATGAGATCTTTCTGATGATGACAGCTGCCACTTGAAAAACATAAATATTCACAAAAAATGCTTGCTGTGTGCCGCAGTGGACCACTCGACGGTACTCCTGACCTGATGGTTATTTGTTTCTCTGCTGGAGCTCAGACAGATGGAGTGTTGACCAGTGAAAGGTGCCACCCTGTGACCTTGTCAAAGAGATGCATGAAAAATTCACAGGTGAAATCTGACCGCCTTGCCGTGGTTTGCCGTTGCCTGGCTTGTTGTTGTTCAACGCTCCAGGTTGTGAATAAAAAAATCGTGTTTCCTCTAGATTTCAACGTCACTTTCCTATCAGACCTGACGTTTCGGCTGACTGCCGACCTGAGAACGCTGTGGTCACGGATATGTAACCTGAAAAGGAAGCGGGGTTGCATCAAAATGATTCACGCTCGCGATGTGAACTATTTCTGCCAAATGCTGATCAGGTTTTCACCAAGAGCCACTGAGGCAATCAGTGAGCTCCCCCCCACCACCACATCAATCATGGCTACATAAAGTGCTGCGTGTACGTGGCTTTGTGCAAAGTGCAGGGCTAAGAACCATCCACCCCCCACCCCCCCCATCCCCCCATGGGAACTGCTGTACAATAAACTGCACATCCTTCCTTCACTTTGTAGAATAAAATGATACTTCTATTTTACAAAAATAGATGACCGTTAATACCAACCACACAACGGTATGCGTTTCAAAGGTTGATTACCGCTAAAGGGGCTTTGCAACAATGGTTGGTAAATAATTGTGTGTGTTGCTCTCTGTAAAAACTATCTTTGTTAAGTATTCACAGATCACGAAGTACACACACAACCGCCGATCACCATGGTGCAAAACATGCGTAGGTTAAATCATTCCTCAAAATGCCATCCCCATGTAATGTCGTCCATCAGCAGGCTCAACCCATTCAACACACACACGCCCACCAAATCTATTACACACACCCACACAAACACACACCCTGCTTTGTGTGTGTGCGCCTCACACCCTCCCGAACTTAAGCACTTTAATAAACTGTAAGATCACTTTTTCAATCGTTTGTCAACTGCAGCAATTGCAAGGTCGTCCTCCATCAGGGGCATGTGTGTGTGTGTGTGTGTGTGTGTGTGTGTGTGTGTGTGTGTGTGTGTGTGTGTGTGTGTGTGTGTGTGTGTGTGTGTGTGTGTGTGTGTGTGTGTGTGTATGTGTGCGTGTGCGTGTGCGTATGCGTGTGTGTGTGTGTGTGTGTGTGTGTGTGTGTGTGTGTGTGTGTGTGTGTGTGTGTGTGTGTGTGTGTGTGTGTGTGTGCGCGAGTGTGTGCGTGTGGAGCATGAGGTCATTGGGTTGATATATGACCGCTCCACCTCAGTCACTTTCCCGATTGGACGGTCAGACCGGGGCCCGGCCCGTCTTCAGGGATGAGCTTCATCTTCTCAGCACAAACATCACAGACATTGGTCAATATGCACAGTACATACTTACTTACTTACTCATTACGCTGTAGGCGATGACGTGATCAGGTGACAACAGGTGTAACCAGAAACAGGCCGCTTGCTTCCCAGATACCACATGATCATCAGGGCCTAGGTCCCACCCCCCCGTCCGGTCTTAACCACACGGTTGCACCCCTCTTAACCCCCTTTGCAAAGGACACGAAGGTCAATGAGTGTGTGTGCTGTATAAAAAGTCCCCCTGCCTGTTGTCCCGGAATAGACCCACTGGCAGCCAGTGCCGAGGGCAGGGTGCTATGCAGGGGCCGGGTAGCAGGAGCGCGGTTTGGTATGGCACATCGTGGACCTGCCATGGAACTGCAGCAGAGCCAACAGTTGTTCATCTGGTAGTTGCTACGGCTAACCACACACACACATACACAGGCACACACACACACACACACACACACACACACACACACACACACACACACACACACACACACACACACACACACACACACACACACACACATACACAGGCACACACACACACACACACACACACACACACACACAAACACACACACACACACACACACACACACACACACACACACACACACACACACACACACACACACACACACACACACACACACACACAAATACACAACAACTGCCAGACTTAGTAGATGATACCACAACAGTTGTTGGGGTTGGTATTGGTGGTGATTAAAAAAAAAAGAAACGTAGTGCCAGATTTACCAGGGAATCACCAACTCCGGCTGGGTCCCGTCTGTTCCTCAGAGTGGGGAGAGGAGCACACGAGTGAGGGGCCAGAGGCTCCATTAAGGCCCATCAAATATTAATCTGCAATACCGCCACTGATCCCCTGGCTCTGTGCTACAAGACCTGTGCATAAATCTACACACGAGATGGCTGGTAAACACACAAACGACTGAAGACTAACGCGTGCTAAAGCTGTTGTTCTCTGGCTGTAAATCACAGAGAAGTCACTCTCATGCAAACAGCGCTTTGAACTGGAATGCAGCCATCAATTACAAAAAAAATCCCTCATCAATTAAGCACCAACTGTGCTTTAAAATGCTTTCATGTTGTAATTCTTGCAACCAGACTGACAGTTGACCACTTAATAGAGGGCTAACCGTTTAGCCTCTAACCTGCCCAAGCGCTGCAGTGTTAGCAACAAGCTAGTATTGAGAGGGAAATATGACATCATCATGTAAGAGGCGAATGGCCGTATGGATCGATACGCTGAGTTAACTTCAAACTGTCAATAAAATATCCATCAATGAACCCGGCCCAGGCCCTATCCAGACTATGAAAAGGTCTTAAATGGGTTTAGTGCTGCCGGGTAGGGGACTTATTGCTTTAGCAGGCTATCAAGCAGGCTTTAATGACATTATCAACATGTTAACAACCACAGAGCGCTAGGAGATTAGCAGCCAAAGCTTGTGCTGTGGTTTGTCTCGGTGTGCCGTTTCGTCAGGGCTTATTTATTACGTTCCTACCTGGGATATGGATCATACTTGGAAGTTTAGAAATGTCTTATATTGTATACTGTTATATTGCAAATGCTACGACTAATCCTAACGGTTGAATTAATGTATATTAATACTAGTATTTATTATGTAACTACTGTATACAAATATGTTGTACAATGGTAAAACAGGCCATAAAGGAATATAAACATTTATATTAATTGATATGCAATACCTAATTGGTTCCACTTGGTGGCAGTGTGAACACATTCTAACTTGGGTTAAGAAGTTCACTGTCGGTAAAAAGGCCAAGCCCTGCCCTGCCATGTGCTGAGATCATCCTGCATGGCAAATCAGTGGTTGGCGTGCCCATGTCCTGCTCAAGGTTCAACCCTAGGAGACATTGACAAATTAGCTCCCAAAGCTCCCAAATCTTCTAAAAACCACCAAGAGATATGATCTTCATATTGTGGGGGCTAATATGGTAAGAGATAGTGTGGTACCTTTTTTGTTTTGCCCAAAAACTGTATGCATTACCTTAGTTGTGCAAAATGTGAAAGAGGACATTTTGTGGGGTTAGGAGACACCCTGGCCTTTCTCAGCAATATCGTCCTGGTCATCCATGGACAGGAAGGAAGCTACAGCAGTGCACACACACACACACACACACACACACACACACACACACACACACACACACACACACACACACACACACACACACACACACACACACACACACACACACACACACACACACACACACACACACACACACACAAACTTCTTCTGCATCCGTGTCTTTCGGGTTTTTAGTATCACCATATGAAGTTGAGGAAGGCACAAGAGACCATATGATCTATGTTAGTAAGAAATCATTTGTGGTTGCATTTAGAAGATAAAATGTGTTTTTTGCTTAGACTATGTATTCTTTTAATTCATTTTGGACCAACTGCATATCTCATGTGATGTAAATTCAGGCCCAGTATTTTCTAAGTTTGCAAATGTCCTTATCCCTGTCTAAGCCCAAAATCCCTCTCTTTGTCTGGAAATGCCACACGAATAGAGGAGGCACAGAGAATACTAAGTTCCATCAAATGGTAGAATGATTCTTATCTGCTTATCCATTGTTTACAGTCAATGCTACGTTAACATGGGAGTGAGGGGAGTTGGTGGTTTGATGCGCAATTAATTTGCAATGCAAAAACACCTTCATTCTTTTTTCAGCGACGTATGATAAGATGTTATTTGAAGTGAAAGCTTGTGTTGGCTCCACTGCTCAGACCTCTGATGGAGGAAAAGCAGAGCATCATCATTGTGGTGATTGAATGGTCAATTCCTACCAGGAAACTGCGACACCTGTAAGTATAAAAAGCTGAAATGTTTTTACATGTTCATAATTAACTTTTGTGTGTTTTATGGCTTAACCTTCGGGTAAACTCAAAGCCTTTCATCATTGATATGGTTATCAACTTTGGAACAAAATAATACTATTACAGTAAATAAGGTATTGTGTGAGTTTTAATCAGTCACTTTTAAATACTTCATTCAGGCAAGTATGTGTGGTGTGATGAAACACATTTACTCATTATAAAGGAGCCGCATGGGTCATGTGAGAAGCACAAAGAATACTGGGGTATAGGCCTACCTATGAATATGAAGACAGTTATGACATTTTAAAGTTTATCTTTAACTCATATTTGGTCTCATATTTCAGATTAAATTTGTATTTTGTCTGTCAGAAAAGACATGCCACCAGAAGGTGACAAATCTTTTTTTTAATTTTCATTACAAATTATTGGTTAGATTAATGAACATGAAGGCGGATTATGCACTGACTCTAATTAGTCATTGAATTTGGTTTCATTGTGTTAGACCATGGCTACGCTGGTAACCTCAATTGTATTTCGGAGACAAATTGTGATGGGGGTAGAGCCCTCCTCACTCTGACACAAAAGGTCACCTCTAGATTTAGACGAGGCCAAAGCGTGACTTGTTTGCCATCCCAGCAATATAGAGAGGCTTCAGGTAGGCTTTAATACTCATTTTTATTTGATCTTACTTTGTCAGACACAAGATTCAGATAAAGACACTAACTACGGCTCTTATTAGAGGATATAGTGCCCCCTTTTGGTGAATTCTTATTTTACACTTTAAAACTATATCTGTTTTGGTTTTATTTCAGATTTCCCTGACGACCACAACTTCCCAAACAGCGGTAATAAAAATAAATGTTATGGCTATAAACATATAAATTGTAACAATGTCACGTTACTTTTCATGATTTAATGTCTAACTAAATTATTTAAATCATGGCAGGTAGAGATAATTGCAGGGACGCGGGAAGTCAGTCCGAGGGGGGGGTGCTGAGAGAGAGTCTATATAATGGCGTCATAATAAATGCTGCGCAACATCCATTGTTTACAGCAGGCCTATTCAACTAGCGGCCCGGGGGCCAAATGCGGCCCCTCTTAATTTTTTTCTGGCCCGCAAGAAATTGCATGCGGAAAATAAATAAAATAAAGGAGAAACATAGTTGCATGCAAATCAGGTTTCTGTGTATAGCCGGTGATACTAGCCAGTATCAGTACCCCACAATCAGGAACTGGCATCACTTATTCTGACAATGTTTGGCTCAACCGATACGTGTGAGTCTAGCTTTTCTCATACGAATGCCATCAGAACAAGGGCACGTTGCTCCATGACCTATGAGAAGCTGCATGAGTGTCTCAGGATGAGCCAAACAAGGCAGTGCAATATTTCTCACTGACTCACTGGCTCAAAATGTCTCATATGTACAGTAGTTCTGTTTTGTGATGATTCAAACAACATTGTTGAATTCTAAATACGTGTCCAAAATATGTGAGAGCAAAATCTTTATAATGATACGATTAAAAGTGAAGAAGGAAGGAATGCGTCTGACAAGTTTATTCCATGTAGTAGTACTAGGCCTATATATATTAAGTTAACACTACTTTAAGTACGATTTATTTGTAGCGATTCATTCACGTAGTTTTACTCTGTGTGGCCCATGAACCCCCGGGATTATACACAGCGTTATAACAAGGATTCAGGAGGTTATTTCTAAAGGTTTACAAAGGAAAGTGACAATAAAAGAAAGCCTTCATTTTCATCCAGAGTTATGAGTTGTCTGATATGAGGAAAGTGACGGTTTCTCCGTCTTTTCTCTTTTTTTGCCAACCAGTTTACGTGCGGGATTCCAGAATCAAAACGATAACATTCAACGTGTCTTTTAATATGGCAGCAACATTTGACACCAGCTTTAGAATGCAGTTTTAGAATGTACAACAGATGTTGAACACCAACATGCTTATGTAAAATCAGCATAGTACCATATTCAGCTATGGACAGTTCTGCGTTGTGCGTCATAGCCTGCGTCAGCCTACACAGACAATGTTCTAAATAAAATGAAATGATAATATGATAAATATCAAAAAAAGGGTGGATGTCAATAATTTAATGAAAAATCATGTTGTATGATACAATTCGAGAAAAAAAAAAAAGTATTGATTTGTTCAGAAAACGTTCTCACTTGCAGTTACAGCCAGGGGCCGCAAGGGGGGGATGCTGCAGCACCCTAAGCACCCCAGCTTCCCGCGTCCCTGGGTTACACTGTTGTTTTTTATTGGTCGTCATGAAAAAAAACATAAGGGGTAACACTGTTCTTTTTTATTGGTCGTCATGAAAAAAACAAAAGTGGTAACACCGTCGATATTTATCAAATAAAACATAGGGGGTAACACTGTTGTTTTTCTTTGGTCGTCATGAAAAAAAACACAAGGGGTAACACTGTCGTTTTAAACAAATGAAACATAAGGGGTAACACTGTCGTTTTTATCAGATGAAACATGAGGGGTGACACTCTCATTTTTCTTTGGTCGTCATGAAAAAAACCACAAGGGGTAACACTGTCGTTTTTTATTGGTCGTCATGAAAAAAAACATAACGGGTAACACTGTTGTTTTTTATTGGTCGTCATGAAAAAAAACATAAGGGGTAACACTGCTGTTTTTTATTGGTCTTCATGAAAAAAAACATAAGGGGTAACACTGTTGCCTTTGTCAAATAAAATATGAGGGGTAACACTGTCGTTTTTAGAGAGTGGAGAGAGCTGTGAGCTAACCCCCTGGAGACCGGGGTTCAAATCCGGTTGATGTCTTCTGTTGGAATACTCGTATCTCTATTTCATGCGAATTATAAAGTCAAGTATAACCTTTGTGCTGATATTATCCGGTGTCTTGATGGTGCATTGTTAAGTTTGGAGGTTAACACTCTAAACAGCTCATGTTCGGATCCCTGTAAAATCGTCGACAGGAGTGCAACTGTTGTAATTTATTGGTCAACATGGAAAAAACATGAGGGGCAACCCTGTCGTTTTTTATCGGCCTTCATGAAATAAATATAAGGGGTAACACTGTCGATATTTATCAAATAAAACATAGGGGTTAACACTGTTGTTTTTCTTTGGTCGTCATTAAAAAAACCCCAAGGGGTAACACTGTCGTTTTTTATTGGTCGTCATGAAAAAAAACATAAGGGGTAACACTGTTGTTTTTTATTGGTCGTCATGAAAAGAAACATAAGGGGTAACACTGTTCTTTTTTATTGGTCGTCATGAAAAAAAACATAAGGGGTAACACTGTTGCCTTTGTCAAATAAAATATGAGGGGTAACACTGTCGTTTTTAATTTTAACCGTAATACTATCATGTCTATTGCATATTGTCATATATAACCTCAGACATAGTTAGATTACAAATCTCAGTGGGAAGTGGAGAGAGCTGTGAGCTAACCTCCTGGAGACCGGGGTTCAAGTCCGGTTGATGTCTTCTGTTGGTAGACTCGTATCTCTATTTCATGCGAATTATAAAGTCAAGGATAACCTTTGTGCTAATATTATCCGGTGTCTTGATGGTGCATTGTTAAGTTTGGAGGTTAACACTCTAAACAGCTCATGTTCGGATCCCTGCAAAATCGTCGACAGGAGTGCAACTGTTGTAATTTATTGGTCAACATGGAAAAAACATGAGGGGCAACCCTGTCGTTTTTTATCGGCCTTCATGAAATAAATATAAGGGGTAACACTGTCGATATTTATCAAATAAAACATAGGGGTTAACACTGTTGTTTTTCTTTGGTCGTCATGAAAAAAACCACAAGGGGTAACACTGTTGTTTTTTATTGGTCGTCATGAAAAAAAACATAAGGGGTAACACTGTTGTTTTTTATTGGTCGTCATGAAAAAAAACATAAGGGGTAACACTGTTGTTTTTTATTGGTCGTCATGAAAAAAAACATAAGGGGTAACACTGTTGTTTTTTATTGGTCGTCATGAAAAAAAACATAAGGGGTAACACTGTTCTTTTTTATTGGTCGTCATGAAAAAAAACATAAGGGGTAACACTGTTCTTTTTTATTGGTCGTCATGAATAAAAACATAAGGGGTAACACTGTTGTTTTTTATTGGTCGTCATGAAAAAAAACATAAAGCGTCACACTGCTGTCTTTGTCAAATAAAATATAAGGGGTAACACTGTCGTTTTTTATTGGTCGTCATGAAAAAGAATTAAGGGAAATAATAGAAATACACACATACATTTTAATGACATGCATATCCTCTTTATTGATGATTGATTATTGTGCATTGTCATCGCCTCAGTGGTGCAGTGGAGTGCACTCTGCCTAACCCACTGGAGACCATGGCTCAATTTCTGTGGAAAACACAATATCTTTAATTTTAACTGTAATGCTATCATGTCTATTGCATATTGTCATATATAACCTCAAACATAGTTTTATTACAAATCTCAGTGGGAAGTGGAGAGAGCTGTGAGCTAACCCCCTGGAGACCGGGGTTCAAGTCCGGTTGATGTCTTCTGTTGGAATACTCGTATCTCTATTTCATGCGAATTATAAAGTCAAATATAACCTATGTGATGATATTAACCGGTGTCTTGATGGTGCATTGTTAAGTTTGGAGGTTAACACTCTAAACAGCTCATGTTCGGATCCCTGCAAAATCGTCGACAGGAGTGCAACTGTTGTAATTTATTGGTCAACATGGAAAAAACATGAGGGGCAACCCTGTCGTTTTTTATCGGCCTTCATGAAATAAATATAAGGGGTAACACTGTCGATATTTATCAAATAAAACATAGGGGTTAACACTGTTGTTTTTCTTTGGTCGTCATGAAAAAAAACATAAGGGGTAACACTGTTCTTTTTTATTGGTCGTCATGAAAAAAAACATAAGGGGTAGCACTGTTGTTTTTTATTGGTCGTCATGAAAAAAACATAAGGGGTAACACTGTTCTTTTTCATTGGTCGTCATGAAAAAAACATAAGGGGTAACACTGTTGTTTTTCTTTGGTCGTCATGAAAAAAAACATAAGGGGTAACACTGTTCTTTTTTATTGGTCGACATGAAAAAAAACATAAGGGGTAGCACTGTTGTTTTTTATTGGTCGTCATGAAAAAAACATAAGGGGTAACACTGTTCTTTTTTATTGGTCGTCATGAAAAAAAACATAAGGGGTAACACTGTTCTTTTTTATTGGTCGTCATGAAAAAAAACATAAGGGGTAACACTGTTCTTTTTTATTGGTCGTCATGAAAAAAAACATAAGGGGTAACACTGTTGTTTTTTATTGGTCGTCATGAAAAAAAACATAAAGCGTCACACTGCTGTCTTTGTCAAATAAAATATAAGGGGTAACACTGTCGTTTTTTATTGGTCGTCATGAAAAAGAATTAAGGGAAATAATAGAATTACACACATACATTTTAATGACATGCATATCCTCTTTATTGATGATTGATTATTGTGCATTGTCATCGCCTCAGTGGTGCAGTGGAGTGCACTCTGCCTAACCCACTGGAGACCGTGGCTCAATTTCTGTGGAAAACACAATATCTTTAATTTTAACCGTAATGCTATCATGTCTATTGCATATTGTCATATATAACCTCAAACCGGGGTTCAAGTCCGGTTGACGTCTTCTGTTGGAAGACTCTTATCTCTATTTCATGCGAATTATAAAGTCAAGTATAACCTATGTGAAGATTTTATCCGGTGTCTTGATGGTGCATTGTTAAGTTTGGAGGTTAACACTCTAAACAGCTCATGTTCGGATCCCTGCAAAATCGTCTGCAGGAGTGCAACTGTAGTAATTTATTGGTCAACATGGAAAAAACATGAGGGGCAACCCTGTCGTTTTTTATCGGCCTTCATGAAATAAATATAAGGGGTAACACTGTCGATATTTATCAAATAAAACATAGGGGTTAACACTGTTGTTTTTCTTTGGTCGTCATGAAAAAAACCAGAAGGGGTAACACTGTCGTTTTTTATTGGTCGTCATGAAAAAAAACATAAGGGGTAACACTGTTGTTTTTTATTGGTCGTCATGAAAAAAAACATAAGGGGTAACAATGTTCTTTTTTTATTGGTCGTCATGAAAAAAAACATAAGGGGTAACACTGTTCTTTTTTATTGGTCGTCATGAAAAAAAACATAAGGGGTAACACTGTTCTTTTTTATTGGTCGTCATGAAAAAAAACATAAGGGGTAACCCTGTTCTTTTTTATTGGTCGTCATGAAAAAAAACATAAGGGGTAACACTGTTCTTTTTTATTGGTCGTCATGAAAAAAAACATAAGGGGTAACACTGTTGTTTTTTATTGGTCGTCATGAAAAAAAACATAAGGGGTAACACTGTTCTTTTTTATTGGTCGCCATGAAAAAAAACATAAGGGGTAACACTGTTGTTTTTTATTGGTCGTCATGAAAAAAAACATAAGGGGTGACACTGTTGTTTTTTAGTGGTCGTCATGAAAAAAAACATAAGGGGTAACACTGTTGTTTTTTATTGGTCGCCATGATAAAAAACATAAAGCGTCACACTGCTGTCTTTGTCAAATAAAATATAAGGGGTAACACCGTCGTTTTTTATTGGTCGTCATGAAAAAAAACTAAGGGAAATAATAGAAATACACACATACATTTTAATGACATGCATATCCTCTTTATTGATGATTGATTATTGTGCATTGTCATCGCCTCAGTGGTGCAGTGGAGTGCACTCTGCCTAACCCACTGGAGACCGTGGCTCAATTTCTGTGGAAAACACAATATCGTTAATTTTAAACATAATGCTATCATGTCTATTGCACTGTCATATATAACCTCAGACAAATTTAACTTACAAATCTCAGTGAGAAGGGGAGAGAGCTGTGAGCCAACCCCCTGGAGACAGGGGTTCAAGTCCGGTTGTTGTCTTCTGTTGGAAGACACTTATCTCTATTTCATGCGAATTATAAAGTCAAGTATAACCTTTGTGATGACTTTATCCTGTGTCTTGATGGTGCATTGTTAAGTTTGGAGGTTAACACTCTAAATAGCTCATGTTTGGAACCCCGCAAAAACGTTGACAAGGGTGCCACTGTTGTTATTTATTGGTCAACATGGAAAAAACATGAGGGGTAACTCTGTCGTTTTTTATCGGCCGTCATGAAATAAATAAAAGGGGTAACACTGTCGATATTTATCAAATAAATCATAGGGGGTGACAATGTTGTTTTTCTTTGGTCGTCATAAAAAGAACCACAAGGGGTAACACTGTTGTTTTTTATTGGTCGTCATGAATAAAAACATAAGGGGTAACACAGTTGTTTTTTATTGGTCTTCATGAAAAAAAACATAAGGGGTAACACTGTCGTTTTTTATTGGTCGTCATGAAAAAAAACATAAGGGGTAACACTGTTGTTTTTTATTGGTCGTCATGAAAAAAAACATAAGGGGTAACACTGTCGGTTTTTATTGGTCGTCATGAAAAAAAACATAAGGGGTAACACTGTTGTTTTTTATTGGTCATCATGAAAAAAAACATAAGGGGTAACACTGTCGTTTTTTATTGGTCGTCATGAAAAAAAACATAAGGAGTAACACTGTTGTTTTTTATTGGTCGTCATGAAAAAAACATAAGGGGTAACACTGTTATTTTTTATTGGTCGTCATGAAAAAAATCATAACGGGTAACACTGTTCTTTTTTATTGGTCGTCATGAAAAAAAACATAAGGGGTAACACTGTTGTTTTTTATTGGTTGTCATGAAAAAAAACATAAGGGGTAACACTGTTGTTTTTTATTGGTCGTCATGAAAAAAAACATAAGGGGTAACACTGTTGTTTTTATTGGTCATCATGAAAAAAGCATAAGGGGTAACACTGTTGTTTTTTATTGGTCTTCATGAAAAAAAACATAAGGGGTAACACTGTTGTTTTTTATTGGTCTTAATGAAAAAAAACATCATGTTGTATGGTGTATGATTTCTTTATTGATTCACATGCTATTATTAACATATTTTATATTTTGTGCTTATTCCACCAAAGGGCATCAGAGCGTGTCGCAAGAAGGGAGGCTCGTTCACTGCAGTGGTCCGTTTTACAAACATGACCTCGGTAAAACGCCTCATAGTCAGGTCAAGAAACTACGCCAGTGACACACGGGCCGACTATGATAGATTCATGACAATAACAATGGTTGGAATAATAGCTGCTCAAGGTAAGATTTGAGAGTTAAGAGAGACTGCCGAAAATAGCAATATTTGAAATGATAGCTGTGTTTGGGTTCGCATGGGATAGAAAGCAGGATTAGTTCATCATAGAAGAGTAATACCTGCGGGCTGTAATACCTGCCCCGGGAAAGACTATAGGCTACACAACCTGTGCATGCATTGATCTTACATTCTTTGCCTGCTTTGTTCTGCTGGTGAGCAAATATTTCCCTTCTCTGTTGGACACATCTTCAATACTTGGATCATATCACCGTTCATTTATTCGATTCATCAATCAATTCATACTGTTTTAAAGTATGATTGGATAATCTATACCTAACCTACTTTCATAAATAACAATTACCTTGCATCAGACCTTTCTCACAGAGACGGTTTTCCCCAGCACTGTATGGTTAAGGCGGCCTCCTTAACAACAATAGGGCACCGCCTTGACTACCAATGTATAAAATATATATATATATATATATATATATAATTTGCGGCCTTCACGGCCTTCCTGCACTACACCCTGCTGGCACCCTTCTCCTGCATCTTTGTGGAGGCCCTGTCCTTGTACTTCCTGCTGACCAATTCCCCCGCCGCCTTTGAATTCATGACAAAGATCTGTGTCGATTCGCGGGATGGGGTGAGAGAGAGAGTCCCGCCCGATACGGAAGCGGTTAGAGATGTTCCGACACGGATACCAGTAACGGAAATTCCTCTGATACTGCCTAAAATGCAATTTCGGGTATTGGCGAGAACGCAAGTCTATGCGCCTTTCCGATACCATCACATGACTAGCTAATTTACTACACAGGCAAAGAACATCTCAAACAGGTGCAGTGTTATTCTGCGTTCGTTAATGGTCAGAGGTGGAAAGTTGAAATGGGAAAGGCGCCATCTCCGACCTACATGCGTCAAGCTACCATGTCGGAAAAATATGGATTAATGGA
>NC_079416.1:11178253-11183253 GCF_026213295.1 Gadus chalcogrammus | reverse complement strand
CAAGGATACATGTTTCCACTCCATCTGTTACCTTATATCATCGCTTGGCCCTTTTCAGAGTCAGCTGTTGTCAGTTTTAAACAAGGCTTCATTTTCATTTGCATACGATTTGAACATAAAGCCTTTAGAAATGAGGGTACTGATTGCTTCAATCTCAAATGGCCTATTTTCTCTCTCCGTGGCTTTTGTTTGACTGTTAAAGTTCACACTTGTTGAAGTGGTAAAGGGCTGGCTACAACGACAAAACATTTATGGACTGAGTCATTTAATCGCTGTTTAAACACTGCACTCATCTCAGCCCCTCAGCGTGTGGGAATTCAGTGTTTTGTCTAACTTACACAGAAAATACATCAATTATTATCATATTACAAGCTGGCCTGTAGACATTCAGAATTGCATTTATCCAACAGCATGCTGTTTCAGTAACTTCCAAAATAAGATTGAATAGCGTTATTTTCTTGTCCATGTCATGTTATTTACAAAATAAAAGGGCTGCTGTCTAGGATGTGTATGGGTGCGTGTGTGTGGTCTAAGTCGTGTGTGTCTGTTTCTGTATGAAAGACAAATGCATGCAATTTATGTTGTGTGTGTGATTGACATGTTTAGTGCAATCCCCGACATTAACGCTCACTCCTCCTTGCCACTGCAAACAATTTCCTAGTGGCCATCACCAGAATCAACGCCTGTTCACTGTTCATTAGCATGTTCAATAACTTCACCTCTTCGTCCTAGACTTATGAAGACTCGTACACTCTCTCCAGCTTGGCGAAAAGGATTGTCTAGGATACATCTATGAGTAATGCAACAAGTTGATATATGGTTTCTTTTGTCTCTTTTTTGCAATTGGACAGCTTCGTTCATTGCAATTGGACAGCTTTCTTTTCGTGCTCTGTTGCGATTGGATAGCTTCCTTGCAATCGTTGGCGCTTGGCTTCAAGCTCGTACAGCACATCCATTTGTGTTCATGATCGCGTCCGGCCGTCTGTCCGTCCTTGTTCGTCTAGCCCGCTCCCCCCCTTACTTCCCGCCCCTACTCCAAAATGTTGTTCTTCTTACACGTCCTAGTGTGAGAACAAATTCTGCCGCGTAAATAAACAAGCTCAGAGCTTGGGGTGGTGGGGCTCTGGAAACAGTCGGTTCTCATGCCAGTCCTAATCAAGATCTACATTTGCATCGGCGTGTTTGTGTTTGGGTTAGCGGGCGGTGGGATATCGGCGGGCCACCAGTAATGGCGTGTTTCCTGTGATTTGTTTCTTCGTGCGCTCAACGTGTTTTCGTTTGTTCCTCGTCGTCGTGTCTCCGTTTGAATATCCCCCCCGTTTGTCATCCACCGAAGGTTGTTTTCCTTCTGATCTGACGGATGTGGATCCGATGTGCGCGCTGGGTTCTGGCCTACAAAAGATATGGCCGCATTTATTGGATGAACCGCAGCCCTTCATGGTGGTTGACTGCTCATTCACAGTGAATAAATGTCCCGTCCCCCCCCTTTCTCTTTTTTTCGTCTGTGTTTCGATGCGTGAATGAAGTGCGGGTGATGAATCACAGAGCGATGCGGGTGTGTGTGTGTGTGTGTGTGGGACATATCTGAAACACGGGATCGGTAGTGATTACATGTTTCAGGACCTTGTGTGATATTGTGCAATGCTGCGCTCGGTGAAGAGAGCGCTCCTCCGGCGACCGGGTTCAGCGTGAGTGCGTTCCCCGACCTCCCCCCCAGCCAACAGCAGCGGGACGGTCCCCCCCCCCCCACACCCAGCCCGGTGGCTGTGCTGACAGGGCGGGTGGCAGAGGTTAACGTGGACCGTGCTGGTGGGACGATGTGTGCTGTGCGGGCTGCTGACGGCGTCACTCAGCCCCCGGTTCTGATGTATGGGCTCTCACCGCTCTCTTCCGCACGCCGTGACTCTCCTCTGACGCGCGGGATGAGCGGCTATGATGTCAACAATGGATGCCCTCCCCTGCGCCCGCGGATGGATGGCTGTACATATGCACTGAGAAGGACACACACATACACACAAGAACACACACAGACACACACACACACAACCTTACATGGAGGAACACATGCACACGCACACGCACTCAGGCGCACACACATAGAGGAACATATATGCACACACACACACACATAGAGGAACAGACAGAACCACACACACACAAAAAGGAACACAGACATTTGCACGCACACGCATATATTTATGTATACATATATGTGTGTGTGTGCGCGTGTGTGTGTGTGTGTGTGTGTATTGGTATGTGTCTATATGTGTGTGTGTTGGTGTGCGAGTGAATCCTCAGCCTTCACAACGTATAATTTGCATGTTGACACAACTCCAGCGAGCTGCTCCCCATTGTTTCTTCATAGTGTATTTCTGAAACCGGTCCAATGTGCTGTTGTGCTGAGCACATGATAGTCTGCTAAACACTGTGGAGAGTAAAATCAACACAGCCAGTGACTTAGAAACTCAAACTCAAGGAAACCCAGTCCAGGGAATTAGGTCCACATGGGCTCAATTGCGGCCTA
The DNA here is from genome assembly GCF_026213295.1 of Gadus chalcogrammus. NCBI lineage: Eukaryota > Metazoa > Chordata > Actinopteri > Gadiformes > Gadidae > Gadus > Gadus chalcogrammus. The sequence goes on along the minus strand of NC_079416.1, from coordinate 11,180,729 downwards.
ACCTTCATGTCGTTTTCTTTTCCCCTGAGTGAAAAACAACGTTCGGATTGTCACGTATTTCGTCAAATGCACTCCTGCACTCCTATCCTATCCTATAGTTTGGAGATTTCCACATATGTAAGAAAAGGCAGTAAACAGGTTCCTTGCCCCATAGAGTCGCCGTTAAAGATAGTGAAACGACATCGATAGCATATCTTACATCTTCTGTAGTGGGTCATGTTACCTCAACCAGCAGGATATTAGGACGTGGTAGGTTGAATATTGTGGGATATCTGAGGATAACTATCTACTGCCTACTCTCCTGGTAGCTCAGGCCCCAGGTTGACCTGGGTGTTAATATCGATTTCACGATTTCAATGGTTCAAAGTATGTATTCATTTCATGTTGTCTTAAAGACGGATGAGTTTCCTGAGTCCCCCCATTGCACGGAAACATGTATCCTGCCGCTTGACAACAACACTCACCAAATAGAAATACAGTGTCAGAATATAAGAAGCGAGCAAAATCCTGTGACACTTGGAATTCGCACCCGGACGCGAATCCCATTTTCCTGTGTTCATCTGTGCTGTAGATCACAATCACTCACACTATACAATGGAGGAGCCGTGCCAGGGCACGGCGGACACACAGAAATGCTAGCGTGCTCGCGTGAGCATGCGTGTACGATGTCATCGGTGGGAACTGATGGACCCTTCGTCCAGCCGCCCCGCCGTGGAACGGGGGAAGCCGTAAACTCTGAATGACCTGCCCACCGTGCATGGCATCCTTCAACAGCAGTTACGGCAGGGCGTATTTCCCATTGACCAAGCAGGGGAGGTCACACACACACACACACAGACACACACACACACACACACACACACACACACACACACACACACACACACACACACACACACACACACACACACACACACACACACACACACACACACATAATCTGCTGTACCAGCTCACAACACGCACAGGCTCACATGTCTACACATTACCACGCACATGCTCATACACGCAGGGCCATGGCACAGCAGGGTGTGTGTGTGTGCGTGTGTGTGAATCATCTCCCACTACTTACCCTCCACCACACAAACACACAAACACACACATATACACATACGGACATAACACCTGCTCGGCCTAACCAGCCTTCCCCTGTCGCACAAACATGTGCGTGCGCACACACACACACACGCACGCGCACACACACAAACGCACAGAGACACACACATACACACGCATACACACGCACACAGGCGCGCGCACACATACACACGCACACATACACACACCACACACAATCGCACACAAACACAAACATACAGACACAAACTCACACACACACACACACACACACACACACACACACACACACGAACAAACCACACACAATGGCACACAAACACACACACACAAACACACACAAATTCAGACAACACAGCATAGCAATGTCGCCACACTCCCCCTCAGCTGCCATTTAAACAGCACCCCAGAACTGACCCTCTCCCGGGGGGGGGGGGGGTTTGTCCTTCACACGGGCGGCTGGCCAATGAAAATAAACCTGCTTCGCACCGGCTAACGAGGACGTGAAAGGGCTTTGGCTGCGGGCGGGTGGGCGGGTGGGTGGGGGGTTGGCTGGGCGGGGGGGGGGGGGGAGTGGCGTGGTGAGGGGGGGGTCCAGGAGTGACCGAGGGAGGGACATGGTCACGCAAAGAAAAAAGAGAAAAAAACCGCAAGCAAAGACACACAAGGGGCGAGCGAGAGCGTGCCAGGCTTCTCACGCAGGGGGCAGAGACGTGTGTCTTGTCATGCAACAGCTTCCCTCTCTTATCATGCCAAATTAGGAGCGGCGGAGCACGAGTAAAAGAAACACAGGGAGGGGGGGACGGGGGGACGGGGGGACGGGGGGGTGAGAGAGAAGGAGGCAGAGGAGCCCTGCCAAGGCATCCATATCAAGGCCTTAGCCTGGGATAGGTTCCACCCAGGCTTCCCCTCCTGGATCGACCGTTCGGTTTGTGGGTCACACCAATACACCCCCAGATACTTCTGGAGGCCTTGGAGCGGGGGGGGGGGGGTCTCAGCAGGTCCCGGCGCTGAGCAGCAGACATGTACCTGGGTCCTGGGAGTCTGTGTGTACCACAGCCCTCTGGGGAAGGCTCAGTGAGCAGCTTTAGTTACCTCGGTGTACCTCGCTGTGTGCCAGGTAATCTGCTTGTCCAAAACCTCGCCTGCCAAGCGGAGCCCCCACCCCCACCCCCCCGACACACACACACACACACACACACACACACAAACACACACACACACACACCCCGACCCCTTCGGGTTGTTCATTTCTAATGTCCTCGGCTAACCTTCAGTTTGGAGCGAAAAAAAGGTATTTGAGACTCGCTCTTGTCAACAGCGACTGTGTGAGCATACGGCTATGGTAAACAACCATGCAAATCGACCTTGAAGAATCAATAGGGTTTATTTTGTGTTC
>NC_079416.1:11158253-11173253 GCF_026213295.1 Gadus chalcogrammus | reverse complement strand
AATGGACAGAGAAAGAGGAATAATAGACAAACATAGACGTGACAATAAAAAGAAAACTGAATGTTACACAGCGTGTCCGAAACGGTTTTACATCTGACTTCATTTCCCAAACTGTTTACTTACCGATCGATTTGGACTATTTCACAAAGGTTTGATGGAGGACATGGCTGTGCATGTTGAACACACACAGGTTTGAGTTGCAAGAGAAAACATCACATGGCTGAGCGTGTGCTTTTCCCAGCGTGGGTTCCAGACAGTCCTCTGCTTCACTCGGTCGAGGGCCCGAGCAGCAGTATTGACTGAAAGCCACGTTGAGTCAAAAAGAAATGTGCTAGAGTGCAGGGAAATTGAGTTGTCACTGAAATTAAAGAGACACTCTCACGGTTTAAACGAGAGAATTTCCGTGAGTCCAACAGTTTATTACCTAGATTTATAGACCTATATATTTACAATAAAAAGCACCCCGGGCGACATAATTACTTATACTTATTAGCTTCTGTTTAGAATTTAACACAGGGAAAATAAAAGCCTATATTGCGTAATTATTATAAGGTCACTTACATAAGCAACAGAGTTCGGGAGGAGGAATAACAAAGTCATGGATTCGAGTAATTAAACGCGGATTAACCGATAAAAAAAGAAATTAGTGAGCGATGTGATTTGTGCAGAAGCGCTGCAGTGGAGGACAAAACAAGCCTGGAGAACTGGAGGACTGTAGTGGTGGGGGTCGGGGAGGGGGGGGGGTCGGGCTGTCCCAGGCCATTATTAAACAGAAGGTGTTAGGCGCGTAATTTGCATTGTCCGGCCGATCACTCAGTCTATCGTTGATGAGCTGGAGGGGGGTCATATGGAAGCCATTTCTATTCACGCTTCGTTTTTTCTTCGTCTATTCTTCTTTCTGTTCCCCCCTCCCTCTCTCTCTCTCTCTCTCTCTCTCTCTCCCCTCCTCTCATTTTAATCTCCCGTTGGTACCCCGCTCCCCGCCACCCCCCCCCCCCCCCCCCCTCCCCCCCCCCGCGCTCCCTGGGGAGGCTTGAGTTCAGGGACCAGGCTTCACGCACGCTATGCAGACATGGCACGCTAGCTCATCCCCGCTCCGTTCGCCTGCACGCACCGAGAGGAAAAAGTGGGATGTAAGCGAATATCCTTATACTGTATATAATGCATGACCGTTCAATGGCATATTAAATGAATAACACACACACGCACACACACAGACACACACACACACACAGACACACACACACACAGACACACACACACACACACACACACACACACACACACACACACACACACACACACACACACACACACACACACACACACACACACACACACACAGGAAAAGGAGCCAACCTGAAACAACTGAATGTTTTGATTTTAGTAACATTCACGACATGTTTTCACTGACGTTTCGTCGGGGGCCAAAGAAACATCTGCAGTTGTTATTTTAACTAAAACCCATTTAAATGTGGGTAAAGATAAAAAAAGAAGCAGTTAAGTATTATATTTTCTAACTGATGGATTTTCCTTTACACAGTCTTTTTTTTGTTTCATTTAATTGAAACGCAGTAGTTTAAAAGTCCAATAGGAAATACGCTTAAAATAATTACACTAAACTAAAAACCACGAAGTACCAGAGAGCTTTTTTTTTTTACGACGTGAACAATTAGGGGATAATCGTAACACACGCCAGACCTTCATCCCGGAGTTGACATTTTTCTCTATGATAGGGGCTCTCAGAAGGCGCGCCGCCGCGGTTGTGTGCATCACCGAGACACATTCTCAAACCGCCAGTCAAAGCCTGTCATGATGTCACGGACATGTGCACGTCCAAGTCATCGACACGCAGACAAACGGCAACGGTTTGAATATCCCCTCATTGGGATGTGCGGTGACTAAAGAATTCGGAATGACTCAAGCCCGTCCGGTGGTAATTTACTTGTCTGGATTGGGCAGTGGCACTGGGCCAAAGGATGTTTTTCCAGGGCTGTTGACTGGCTTGTCTGGGCTGTTTTTGGCCATATGTTTTTTTATTTTTTTTTCATTTATTTATTGATTTTGAATCATGGCTTCACCCCTTGTCTCAATGCAGGCTAATCTAAACTAAAAAACCTGTATTGTTCCAAGTTCCACAAGCACAACCAGACCCCCACCCCCCACCTACATACATACACACAAACACGCACACAAAAGCACACACACGCCCATAGAGACAGACAAACACGCATACACAGACCAACAAATGCATGACCACACACAGACACACGCACACAGACGTACACCAATAAATGCACGACCACACACACAAGCACTCACACTGCCTGTATGAGTATGAGTTGGACCCCTGGCTTTCCCTCTCCTAGCCCCCTCCTTGCCTCCCCCCTCCCTCCCCCTCCCTCCCCCTCTCTCCCCCTTGCTTCCTCCCGGTCGGTGCTGTGCGTGACAGTAGCTCACTGAGAAGTGGAAATGAGACTAGTAAACAATGATTAGCTCCAGAGCCCGGGCAGCCTGGCCTAGCAGTGGTCCTGTCCCCACACACACACACACACACACACACACACACACACACACACACACACACACACACACACACACATCCATTCACAAACACAGACCGACAGACACACACACACACACACACATAGACACACACACACCCACACGCACACACCTCCAGCCCCCCTCCAAACTACGCCTCACATGCAGAGTCAGCCCGGGGTCAGGGCCAACCTTTCACAGCCAGGTTACAGGGGATAATCACGGACAAACACAGCAGCCACACGCAAAACGCACACATATGGACCCCGCCACCCCCCTCCCCCCTCACATACACACGCAACCCACCTTCAGCCACAAACCTGGCTCTGGTTAACTTGATGGGGATGCGAGTGGCCACATGTGTGTGTGTGTGTGTGTGTGTGTGTGTGTGTGTGTGTGTGTGTGTGTGTGTGTGTGTGTGTGTGTGTGTGTGTGTGTGTGTGTGTGTGTGTGTGTGTGTGTGTGTGTGTGTGTGTGTGTGTGTGGTTGTGTGTAGTACCAGGAACACAAATGTCTGTGCGTGTGTGTGAGTGTTGGTGTGCGTGTGGAAACAGAGAAAGGGGGCTTTAGTATCTTGTTACATCCAGAGAAGGATTTCCCTCGAAAATCCTTCTCTCTATGAAGACCAAGACATAGAGGAAGAGGATGAGGAGGAACAGAGAGAGGATGGGGGGGGGGGGGGGGGGGCGCTATAAGTCATCCCCAGTGGAGCGGTGTGTTAGGACACACATCGCTATGGCACCGGGTAACCGAGGGAAACCGTTGTGGAACGCTCTGCAGTCAGGCACGGCACACTTCATTCGAGACAAACAGCTTATAGGCACTGCTCAGAAACAGGGCCCAACTCATAGCACATGTCTCAGCCCCTCCAGGGCCATCGGTGCAAGGGACACTTTATTAGTTCATTCATTATTATTTACCATTGAATTTAAATTGTCCAAATTGTTCTTCTATAAGTCAGAAATATCTTAGTTCATATTTTTGGCTTGTGGTGCATTTGTTTTTTGAAGGCTGAACAAGCATGTTCATAAATATCGGGTCGGTTGGTGGACTGTAAGCTAATTCACTGCTGGTCTGAGCCCCATTACATCCAGACACAACTACACAGATTCGATTTACGTTATAGAGCACTTCAGCAGAGTCCGTTCAAGCTAAATATGTATGTGTAATGTTTGAATGTTTTATGTCTTGATCATCTAAATATATTATACACAAATGGCGTGTGAATCATGAATCATGTGTGTGTGTGAATCATGCATTCATCAACAGAATTTGAGCACTACTTAGAAACTGAGAATGATGTGCCTGTGATGTATTGAAACACGTGTGTCTCTTATGTTGTGGTTCTTATCGTTGACAAGTTAAATTCACAAAGTTTAAACTGTAATTACCCAGTAGTTTCCCAATGTCCCTTCTCAGAGTGTGCTGACCCCTGGGTTAAAACAGCCCACGTTCAAGGTCAGAGAGCTGTCAGAGTGCTTCAACTGGGATGTAGCGGGAAAAGCAGAGTAAATCCTGGCATTAGTCCACATCGTGTCCCTGTTTCTGATTCGTTGGCTTTCGTCATTGTACCTTGCTGATGAAACATTTGACGCAGAATACCAATCCGTCAACATCAAGTGATACTGAATGATTGAACTCTTGAAGTCTCCGTCCCTCTGTCTCATTATAGGAAGGTTGAGTGCCTTTAATGACGGTCATTACTGCCCTGCACACACTGACCTCACAGTTGAGAAAACAAGAAACACTCATTTTGTCTTTGGCCCAGAGGAGAACGTTTAATACGGACAGCTAAACTCCCTGCAGTAGGGATTTGTAAAATGTATAAAATTGCAATGAATGTACGAATGTAGCTATGCATGTAGCTATGCATGTATGTAAGTATGTATGTATGTATGTATGTATGTATGTATGTATGTATGTATGTATGTATGTATGTATGTATGTATGTATGTATGTATGTATGTATGTATGTATGTATGTATGTATGTATGCGTGTATTTATGTGTGCGTGTGTGTGTGTGTGTGTGTGTGTGTGTGTGTGTGTGTGTGTGTGTGTGTGTGTGTGTGTGTGTGTGTGTGTGTGTGTGTGTGTGTGTGTGTGTATATGCAGTTAGTACTGTCTGAATGTATATTTGTCTTGCTGTCTGTCATTCGTTTCAGGGTACATTTATTATTGATTTAATAATATTAGTTAATAAAGTTATATGCATTATTAAATAGCATCAGCAGGTTAAAGGTTAGGGTTAGGATTAGGGTTAGTTGGTTAGGGTTTACCCTTAAACTAACCATATTAGATAATGTCTACATTAATACCTTAGTTGACATGAAAACCAATACCTAAGTTAACATGAACATATTCGTAAGCATGAACAACATTAGAAGTTAACATTAAAATGTAACGGCTGTTTCTTACATGTAAGCTAATAGTTATTATTGCATTAACTAAGGTTAATTAATGTAGTTTATTTGAATTGTTACCATCACATTAAGTTTCAAGGTATTAGCCACAGGCCTTCATATACAGTGTAGACAAAAAATGTGGGACCCCCAAATCGTTCTTAATCGAAGGGAGGCCGATGTAATTTTATGAAAAATTCTATAAAAAATTGTGTGTTAATATGTTTTCATAAATGTGAAGACTTCAGGCATGAATTCGCCTATTTGAATTGCTAATGAGTTCACGTTATATATTGGCACCAATTCATTTGCCAGTGGATTGCGAGTGCGCAGCAACTCTCCAAACCCCTCCTGAAACCATGGATCATTCGACTTCAGGCCCAGAGGAATCGGCTGGCTTATAATCAGTTTTAAAGAAATACATTCATTTCCTGATAACGGTATGATTTGTTCACTTAATATATGAATGAGTGGACGTATCTTGCTATGAAATTCAGCACTGCGTTCAAGATAACTAGTATTTTTAAGGGAAGTATATTAAATAGTGTATTATCATATTTATTATTATTAATTGTCAAGCAATTTAATCGATTTCTACGATATCCCATTCAATCCGACAGACTTTGACGGTACTTATATGGTTGCGTTGCCTATAACAATTAACGATTACGTAAAATCATTCGAACGTATCACATTTTAATGAATCCATCCCACCTTTAACACTAAAACACGATAAAAATATTAAAAAGTTATACATCTATCCATAGATCTATCTATAGATCTAAAAAGGGACAAACCGTGCGCAAAAAGATTTGCTCGACCACTTCCAGCACCCATTGAGTCTCCTGTGGACACATAACAGGTTGAACGGACTTTTTAAAGTATCGAACGATCAATACTAGTCATTCCTTAGAAAGTAACTCGATGTATCTTAAATAAAACATATAAGCCGCAGACGAAGCTCGGCGAGGACAGCGCAGTCAAGCTGCGATCTCTGGAGCCGTGCGCCTCAGTAGTAATGCGCACGGGTCAGAGTGACTGGTACTCCGGGTCCACCACAATGGGTGGAGTATGAACGTTCCGCTGAGCCCTGCCCCCCAACAGCAAACATATAAGAAGCTGTATTGGGGCACACCCAGACACTTAAGTCTTAAATCTTCCGACATCGCTGGCAACGCCGTGCTCCTGAATTATTAACAGACTTGTTATTTTTTCTTGGAAAATAGTCTTATCAGTATGGCCCAGAGAACAATTTGTTTAATCAATAGTTTGGTCTTTTTCTCCACTGATATTTGTTCAACCCAAAGAAGAGTTCGAATTTCTTCACCTCTCCACTAGTTATCTTTTTTTTGTGGAAAGTTGAGCAAAAAAAAAGAAAAAAGGTAAAAAATAGAATGGCAATGGACACTGAGTTTGGTTTGAGGGAAAGCAGCATCATCAAGGAATGGAGTGGACAGGTCCAACCTGCTCTTGTCGCCACGCTGGTCTTCCTCTTCTGTCTGGAAGCCTGTCTGTGGGTCAGGAACCTCAGGCTCAAGAGAAGACTCCCAGGACCGTTTGCCTGGCCCGTGGTGGGCAACGCCATGCAGCTGGGCCAGATGCCCCACATCACCTTCTCCCGGCTGGCTAAGAAATACGGCAACGTGTACCAGATACGCCTGGGAGGCAACGACATCGTGGTTCTGAACGGAGACAAGGCGATCCGGGAGGCTCTGATTGAGCACAGCACTGTGTTCGCGGGCAGACCAAATTTCATCTCCTTCCAGAGGATCTCCGGGGGCCGGAGCTTGACATTCACCAATTACAGCCGGCAGTGGAAAACACACAGGAGAATTGCCCAATCTACCATCAGAGCCTTTTCCTCTGCCAACAGTGAGACCAAGTCGGCGTTTGAGCAGCATGTGACAGCAGAGGCTCTGGACCTGGTGCAGATGTTCCTGCGCCAGAGCTCAGACGGACGCTACTTTAATCCAGCTCACGAGTTCACGGTAGCCGCCGCCAACGTGATGTGCGCCTTGTGCTTCGGGAAGCGCTACGGACACGACGACATTGAGTTCAGGAACCTGTTGAAGCGCCTGGACAAGTTCGGGGAGACGGTGGGGGCGGGTAGCCTGGTGGACGTCATGCCCTGGCTCCAGTCCTTCCCCAACCCGGTGCGCAGCGGCTACGAGAACTTCAAGCACATCAACGAAGAGTTCTACGCCTACGTGAAGGACAAGGTGCTGCAGCACCGGGACACGTACCGCGCCGGCGTGACCCGGGACATGAGCGACGCCTTCATCCGCGCCATCGACCACGGCGAGGACAGCGGCCTGAGCGAGGAGTACGTGGAGGCCACGGTCACCGACCTGGTCGGCGCGGGCCAGGACACCGTGTCCACCCTGCTGCAGTGGATCCTGCTGCTGCTGGTCAAGTACCCCGACGTCCAGGCCCGGCTGCAGGAGCTGGTAGACCAGGTGGTGGGGCGGCACCGGCTGCCCTCTCTGGAGGACCGGAGCCGCCTGGCCTACCTGGACGCCTTCATCTACGAGACCATGCGCTACACCAGCTTTGTGCCGCTCACCATCCCCCACTCCACCACAGCTGACGTGACTGTGGACGGCCTCTACATCCCCCGGGACACGGTGGTGTTCGTCAACCAGTCCTCCGTCAACCACGACCCGCTGCGGTGGACGGAACCCGGCGTGTTCCGGCCCTCGCGCTTCCTGGACGCCGACGGCGCCCTGGACCGGGACGCCACCAACGGGGTCATGGTGTTCTCCACGGGGAAGAGGCGGTGCGTGGGCCAGCAGCTGGCCAAGGTGGAGGTGTTTGTGATCACCGCCGTGCTGCTGCACCAGTGCACCTTCGAGAGGGACCCGTCCCGGCCCCTCACCTTGGACTGCTCCTACGGCCTCACGCTGAAGCCCCTGCCGTTTGGGGTCAGCGCCAGGCTGAGGGGGGACCCCCTGAGAGGGGGGTCACTGGCGTGAGGAGTCTGACCCCCCCCTCCCCAGCCCCCATAATGTCACCACTCAAAGACTGAACACTCCTCCACCGATGGCATTTAACAGTGAGTATTAGTCAGGCTGCGCTGAACGCCGCCACTGCATTATGTTTCATATTTAATATTTAATACATTTAGAAGAACCATGTTTCAAATCACTTTTGATCTTTGAGTTTTAACATATGATTATAATGGGTCCGATAAGGTCCAAGACATTTATGTACTGGTTCCCAAATATACGTATAATTTACTTGATGAAATCGGTACTGAATTATAACTGTTGGATTTTAAGTTTCTTGCTTTTTGTATATCAACTATTCAGCGTGTATGATAGTTGCATGAAACAGTTACCGCCTGGAATGTCAACATCAACCAACAAAGCTGTAAACCGTGTGTTAAATGTGCGTTTGAACGTTGCAAGATGTTACTCGAAGATATATTTACCTCTTCAATGAAACGGTAGAAAATATATCTATGTATTTAACCTCTGCTACAGAAAGGAAATCTACAATACACAATCAAATGTATGTAGGCACATCGTTCAGGTTTAAAAATGAAAACAATGCTAAGAACAAATAATGTAATAATTCTACTGTCTACTGTATTACTTTGTTGCACATTGAATGTGTTGAAGGAAGGGAAAGGAGGGGCTGAGACACTGAACAATGTGGAGGAAGTGTTTCATAATATAGATGCGGTCCAACAGTGCTGCTGCTGCTGCTCCTCCTGCAAGGTCTCAGGCGAAGGAGACCAAGGTTATTACTATAGTCTTGAGTTGCACATGCATACGTGCACTGTGGGGTTTGGGGGTGGGCGGGGGGGGGGGGGGGGGTGCTGATGGTTGAGACCCTCAGTGTTAAAGTTTTTTCACTTTTTTCACTCACGAAAACGCTTGGAATCAGGATTGGTGGATGGATCGTACACTACGGATCTGTCTCAAGTCAGCTCTCTGGATCACAGCGTGAGCTGAATGTTCAGAAGAAACCTTTCACACAGACACATGTGCCGTTATTCTGTTGATGTTCTGAGAAAATAAGCTATATCTAAAAATGAATAAAGTACTTTTTTATAACTGTTATTCGCATTTGTTTGTGTCTTTGTCTTCATTTTGATATTCCGACCAGGAAAAAATGAACAGCATATAAATCATATATAAATCACATAATCATATATACTGTATTTTTGAGACTGGTATCTTTTGTTAAACAATCTGTGTCTTCTGAATGAAGTCAAATTAGAAAAATCATACCAGGACATTTGGCAGCACAGTTAGACCACGTGTTTAAATGTGGTTAAATTAAAATAAACCCATTTAATTACTGGAGGAGTCCTAATTTCGATGCAAGATTTTATTCTTACAGATGATATAAGGTTAAACCAGTACAAACAGGGGTTATTTTAGTTTAAAGTTTGCTAAAGAAACAATAGCAATCTGAAAACAAATATGTTTTATGGATTGCATCAAAGTTTCGAGAGCTTGGTAGTCGGAATATATTTCTTTATCTTCCAAGATCATTATTAAAAATGGCTATAGGATATTAAATGACATGGCTTGCGTCCATTTTTTCCTAATTAATGATCAATATGCACTGAGAGACTGGTGGCCTGCCTTCCTCAGCCTTCCTAAGCGTTTCTCTGTTTTCAGAGGTGGCTGGGCTTTAAGGTTGTCACGGTAACATATCTTTCATAATCAAACTCAAAAAATTATATCTGGCAGGAGGGGCTATTAGGTAGCTGCATTTTCTCCATTTCCTCAATAAAATCCCTGGAGGGGGGGGTGCGGGGGGGTCCTGTTGGGGGGGGGGGGGGGGGGGGGGGAATGCAGGATAACGTAGGCTAGGCTAGGACACCGAGGGTCTCGTAGAATGTGTGGTCAGAATGGGAGGGAGGGAGATAGTCAAAAAACCTAAGCGACTGACCCCTCCCACAATGGCAATGCTTATAAATGAGGGTGTTAAGGCTTGGATCTGCATTCTTCTCGCTAAAGTGGTCATCGAAAGAGAGCCGCACTGAACCAACCCCACCGCCAGCAACAGCACCACCAACCCCACCAACCCGCGGATCCAACCTGACCTGAAAGGTCACCCCCTGGCTGCGCCGGCCGAGCTGCAGTGTGGGAGGACTGAGACGGACGACAGCGGAGGAGTCATTGAACACCATGACATAGATTGAGTGTTTTTTCTTAAGGGCTCATGAAGATATATAGAAGGACACGCACAGACTCTCTTTGTGGCTCAATGTGTACTTAAGGGAACACAGGGTTTGTGAGCCACTTGAAATGCACTCATCCAGATAGCTTGCGTAGTCAAGTGTGTTTTCGTTAGGTGCAGGAGAGTATTTACTACCTAGATAGGAAAAGAAAACTCAGACGAGATGGGTCAACTGGAAACTGAAGGCGGCATCATCAAGGAATGGAGTGGACAGGTCCAACCTGCTCTTGTTGCCACGCTGGTCTTCCTCTTCTGTCTGGAAGCCTGTCTGTGGGTCAGGAACCTCAGGCTCAAGAGAAGACTCCCAGGACCGTTTGCCTGGCCCGTGGTGGGCAACGCCATGCAGCTGGGCCAGATGCCCCACATCACCTTCTCCCGGCTGGCTAAGAAATACGGCAATGTGTACCAGATACGCCTGGGAGGCAACGACATCGTGGTTCTGAACGGAGACAAGGCGATCCGGGAGGCTCTGATTGAGCACAGCACTGAATTTGCGGGCAGACCCGACTTTGTGTCTTTCCAGGCGGTCTCAGGAGGGAACAGTATGACCTTTTCAAGCTACAGCAAACAGTGGAAGATGCACAGGAAGATTGCTCAGTCCACCCTCAGGGCTTTCTCCTCGGCCAACAGTCAGACCAAGAGAGCCTTTGAGGGACACGTAGTGGGCGAGGCCGTCCAACTGGTCGAAATCTTCCATAGCCTCAGTGCCGAAGGGCGATACTTCAACCCAGGCAACGCTCTGACGGTCGCAGCGGCCAACGTGATCTGCGCCTTGTGCTTCGGAAAACGCTACGGCCACGAAGACGAGGAGTTCAAAACGCTGTTGGGGAGGGTGGAGAAGTTTGGGGAGACGGTGGGGGCCGGCAGCTTGGTCGACGTCATGCCCTGGCTACGGACCTTCCCAAACCCGGTCCGCACCATCTTCCTGGATTTCCTGGACCTGAACCGGCAGTACTTTGACTTCATCCAGAGTAAGGTGGTGGCGGACAGAGAGACGTTTAACCCCGAGGTCACACGGGGCATGAGCGACGCTATCATCGGCGTGATCGAGGCCGAGGGGAACACCGGGCTCACGGAGGCCCACACGGAGAGCACCGTGTCGGACCTGATCGGGGCAGGCCTGGACACCATCTCCACCGCACTGCACTGGAACTGCCTGCTGTTGGCCAAGTACCCGGACATCCAGACCCGGCTGCAGGAGACCATCGACCGGGAGGTGGGGCGCGACAGGCTGCCCACGATGGAGGACAGGAGCGCGCTGGCGTACCTGGACGCCTTCACCTACGAGACCATGCGCTACATCAGCTTCGTGCCCGTCACCATCCCCCACTCCACCACGTCGGACGTCACCGTGGACGGCATGCTCATCCTCAAGGACACGGTGGTGTTTGTCAACCAGTCGTCCGTGAACCACGATCCGCTGACCTGGAAGGACCCGCATGTCTTTGACCCCTCGCGCTTCCTGGATGAGGACGGCCGCCTGGACAAGGACCTCACGAACAACGTCATGATCTTCTCCGCGGGGAAGAGGCGCTGCATCGGAGACCAGATCGCCAAGGTGGAGCTCTTTTTGTTTCTGGCCATCCTGATCCACCAGTGTCACTTTGAGAAGAATCCCAGTCAGGATCTGCACTTGAACTACACCTATGGGCTGACACTCAAGCCGCTAGATTACAAGATCTCAGCCAAACTCAGAGGAGAATCTCTCATTGGTACATGATTGACTTTGCACACTGCCATCTTTATGTGTGGTGCACTATTCGGTACGTACTCTACTAGATACATTTCTCATGTGTTTTTAAGACCACATTTGTTATGTCATAAGCTCTTTTATTATCTGAGATAATATATCTTAACTTTTATATTGCACCCCATTTGTAAACCTTTACGAGGGTATTAAATTCAATGAGCCTACAATTGACACATTACAGAGTGGAATGAGAGAGTCCTTTATCGTCTGTAAGGGCTTTGTTGTTTCAATGTTTTCCCCATATATAAGCTATTCAGTCTGGATATTCAGCACCACTCATAAATGTGTAAATTGCACTTTTATTATAACTCTTTTTGCATTAAAGATTTAAAGTGATGATTACTGTGTTTGTAAAAGTAACTCTATGAATTAAATCGATTCATACATCTGCCTCATTTTATCCTTGATACTCTCTGGCGGCAATATGGAATGTATATTTGTGTCCCGCTATAACCATACTCAAATGTTTCAGAAGTACAGCATTCTGCTCAACATGTTTTAATAGACGAGCCCTGGTTTTAAGTAAGAGAACTTTGCATTGGATGTATGCGAGGAACTTCCTGATTAAAGACACCAATGACAGCTGTGCTATGTGCCGTCCAATTGATTGCCAGCATTGGGCCCTGTTTGATCAACACCGTATAGATTCCTAGATCCTGAGGGTAACTTGAACCCTGGCAACGCAACAAGCTGAGAAGGCAGGCAGGTAAGAGCACCAAGAATAGATCCTGATGTCTTGTCCGTGTGTGTGTGTGTGTGTGTGTGTGTGTGTGTGTGTGTGTGTGTGTGTGTGTGTGTGTGTGTGTGTGTGTGTGTGTGTGTGTGTGTGTGTGTGTGTGTGTGTGTGTGTGTGTGTGTGCCTGCCTGCCTGCCTGCCTGCCTGCCTGCCTGCCTGCCTGCCTGCCTGCCTGCGTGCGTGCGTGCGTGCGTGCGTGCGTGCGTGCGTGCGTGCGTGCGTGCGTGCGTGCGTGCGTGCGTGCGTGTGTGCCTGCCTGCCTGCGTGCGTGCGTGCGTGCGTGCGTGCGTGTCTCATTCCATTTATGTACCCTGGCCACTGTTTACTTTTCACTGTACTGGGAACTCAATCACTCTGTCTATTTTTCTCTCTCTCCCTTCTTGGTACGGAGTGTAATGGGTTCCATAAAGTGATGGCTTCTCTGCAATAACACAACCCTGTTTCATAAACACTGGCGTACATGTCATTGTCAACGAACCAATGTCCTTGACACTGATATTACCTATTAACTATTAACTACTCTCTCTCTTTCTTTGTTGCCTAAAGCCAAACAGCAGTGAACACATCCATACCCAGAAACGCTACACTAGCAACATTTAACCTCAGAACATTTGAACAGGTTGCTGTTTTTCATGATACAGTGTGTACTTCTATCCATCATTATTTTGTGTCCTGTCTGAGAATAACCTCCCTTGTCGCAGCGTCAAAGCTTCCGTCCTCTGCCAGAGAGGTTCCAGAGGAAAGCATCAATTGTTAAATGTCAAATGAGCTTGTAACCATAGTAGAAGGAAACAATAACTTGCATGCAAGCTGGGAGAGGAGGCAGACGATCGCAATATGTTGTGTACAATCGAGTGGAATATGGTGTGTGGATGATTGGCTGGAAATGCCCTGCCGTTCTCTGTTCCCATTACATCGTTCGGAAACGCCACCAGACTGACCACAGATCCCCTCCCATCACGTCACCAATCACGCCATTGGGACGGTGCCCTGTTCCTATCAACCCCAAACTATACCGTCATGAACAGAGCCATGATGTAACCTCATCTCTGTTTCAACCGAGTGTCCTTGTAAGTACTTTTCTGCGTGCTGATATATCCCAGTAAAACCGGTAAGAGTGGGTGTCACATTGAAGAAAATGTCACGTCGACCCCACCCCCATCCAGCCCAGCATCTCTTCCCGACCCTCGCCTCAGGAAGAAGATCCAGGTGTTTAAAGGGCTGATAATATAAGTCACAGGGAGGGCAGATTTTCAAGCGGCTTGTAATGGCTAATCACACTCACACCATGGGTGCATCATGTAACCCCTTTAAGGACAGAAACCACAAGGTTCCACAATAGCATCCTTCCCACTGCCATCCGAACCCAAAACTGAACCTCCTGGAGTCGTTTACCATTGTATTACCTGTGTGTTGTCAGGTGGAATGTTTTAAAGGTCCATATGTTCATACATCTACTGGTTGGGTTGTTGTGCACACAGCGTTGCTGTACCGAAAGCAATTATCACCGGCCCCGGCTGTGTGGAAATAAAGTCTCCTCTTGTATCGTGTATCTTGTAATTTGCCAATCTTCTCCGTCGCACCCAGAGCCAGAAACATCCTCAAAACGGCCTGACATCTGGGGACATTCCAGGAGCCAATTAACCCGAGGTTTCCTTGAGATAAGGCCGCATGTGAACCTCTTTCGTACACCAAGCACACTCACACACTGGCGTTCGCCATTCACGAGAAGGTCGCTACTGTTTATATAACCAGGCAAACTTTGACTAATAGGTTTTTTGGCCCAGGATTTTGGATCCCTTGAATGAAACGACGGCTCCTGCGTATCATGTACCCATGCTGGATGCCAATCCTGAGCAACTGGTCCACGTATTAAAGACCATCAGGCTGTCATCCGAACACTTTGCGTACAAAGACCGTAATTGTGTGGCCCCATCCAAAGGGGAAAGAGTTGTAATTCCTGCGTTCTAATTCGACCTAACGTCTTCCAGGAGTCGCTCCGTGATGTTCTCGTTTCGAATAACTCTTTTTCTGGTTAGCCCCAAAATATGTTTCCTCTCTCTGTGAATTATGTCATAACCATAAAACCCTGAACAGGACTTACAATGTTGTTCCAGTTGACATAACAATCACAGTGCTGTGCCACTTTCATGTTGGGGGCGATGCAGTGATGCAGGCAGCGTGTACTCAAACAAATCACTGATGGAGATTCCGCCGGCGAAGCTCCAGCGGGTTTACTTTGGGGTAATGACCTCATGGGAGTAGTAAGGACTGACGTAGGTACATGTCACCTGAGTCCTGTTCAGTAAACAATCACCCAAATCATTACTACAGGGTGTGGTTGTTTAGAGCAGAGTTTTGTCCGTTCTGTGTC
>NC_079416.1:11150753-11153253 GCF_026213295.1 Gadus chalcogrammus | reverse complement strand
ACACACACACACACACACACACACACACACACACACACACACACACACACACACAAAGACCCACATGCACAGAGTTACTCGTAATGGGGACTATTAACAGTGGACGAGACGCGTTAAACACAAAAAGCTAGTTAGTGGTGTATATTTCCCTTGGCAATAACGATCAGTTTAATACTTTTTCACTCTTATTTCGATTGACCACTGTGCATGCGCACAAGGTCAGCCTTTTCTCACGTCGAATGCAAAAGGATGAGCAGCTCTTTCCCTGCAGGCCCCTGGTGAGTTCCAGTACTCGGCGCAGTTGGACGAACAACAGCTCATAAACACCGGTGAGATGGTTTATGGGGAGGGGAAATGTGAACATCCCCACCCACCTCCCCCCTCCCCCACCATCCCAACCTCCGAGGGCCCATCACTGCAGCGTCCAACCCCTACCTGGGTTCAACCACCGGCCCCAGCCTATCATTAGTTCAGCATCATGTCTTTTAAGGGCCACGCATTTTACAAGAATTTCCCTTCAGTGTGAAGCATTTTCCCATTAAAGCAGTAGCAGCACTTAGACTGAAGAGTCCGGGACGCTTCCAAGGAAACACTTGCCTGCCCGGGTTTCGTGGAGGACGGGAATGCGTGACGTGCGGGCGTGTGTGGCGTCTGTCTTTGCACTTGAGGGCAGGCCGGGCTCGCTGGTGTCGACGGCCGGTCCGCTTGATTTGTAGACTAGCGTGGATGTGCTGGTGAGCGCTGACGTAAGGGATACATCTGTATTATAGGTCATGAGTTAACCTGCGGATCTCTCTCTCTCTCTCTCTCTGTCTGTCCATCTCTCTCTCTCTCTCTCTGTCTGTCCATCTCTCTCTCTCTCTCTCTGTCTGTCCATCTCTCTCTCTCTCTCTGTCTGTCCATCTCTCTCTCTCTCTCTGTCTGTCCATCTCTCTCTCTCTCTCTCTCTCTCTCTCTGTCTCTCTCTCTCTGTCCCTCTCTCTCTCTCTCTCTCTCTCTCTCTCTCTCTGTCCCTCTCTCTCTCTCTCTCTCTCTCTCTCGCTCTCTCTCTCTCTCTCTCTCTCTCTCTCTCTCTCTCTCTCTCTCTGTCCCTCTCTCTCTCTCTCTCTCTCTCTCGCTCTGTCTCTCTCTCTCTCTCTCTCTCTCTCTCTCTCTCTCTCTCTCTCTCTCTCTCTCTCTCTCTCTCTCTCTCTCTCTCTCTCTCTCTGAGCGCAAGGACAAGGACAGATGCATTCCCCTCTCACGCCAAAAGCCTCCAACTTCACAACCCTCTCACCCCCCCTCCCTCCCTCCCGCCTCTGTCCCAGACGCTCCCACTTTCCCCACTCCCCCCCCCCCCCCCCCCCACCCTTCCCTATTGCCCCTTTCGTCAACCCACCAACCCGTCCTCCAGAACACACACCCTGGAGTGGACCAGCTAAGAAAACAACACTCGACGCACAAACCAACACACACACACACACACACACACACAGACACACACACACACACACACACACACACACACAAACCTCCGTTACACAAACACACACACAAACACACACACACAGCGCACCCCAGGTAGCAGCATAGTGTTCCAGAACACAGGCCTGCAGACTTTTGCTCTGGTTTGACCCGGGGCCGACAGTGCTGGGTTATACCACACAGCCCTGGGTTATACCACACAGCCCTGGGTTATACCACACAGCCCTGGGTTATACCACACAGTACCCCTGGGGAGCCTGCTGACTGAGTCATCAGTCTGGGAGGTGAACCCCAGCAGAGTGTAAAGAGGAAGGATGTGTGTGTGGGGGGAGCAGGGGGGGGGGGAGCTGGGGGGGGGAGCGGGCCCTAAGGGTGAAGCAGTAGGGGCCATAGTACAGTGTCAATGCCACGTCCCCTTGAAACACGTCGAAGGTGAGTCCTCACTACTGGGGTCCAAGTGAGGTCGTGGTCATTTTGTTGATATATTTAAAGGTACTTCTAAAGGTGGACTGAATTTGTGCAGGAGATCTGATGAAGGGCATCATCAACGTCAGAGAGGACAGATATTCTAGTCATGGTGACACGCCATTTTTGAGTTATCTCACAGTCCACGCATGGCCACGGTATTTAGAGTTTGAAGGAACGTCAAAAGTGTGATGACGTCATCTTTTGTTCACGTTCCACACAGTTCACGCACTGTGACCCTGCTTTAAGGTATTCCGCTTCCGATGCAAACTGAATAACGTTGCGTATAGACTGACGGCTTTATGTCACACTGCAGGTTCCCAGAAGCACTGCCAAGTCGATGTTATGATTGGAAATAGGCCGACTTTTGTTTAGCACGTATACTTGTAAATTTGACTAATCGCAGGGCAAACATGCCTTGTTGCTCGCTAGGGCCAAACACAACACGCTTGAGGAATAGTACACTCACAAACCGGGGAGAAACGGCTGGGCTGGATTGATGGGACATTTAGCAATGGCCAAGGACATTCATCACCGGCGCTCGCTAGCTTGAATTGCTGAGCACAGGATC
>NC_079416.1:11055753-11145753 GCF_026213295.1 Gadus chalcogrammus | reverse complement strand
GCTTTGTGGGCTAGCTGTTTCCAAAAAGAAACTCTCAGCCTACACATGTGGTACAGTTTATCAATAAGAAGATGAGTAACCATGGAAACATGTATAGTTAATAATAGTTGAAGTCTTCCTAAAAGGCGTTTTTCTTCTCTATTTTCTACAGTCTACGGCTTTTATTTACTGTTCACGCCTCAAAGCACAACAGTCAGTTTCGAAAACCGTTGCGGTTGCTCTTTCTTGCCAACAAACCAGTTATTTATATCTATATATGTTGCTGTTTAACCGCAAACTTTATCGTGCCGAGCTGTGTGTTGAAGTTAGAATAGTTGAAACTCTCCAAATTCCTTTCAGATGATGGTATTCTTGACTGTAACTGAGCTTCCTCACAAACAACACAACAAGAACAACCACAAAATGAGTAAATAAAGAAAAACTCTCCCTGAGCTATGATGCTGATGTTAGTCATATTTCCTGGTATTTGTTTTGCATTCCTCTGATCTACTTTCTTTCATAAGTCACTCGATTCATATATTTAACCTACTCCAATATCTTTCTTTTGTATTCTAAATAAATTACCTTATATATATATATATATATATATATATATTGAGTCATAGTTTTGATGACACATGACAAATTATGAAGCAAGTGAATTTATGGTGGGTTTTAATTACCCGAAACATGAGCTCATATAACTCGGAAATCATTTTAATTTGATAGCAAACACTCATAAAATGTCTGGTTTGCAATGAAATATTGCTTTCAACAGTTTTATGACTTAACAAGAAAGACTACGCTCTACCTCAATGGAAAGGCCAATCTAATGAAGGAGCTGGTATGTGTGCAAGGCTCAAGACTTTGGATTTGACAGAACCCCCATCAAAATGACCAAGAGCAGAGAGCATCCAAAGAAAACAATTTGCACCCAAATAGTGCTCAGTTTTGATGCTTAATACAGCGGAAAATTACAGAATGGTGAAAAAAATAGGAAAATCCTGCGTCTATAGAGGAATCTAATTGAAGCGAATCAATCAAACTAAGGCCAAGTGTGGACAGAATGGTGTTGAGTGTGGGCGGGGCTTAGTGGTCCAGAGCACACAGGTCAAGACTCTGTGAAATCTTCTCACACTGCCTTTCCAGCTTATGAAACACACTGAAAGGACACGTTGTCCCGAAGAAACCCAACCTCACCACCAACTCGCCCCCACCTCCCTCACTCTCCTCTGGCCGATGGTCCTGCTTAATGCACAGCAGAGTTTAGGGCTACCGACCCAATGCCAAACGCACGCGCCTGCACGCACGCACGCACAGGGACACACTCTCTCACACACACACACACACACACACACACACACACACACACACACACACACACACACACACACACACACACACACACACACACACACACACACACACACACAATTAAGGATACAGAGTAGAAGAATGTAATGCTGATGGATGCAGGGTCCCTTGATTCAAATGCTTCTGCTCTTAGGGGAAACCCTTCCTGGAAGAATCCATTTGCTGAGGGAATTAAAGAGTGATGTGATCATTTTGGATTTGTCCTTTGCAAATAGTTCATTTTAGATTGCAGGGTTTAAGGTCACTTGTCCCTTATTAAAAATTACTTTTGCATAGGGCCGACATAATGATGTGACAGAGTGTTATTATTGTAAGAAGAGAAGAATTGTTATGAGTAGTATGAAGACCAGAATGGCGAGTGTGCCAGGTAACCGCTCAGTGAGAAATGCAGAGACATACGTATACAGGTCATATACAGAATGATCACTCCGAGGATATTTAATGCAAGTTGCAGGCGTTGCACACTTAGAATCCCAGACGCACACACACACGCAACGACGCACACACACACACACACACACACACAGACACACACCACCCTCTCCTCTCCTCTCCAGACCCACTGGGAGCAGGAGGAGGAGGAAATAGATGTTCCACATATACAGTAGTTCACCGCCACAGTGCTTCATCTCTATTAAGTGATGTAAACCAATACGCTAAGTAAACCAAACACCCACTCTATCAGCACACAGCCGGCCCGGCACTGCCCCAGCGCTCTCCTCTCTCCCCCTCTCCCCTCTCCCCCGCTCTGGGTGCACTCTGTTCAGCATCGAGGTTATCAGGACCTAAAGTAGCTCATCTCGTGCGCGTTGCACCTACAGCGAGCTGGGGTGATTTAGGAGGCGCTCAGAGGACATGGGGATACGAATGTAGCGCCGTATAGCAGCAACGGTGAGGTCCAAGTTTCTCCACTCCTCTAGCAGCTGATAAATCCCACATGTTCCAGCCAGGGGGGGGGGGGGGGGAGGTAAAGCCCTGCCTTATAAAATATGTGGCAAGGAGGGAAATGGTGAAATTAAAAGCAATTGGATTTCATTTACATGATTACATATTGGTTTAATGACTGTTAGATAGTTTAGCCCCCTTGACTATTTCGGTAGAAAAGGATTTATTTATTTTGCAAAAGCCAACAGTGCTAGCAGGTAAATCGTATTTTGATTCCTTTTTCAGTTTGTTGTATGTTTTCTTAAGTTACGTTGACTTCACACGACACAGCTATGAATCATGGGAGCAGCTTGTGAGTTTGTTTAGGTGTGCATGCAGGATGTCTCGACCACCTCACAGCAACGGCCCCCCGGTGAGAAGGTGAGGGAGGAGACCTCATCCAAACACACAAGTGCTTCCTGTGCTCCTCCTCAATGGAGATGGACCCACTCCTAACCCCCGCAGGTCAACGGGAGAAGGTGACCCCAAACTCCAATAACTAACACCAGATGACAGCCGGCACAGCCAGTCACCGCGGGGGGTGCTCGAGAGAAGTGTGTGCATGTGTGTGTGTTTTTAGATGGCAAACGGTCCACATGAACAATATTTCTCGACATATAGATCCGTATAGATCCAGTAGGTGAACTACGGGGGGGCAGCAGTGACATCATGAGCCAGTTGGGGGCGATGT
Organism: Gadus chalcogrammus; assembly: GCF_026213295.1. Taxonomy (NCBI): domain Eukaryota; kingdom Metazoa; phylum Chordata; class Actinopteri; order Gadiformes; family Gadidae; genus Gadus; species Gadus chalcogrammus. The sequence goes on along the minus strand of NC_079416.1, from coordinate 11,142,785 downwards.
TCGTAACACCTGTGTCTAAAAGAAGAGATAACGTTTGTATTTCACTTAGAGTTCACTTTTCTACGATCACTCCAAACAACATTATCACTGAGCAGAATTCATCTTCATCATGTGACTACTATAAGCCAACCGTGAGATAAAATACCACCAATATATAATAGCCCCCCTCGGCATTAAAATAAATTACCTTCATATTGCTTCACATTGATATATTTATATTGCTGATTGTATCAGCATCTAAGACATTGTTTTGGGGATTTTGTTTATGCCTTTAATTTCCCTTCCGCTCACCGGCCAGATCCTAAACTTGTTATTGCTGCTCTGAGTAGGAAATTAACAAATCTCTGAGAGGAAATTGGAGTTGCAGACAGTGTTCCTTCGACCAGCAATTACATGGTGTGAATTGTGTTAAGGGATAGTATGTGTAATATTCTGTAAAATTGATTTTAGGGTATTTTACACAAATCAAGTACTATATATATATATATATATATATATATATATATATATATATATATATATATATATATATATATATATATATATATATATATAGGGTTGGTTGCAATGAAACCCTGTATATGTATTGACCGAAAAAAAACGTAGAATAAATCTTAAAATAAACAAATACATATTTATAAGTGCATAATACGAATATGTGTCTCCACAGAGAGGTGTTTACTACCAAAACTAACTAATTGATCAGTGGCCGTGCGCGGGACCGAAGCAAACAACCAGCTTGGTCACCGGATGCTGAGCAGAGGCTGTGATTGGTCCACTAATGTGGGCGTTTCCGCATTCCATGCAGTGCTGTCAGGAGAACGTGAAACTGCAGACAGTCGCGTCTCCCAAGATAATTCACCCCCAGGGACCAGCGGTCTCCAGCCAAGGACACAGGATGCCGTATATACTCATCAGTACTCAAATTCGACTGGTTCGTATCATGCATTCCTTCTGAGTTACAGATATTGTGCATCAAATTGTGTGCTATTGCAACGCTTGTGAATACGCATAAATAAAACCATTTGCTAGTAGCCGTATATCTATTCTTATTTTCATTTTGTCAACAGAATGCACCCTAACGGTGTTTAGTGAAAGCTTAGCTCAACAGGTTATGCAGTGAGCTGCTGTTTTTGTATTTTAGAAGGTTCCTTATAGATAACTTTACAGTGCTACCAGTTGCTACAGCAGTGCTGTAAACTTTCGTACAGGAGACCGGTCCAACAAATGTCGGAGACGAGGACTCAGACCCTGCTGTCATGAATTACCTGGGAGCCAGGAAAATGACCATGTTGGGGAACAATTTGTGAGTAGCCTATTGGAAATCGATACCTACGGCCAGTCCAAGGGAGGTTTGGTGGTTCTTCAAAGCTGTTCTTCAATCTGGTGCAGCCTTCCCCGTTTCAATAGAAGGCAAATTATGCAATCCATGTTCAAAGCAGGTGGGGTGACGCTATCGTTCCTATAGTCCTACATACTGCATGTATTAATCTAATTTAAAGATGAAAAGATTTGGCTTAAAGCTAAAAGTGGGCAGTATTTGTGTTTTTAAGGATGACAACTCCCTAAACGTGCACTGGAGGCCTATTTAAAGACATTTGATAAATAGAAATCCAGGCTCCTTAGTTTTCTCAGTGTGAGTCAACGTATCTCTACTTGGGCTGTCCCAAAATCTTTCTCAGAAAAAGTGAATTGTTGGGCAACAATATTTTCTCTCTTTGATTCTGGCAATTATTTGATAATAGTTGCATCCCAGAGGAGTACGGGGCAGATGTCCTGCAGAGGGTTTCTGCTGCTCCGCAGATTGGGAGTAAACCATCCCAGCTGATGAAATACAGATCAGGCAGTGTGTTGTCATTGGCAATCTGACTCAAAGGATGCTGGGAAATAAAACAAGGTGTGGGAGGAAGTGAACAAGCACACAAACAATTAACAGCGCTTGGATTTTCCCAGAGAAAGTATCCCAGAAAAGCAAATGAAACCCACCGTCCTCCCTTTGTCTCACCCCCCCCCCCCCCCCCCCCCCCCACACACACACACACACACACACACACGCTGCGCAGCACCATGATTGTGTGTGCTTCCGCCTCTCTACCTCTGTAGTTCGGAGTACCACGTGGACGAGCCCCCCCGCATGGTCCTCAACAAGCTGGAGCAGATCGGCTTCCGCGTGCTCACCATGACCGGAGTGGGACAAACCCTGGTGTGGTGCCTGCACCGAGACGCAGAGTAGCACCCCCCCCCCCCAGATATCCGTCCATGCTAGCTTCTTCACCAGCATTTCCCAAACCTTCCACCCTAAACATATACATTATATATATATATATATATATGTGTATTTCTATAATTTACACAAACATATTGATGTGTGTAAATACGTGTCAAGAGCTATTCCGTCCATACAGAAACACAAGGCCTGTGTTTTCAGATTAATCTACGTTATCCAAAAACTCAGTTGGATTTGGAAAACAATGAAAAAACAAGCTTTTTTCTTTACAATCGGCCGAGGTAGTGTGGACATGGCCTAAATACATAGTCCAGTGGGAATTGTGTCAGAAAATTGGCTGTTACTAAATTCCGATACAAACATCAGCGAGTCATGGCCACCGAGTTGGCCAGCAGAAAGGTTGGCTGCAATAATAACAGTTCCTGACACCTTACATAATTATTACACAGGCACATTGCAAACAGCTGTTGCAAATGATCACCACGCTCGCCTGCTTCTCTCCTCAAAACAAATGCAGAGTTGACGGAGGTGACGAGGATCATGGGAAATACAGTTCCCGGAATCACTAGCTTACCCAAAACTCCTGGCAGGGACTTTTAAAATGTCATCTTTGGATTTCCTTTCTGTTTTTATATCCTGTCTTCATTTCATAAAATGGATGAAAACTGGTAGAAATGTGGAAGATTAATTTCCTGGACAGAAGATTATAATAGGATTATATGTTGCTTACAGGAAAGAGTGTGCAGAACCTTGAATTCCATTTATTAGCCATTTATAGGCTGTATCTTCCAACAGCATTGCTGCTTTCAGTGTTGTATATTTTATATAGACAGATGACAATATCTGCAAACATTATTATTATATAAATGCTATGCAAATAAGTATAATTTTTTGCATTGCATTGTCCTTAAATATTTGAATGTGTTACCTATGGTTTGTTCAGATTTAGAAAATGTATTACATATGTGCTGGAATAAAGCAATGTAACACTGTTAAGAATTCCATGTTTACTTCAAGAACACATCATGACAACAAATCCCAAGAAACAGAACAGAACACAAAATCCTCAGTAAAAAATTTGAAATGCAATCAAAGAGAAAGAACAGACTTTGGTATTATCTTATCGTGTGCGTGCGGGCGCGTATGCATGTGTGTGTGGCTCACTGGGTGGCTGGCTTCATTACAGTACAAGATAAGCCAGCCTCAATCACCAATCTGGCAAGTCAGCCACACACACAGGACAGGCCAGCCAACCCAGTTCCCCTGGCTGATTGTCAGCAGCAGCAAGAGGGAACGGGTCCTGAGAATCCCCCGGCTCTGGGCCCTGATAGCTGTCACACTGAGGCTCAAACGGTTCAGCTGGGAACAACACCAATGCATCGCGCCGGTACGGAGCGCGGCTGTCATCTGGATGCACCCCTGCAACACGGCTCTAATTATTTGTTTGCATGCAGCGCGAGACACCGTGGGCTCAGGGCAGCGCTGGCACCGAGTGCGTTTCCTGTAATTGTATTTCCTCTGTTGTCACTTGGCCCGGGTTTGTGTGTTTTGGGGCTTTTTTCCCCTCCGCTCGATGCCGGGATCTGAAAAAGAAACTGGGGCTGCGCGTAAACAGAACCATCTGACCAGGGGATTTTGCAGCAGGAGGCGGAGGAGCAGATGTAGACCACCGCACCACCACCACCACCCTTACACCACCGGCACCGGTCCCCCAGCCGGACGCTGTTGTGCAACACGGGCCACAGGGGGGCAGCGCAGGCCCGGCGGGGGGAGGGGGGGGTGGGAACCGGGGACCGCGGGCTTGGATGTCCGTGAGGCTTTCCCCGCGCAACTTCCGTCAGAGCGTCGCAGCCCCGGCGTGGGACGTGACAAGGCAGGGCGGTGAGCGACCGCGGAAAGAGACACATGGTTACGCTATCGCTGCGCGCACACACAGTACATGGTTCCACTTGGGTAGAGCGACGTGCCACAGACAGACAGACAGAAAGAGGGAGGACACGGTCCCGAGAGTAGGGCTGACCGCAGGCGGTCTGGCAGTGGGCACTGGTGTGGTCTTAACTTGATGTGGCTCACACGAGGAGCACAGAGTATCTGCTTGGAATCAGTTGCATAACGCTAATGGGGAACAGCTTAGCGCAATAATAGAATAACATAATTCAGAGGAAATTCATTTAAACAGGGGGAGGGGGGGGATCACAGGGTACGTACAGAGTTACGTTTTTAAAGACACTTGATGTGTTCTGGTAGGATGGGAGTGAACTGTGAAATTAAAAACAAAAAGAGAGTATAACGGTGGTTTGCATGAAAACATGTACAGCCAATCCATTATCACTGAATACGCACCCATCCTCGTAACTTCAGACACAAGGAATATCAACATTAATGAGAATATTATTCCCCTGAAGAAAACATTGATACAACTTTGGAACTATTGAGTTATTCATCTTCACAACACAACTCAAATCAAATATCGAATTGAATATGAATTAAATGTTGTTAAATGATTGAGAGGCTCAATCAGAGAGGCTGTAAGGATGGCAACTGTGACTCCCTCATTAATGAACCCAAGAAATGTACAGTAGGATATTTAGTGTAAAAAAACAATATACCTTGTACTTTGCCGAATAATACTGACATAAATGTCAACATACAGTCTCCTGTATGTTGGCTTTGACTGGTGCTCCAACACCTGTATTGTGATGCCTGCTTTCACACTTGGAAGTGCACAACTTAGATTATTGCAATTATTGTTGTAAAAGTCAAGGTGCAGATTTGGCCTTTTGGATCTATAACAACCGTACTGGTTGTGTGCCTAGATTTGTTAACCTGATGATCCAGATGGGTGGTTACACCGAACCATCTGGGAAGTCGTCCCTGGAAAGTGTTTGGAAAAGGGCAGGCACTTTCAGAAAATGCTTGCCAGGTGATCGGATGAACCATTTGTCCATCATGCATCACGTAGATCACATAGTTCCTCGTAGGACGCTTATTGGTCCAAACACAATTGCTTGGCTTGATGCCTGGAAAGATGGAGTCTTGCGTGATCGTGAGCTAGTAAATCCAGCTGCCTCGCGAGGCAAAGTATTTGTGGTTGCACAGAGACATTACTATAAGAAAAAAGAATCGAGCAGTACATGAAATTAATAAACATTTGAATTCCTATCAATTTGGTTCAGATATTTGCCCTACTACTCTTGCACATCCTACCCCCACATCTAATTTCAAGTCTCCAAGCTTTGCAACATACTTGTATTTAATTGGTTATCTCCAATAAAAAAGGAAATTAACCACAGGTAAAGCCACAGTGTACAAAAAGAAAAGTCTGCTGAAATAATAACTGCATTGTGCAGTCTTCAAACTGTACACTCCCAGCAGCCTCCCCAATTTAGAGGAGTGCTTAAGATGGATTGTATACAAAGGGCTTCGGTAACCATCATAACCACTAGCTTTCTCTGTACCGGACACGCTCCGAAACAGAAAGAAGAAAAATGAAATTCACTTTTCATCACATGAGCCCACAGGAATTCCAATAGAACCCGTTGTGTACCTAGCGTTCCCCCGGCCACTGATTACAGTTGCTTTTTTTTTCTTCAGTTGCATGGAGCAGACATGATTTCCACATCATCACGTCGGCCCGGTCTGCGGCTTTGGAGCGCCAGACGACTCGACTCATTTGAGATCAGCTCGACGAGCCCGGTGACGAGAGAGATGACGGTTTGACGTGGCGCGCTACGGCTGAGGATAATTAGTCGTCTCGGTTTATGAGAGAACGCTACTGACACGCAAATTACACGATTGTAGCGTTTGGATGAGATCTTGTGTTGCACAGCCAATTCGTTTCATTTTTTGTCTGATAACGTCCGATCCAATCTTATGACGCTCATGGTACATGAAATGAACAAGACTAGAGCAGGAAACAAACAAGCCGAGCAGAGAACCTTGATTTTGTATGGCTCAGCTCTTGGGACCACGTCGCTGTAGACCAGTCCAGTGGTTCAGTTTGGCATGTCAGGTTTGTATCATGTCTCCTCTGATCTCCTCAATCCATTGAGGAGAAAGTGGATCATAATGACGACAATGGCTCATTAAAAACACACTGTTCTACCGTTCTGCAATAGATTTATTTCTCCCCACATTTGATAACGCTGATAAAATGTATAAACGTAAAAAAATGTACAACAAACGTCCATAAAGAGGCTTTATGCAACTAAAGCCCGAGTCCAGAGGAGGCAGAGTGGGTGTGTTTGTGTGCGAGAGGAGGAACCCGTCTCTCTCCCTGCCTGCTAGGACTTGACCTTGGCGTCTGCTTTGTCGTCCTCCTCCTGCATCTCCTCGATGAGCCGCTGGCGCTCCGCGGCCTGCCTCATCCTCATCAGCACCACGCTCTCGTAGTCGCGCTCCGTGCTAAGCGGGGCCTAGGGGGGGGGAGCACAGGGCCCAGGTTAGAGGCACAGGCCGTCATACAGACATACTTACATACATGCATACATACATACATACATACAATCACTGATGGATGAAAGCGACTTCTTTGCATCTCAACACGCACTTCTGGCTATGAATCACACTCCCTTACACAAAGTATGCCACCATTTCCCGTCTGCATGTTACATTATGAACACTTTGAACCAAATGACGCGGTACTCCTGGGGTTGAAAGACGGGGGTTGAGGTTGAGTATGCACGCACAATCGGCTAGCGTCTCATAATAGACCCTTGTGTCCTCACTAATGGTGGCTGAGTCAAGGAGCTCAGGCCAACGTGTTAATCATAAAGAAGCTTCACATCACAGAGAGGCCGGATGAGTGGTACGGTCATTGCCGTGACGATATAAATGAACCCGCCGATGGGGATGGCACCGTGGCAACAGAGTTGCGGTCCATCAGGAAGTCCAATAAACAAGGCTGCCACACACACACACACACACACACACACACACACACACACACACACACACACACACACACACACACACACACACACACACACACACACACACACACACACACACACACACACACACACACACGTGTCTGCCTCTGTGGCATAACAAGGGGTATGGGCTTTAGATCACGGCAACGAAGCGTGGACAGACAGACAGTGCTGACCCCGCTGTCACCGCGGAAACGCCAGCCTTCGCTTTCAGGAGGGAGTGTCTAAGGAGCCACGGCGGGAAGGAGGGCAGACACTCTCAGACGCTCTCCTCTCCATTACCATCCGACAGCGATGATGATGGCGTCGGCGTAGGCCTTCGGTAGGCGGTAAAGCAACAGTGACAGAATAATTTTGCTGCCTGAGGTCATTAAGCCCAAAATGAGCGCCGCGGATCAGGCTTGGCACTGGTCCTGAGCTTACTCTCTCTCTCTGTGTGTGTGTGTGTGTGTGTGTGTGTGTGTGTGTGTGTGTGTGTGTGTGTGTGTGTGTGTGTGTGTGTGTGTGTGTGTGTGTGTGTGTGTGTGTGTGTGTGTGTGTGTGTGTGTGTGTGTGTGTGTGTGTGTGAAAAAAAAAAACAGGGGCCTCATAATGTATAGCACAGACATTATACAAACAACAACCTGTTGTCCATCTAGGAGGGTATGCTCCAGGTAAATAGTAAACAGACGCAAAGTCCTTAATCCCATAGTGGGACGCAAGCTATGCACAGAATAAACCATTGATTCAAAGGATTAAATTCAGGAAACCTGCGCTGCCAAGGAAGGGTCTCTAACAAGACAGTGAGCTCTGAGAGAGAGAGAGAGAGAGAGAGAGAGAGAAAGAGAGAGAGAGAGAGAGAGAGAGAGAGAGAGAGAGAGAGAGAGAGAGAGAGAGAGAGAGAGAAAGAGAAAGAGAAAGAGAAAGAGAAAGAGAAAGAGAAAGAGAAAGAGAAAGAGAAAGAGAGAGAGAGAGAGAGAGAGAGAGAGAGCGACAGAGAGAGCGACAGAGAGAGAGAGTGACAGATAGAGTGACAGAGAGCGACACACACACACAGAGACAGAGACAGAGACAGAGAGAGAGAGCAAGAGAGACTTTGTGGATGCGATCTGCAGCATCTGGAAACCATCACTGGGACTCCGACATCCATGTGCTGCGAGACCAGGAGGTGAAGCTGGTGGAGAAGGGGGGAGGCGAGTGGACCAGAGGGGAGAAGCCAGGTCCACAAGGGGAAGTACCCCCCGCCTCCCTCTGCGTACCTCCTGCCCCTGGACGGAGGAAGGCTGCTATTATCATTCCAGTAATGTGAGCTCAAACCCTCGTCTGACACGCAACTATGAAATATCACGCGAGCGCCATTACGTAAACAAACAGCCCTCTCATCTTCAATTAAACGGGACACGAAATTGTGCATTTTCACACCCTTCGAGAACCTTTACATGCGGCCCTAGGGGGCCCTCCACCCTGGCCTCGTCCACCAACGCCCTCTCTTGGCCAGAGTCTGACATTGCATCACCAGTGAGGCTAAAGCGTAGGCATTTGGGACGAACCATTTAATGGATGCATTTGTTTTGTTAATCTCTGTTTGGTCATAGGTGGACTGCACTAGTGCTCCTACTGCAGTGTGGTTGCGGACAGTCACAGGTGCATGCTGGGAAGTGTGACGCATGGCCCCTCCTACCAGGGGACGTTTCCAAGCCCGCGGTGAAGGCCTTTAAAACATACATGTTTAGCCTGTGCATCACTCTGTAAACAAACACTGGGGTGCAGTTGCTAAACGTGTGCATGTCAGTGTGTGGGTATGCGTGTTTTCCAATAAACAATGGGGGCCAGAGAGACTAAGGAGACCGCAAAACACAAACAAGGGCCCCCCCCTAGTTCAAAGCCCGGAGAGGAAGGGAAGGAGATGGGCCCCCATGCACTCAGGATAGATCACACACACACACACACACACACACACACACACACACACACACACACACACACACACACACACACACACACACACACACACACACACACACACACACACACACACACACACACACACACACACGAGTATGAAAGGGTCTTGTGTCACGTGGCCAGGTCGCTAAAACCTTCCAGCGGGCTGTGACCCCGGGGTCAGTGATGACATCATGAGGACGATGGGGCGCCGTGAGTCAGCGAGCGCACCACACTCACACGCAGCGCGGGCCGTCGTAACACACAGGGGGCCAAGGGCCTTGTGCTCAGCTGCACATGATGCCATTGCTCACTGTGTGTGTGTGTGCGTGTGTGCATCGGTTAGTGCTAGTGAGGTTGCGAAGAGTGTTTGCACACATGCAAATCCCTTAGCGTCCAAGTTTAGACAGAGTCCCTGGTACAAATACAATCGTAAATGTTTGGGCAGGGATTTGGTTTAATCACAAACCATTCTGACTTAAAATACAGAGTATTGTAAATGAGAAGAAAATAAATGATAGAGCATCTTTCACACATCCTTCAAGTTCTTCTCCAATTTCTTTCAATACAACAGCTTGGATCAAGGTAAAAAATGTAAATCAGTTTAGTGGTTAAAGGTGGAGTAGGTGAGGTTTGAAAGTTGCAAAGAAAGTTCAGAAGAATTAACTGGCCAATAGGTGACGGATGGCTATGGCATTTCTAACTCATCGCACCCAATTTATAGCGTCTAAGTTTTAACTAGAGCACCTTTAACGATGAATGACATCACCTTTTTTATTCCGATCACTGGCTGGTAAGGGCATTCCTACAAGCATAACAGCAGCATTCAATATTTGATCAGGATTACAAAAAAAGAAGAATGAGGTCATAAATATGAGAAAAGCAAAAAAGAGGATTAGGAGACTTTGGCTCCAACCGTTTCATAAAATGTCCCAGGCAAAATAACAACACACTATAGCCTCAAAACTTTAAATCTGACAAGAACTAATGCTTAAGAAAGGAAGAGATGACATGAGAGACAATTTGATCAATGTGTGCGAGGCTGAACCTCGCGGACATCAAGTTCCTCTCAGACCAATGAAGCGATTCGATTCAAACGTAATTGGAGCTTCTTCCAAACCGTTACGGTAAGAGGCAGCCGTTAAACGGTTTGCAGCGTTGCAGTAAACATGGCACGGCCCGGGAACACGAGGTGCTAAGGGATCGCCAAGCGCTCGAAAGCGATCGGTTTGATTCCGCTTTGAACAGCATCCCGACCGAGGGGCCAAACCGAATTAAGCTGCTCTGAACCGTTCCAACAAACGTCGTTGTCCAACGGTGTTGTGCTCCACGCTATTGGTTCGCTCGAAAAACGTTGTGCCGTAATGTCGGAGGAATTTTAACACACTCTCTCTGGTTGCACTCTGGGGGTAAGTGGGCCTTGGCAGACGCGGTTTCGGGGGGACATGGATGTGAATTTAAATGTAAATGACAAAGGGAACACCCAAAATGAGATGCAGGGGGGGGGGCGAGAGAGGGGTCACCAGTGACAGTGAGTTGCCTGGCTGCCGGCTGAACCCCAGAACCACTCCATTTCCTAATCCCAGCAAAAAAAAAGAGAGGAATCGTAATGCAAACGTTGAAACGTCTGTATTCCCCGATGGCTTGCTCCGGTTACGGTACGACGGGCCCCCCTCCCCGCTGCCGTGGTGCGCCTTCATGCCATGTTTTTAAACCTTGTACCTCGTGAGGCTACCAAGTCTTTTTTTTTTCCGTTCGGATGAAGCGATAGCTCACGTACACAGGCCATCGGCGCGGCCGTCCCCAGCCAGCACCGCCTCTCGGCCAGAAGTTCACACAGCGCCGTGAGGGCGACTACAGCCACGTCTCTGCCAGTACCCTGAGAGGCTCTGCCCCCCCCCCCCCCCCCCCCAAAGTCTGCGTTGTGGTCCCGCCGGAGCTCCTAGCTTCTAACGCACTCTGGTGAGGTTAATCACAGAGTTATTTATCTGATGTGCATGTGCGGTGCGGTGTGCTTGTGTGAGTGCATTTGTTTGTGTGCATGCCAACTGAACGTGATGTATGGATGGCAAACACTTATTTTGAGATCCTTACTGGGATAGTATGAAAGTATCGTATGTGTTTGTGTGTACAAACGATGTGAGCGGTGCGTGTGTGTGTGTGTCCGTGCTCCCCTGCTAACAAAAACAAACAGGCGGTGGCGGCTAGGGGTATAGCACATGCCACACTGGAGCCAAGGTGAAATTCCTCCGTGGAGGAAAGTCAGGCATCGGGACTGGTGGAGGATTAATCATCGCTCATTATGGGAGCTGGCAGACAGAAAAAACCCAGAACGTTCTGGTCTAGCGTACTGTTTGTGTAAAGGCATGGTGAAACGCTGTATATTCGTGCCGCACGGATCTCAATCCAAACCCTTTATTTAGCTTCCTATTATTCAACCCCCCCCCCGGTGCTTTCCACAGGGGGGGTTCCATCTTTGACCTCACAGCCACAAAAGTAATTTCTTAAGGCAGAAATAACGGCGTCAGTTGAAGGTCAGTGGACACTTCAGGAGCCGGTCTGGGCCGGCGGTGTTCCAGCAGTGGGCGCGTGGTGGACAGGGTGCCACGGGGGAGGAATGCGCCCCGTGTTTACTTACATAAGCACCCGCAGGAGAGGGGCCGCCACTGACCGGCCTCCACGGACACCACAGAGGGAGAGAGGGAGTGAAGGAGGGATGGAGGGAGGGAGGGAGCAAAGGAGGGAGGGATGGAGGGAGTGAAGGAGGGAGGGAGGGATGGATGGAAGGAGGGAGGGAGGGAGGGAGGGAGGGAGGGAGGGAGGGAGGGAGCAAAGGAGGGAGGGATGGAGGGAGTGAAGGAGGGAGGGAGGGATGGATGGATGGAAGGAGGGAGGGAGGGAGGGAGGGAGGGAGGGAGGGAGGGAGGGAGGGAGGGAGTGAAGGAGGGAGGGAGTGAAGGAGGGAGGGAGGGAGTGAAGGAGGGAGGGAGGGAGTGAAGGAGGGAGGGATGGATGGATGGAAGGAGGGAGGGAGGGAGGGAAGGAGGGAGGGAGGGAGGGAGGGAGGGAGGGAGGGAGGGAGGGAGGGAGGGAGGGAGGGAGGGAGACACATTGCTCTTGGAAGCGTTTAAAGAAAACAAACAGGGAGAAAAGGCAGTGGAGATTTGAACCCCCAGCGCCCTGGCATTTCTCTCCCTGATGGATGAGCGCTGGGTTCCGGGAACAGAGATGTTGGGGTTTGGCCTGCACTTTTGATATCTCACAATGCAATGGAATTGTGTATTTCACATCACAGCCTTAAGGCGGAGGAAAGAAAATGTGTCTGATTGCAAAAGCCCTCTTATTAAAGCAGAGGGGTCGTGGAGAAAGTGCCGTCTAACCCGTGGACATGCCAAAATAAGTTATGGGAGAAAAAATAACAAAATGATGGTCTTCCAAACATGTGTGATTCACAAACGTGAAATGTCTGCTCCCAGTGGTGTGTGTGCGTGTGTGTGTTCACTGCTTCAGTATGTTAGTATCCTCATTTCAAAGTCCACAGCTTAATGTGGGGAATTTAAACTCCACTCTTTAAAGGAATCTAAATATTACAATTGTGATTAGGAGCACCAAGAGACCAAATGAAAAGGCTAAACTATTAAGGCTTATTATTAATTATTTAACAAATAATGATCAATTTCAAGACGACAGAACTGCAAATTAGTTGCATAAACCTCCAGACTACTATTACACATCGATGCCTTCAAGCGATGCCGTTGAAGCTGTGAGCGGTGGATCCTGAGATTTTAAATGCCACCTGGATTTGAGTTTAGTCTGGCCTGTCACGGTGCTATTACGCAACCCAATGTCTGGAGATAATTCAGCAAGCGCTTTAGAAACCAGACAAACGCCCACATAAGAGTCATCCATGAATTGAAAGGCTGACGACATTAGTTGAGATCGACGATTGATTGAAGGTGATGCAGATTGCGGTCAAGGTGGGTGAGTCAACGTCACGACTGTAAAGGGAGGAAGTCGTTCCGGTGACGGTAAAAGGTACCACGTCGTCACACAGACAACCGGCTCACCTCGATTCACTCTTTGTTTACCTTCTCTTGATCTTAAGATATTCTCATTCGCCTAAAACGTCTGATGGAACCTGACAGAAGTCGAAGTCTGTAGGCTTGTCGAGTCTTGACCGAATAACATTTTCCATATGAGTGGACAGACAAAACATTGCTTTTTGTAAACTGCTCGCTGTCTTAAGGGCTCAAGAAATAAAATGATGCTGGGGGGGACGGGAAGAACTCAGTAGAGAACACACAACAAAGAGGCCGAGAAAATGATCCACCATATCCTCACTCCGGACCGCTGGCACTCCAAACCCATATCTGGAAACACTTTTTCTAAAACAACGCAACAACAAAAAACATGCAGCATCCTAGGTATTTCCTTGCGTCTGGAATCGCCAGAGCGACCGCAGTCACCCCCTGCAGTTTGGTGATTGAGGAAGCCCAGTGGAAGCCCGCACTCCAGACACGGAGGCCGAGCCAAAGACATCTCCCTCAACCCCCAGGGCTGGATGTCATAAACAAGGCAGAGGCATGAGCGCCGCTCCCGCCCCCTTCACCCACACACAGGAAGGCCCCGACGTCGTGTTCTACGAGAGCGTCGCATTGCCTTTGCTCAGGGTTCCTCCAACATGGCGCGCCCGAGACAAGCTGTGGCTGCCGCCGCCGCCAACAACAGGGCGGTTGTGCAGATGCGCGGAGACGGTTGGCCATGTTACACTCCACTGCTGCACGTCTGCTTTAGGTTAGCGCGGCGATCGTGTGCCTGTGTGCGTGAGTAATTGTGCCCGTTTGAAAGGGTTGGGAGGAGGTAATCAGAGAGGGAGCGCTGTGAGCTCCCCGACGCTCGGCGGACGACCTCAAGAGAGGCGAGGTGAAGCAGTCCAGACTGGGAAGGGGATGGGGGTAGCAGAAGCACGTACTGCGCACTGCCTGGAACACACTTCTTAGACGGGAAGAAAACTAAAAAAATTAATGGTTTACGGTAAGAGCTGAACAAAGACTAAAAGAACATGGCTATATAATCGATTGGGACAAAGAACGGAGATGATTAATTAGACAGGGGTCAAGAACACAAACAACTGCGGGATCAAAGGCACATGTGATGGCTGAGAGACTTGAGAGAAATAATAAATCCCGTAATCACAAGACAAATGTAAAAAGCGCACACATTCGGGAACACCACATCCCGCTCTTTGACTCACTTTTTAATCACCAGTATCAGTGCAGCATTCCAAGGACAAAAGCTGTGCATGTCGGAGGTGTGGGAATTGCAGGGCGCTAACAAGTTATCTTCCTTGTGAAACCCAACTTGCCCACACATGCATGTCTGTGGCTGACAGGCTGCTGGGACTGCATAGCGAGCCTATAGGGCTCCAGTGAGGCATACGCACCGGCAGTGGTGGCCTGCGGGCGGGGGGGAGGAGGGCTTTAGACAAGCCTACATGGGGCAGGAAATCAGGAAATGGGCAGAGAAGAGGGACAATGACATGGAGATTACGTGATCAGTTAACCCCCGCTGCTAGCTAGTCCCCCTTGCGTTTGATGACGCTTCTCATAACTTCCTGCTACACGCACACACAAACACACACACACACACACACACACACACACACAGACACACACAAGCCCCGAAACAGGAACACACATGCACTCCCTCTCTCAGTCAAACACGCGCCTTACCTCTGCGGAGTCAGCCTACAACCCCCTGCGCTCTCAAGTGCAAACAAACTACACCTCGCTAAATTAGCTTTGCAAATCGCCTTTTCTCTGCCAGGGGATCACCAGTGTCACAGGCTGTGAACCAATGTGGAACCGGCTCCCGAACAGGTTTTTCCTCAGTTTCTTTCTCTCTTTCTGTGTCATTTGCTCTTCCTCTCCCTCCCATCGTTCCTCAGGTAGTTGATGCTGTCACCCAATCCAACTGCCGGCGACTCCCAGCCCTCACAGTGACTCAACGTGCGACTCACGGAGCAAAGAGGAGATGACATCATCGACTGGCTGGCTGGCAAACAGCCACCAGAGAACCTCAGGCTTCACCTGACTGCCTTGGGCCTCCTGTTCTCTGACCTCGCCTGGTTAATCTGTCAGTGTAAAGGAAGGACCCTTTTCACACCTGCGGAGAGCTCCTCACTGAAGCACTGGACCGGGAAAGCCTTTGAGGACAAGGCGACAGTGGCATTGGGGTCGGATACAGAGCGGCTTCATCTGAAAGGATTGAGTGTGGTGAAGGGAAGAGGTTCAGGCCGACTTGATTATCCTGAAGAACTATTTTATTTTTGACAGTTGGAGTTCTTCTCTGGCTCTCGTGTTTACGGAAGGCGCCGTCTCCAGAGACTCCATTTTTGTGTCGGGGTTGAAGCACCATGATCTTCCCTAGCTGTTGAACAAGCCTTATCATGTCACAAAGGATCCTATCGGCTTTACAAGCAGCAGTCAGAGCGTAGCTTTTCCGAGCTGCCTGTTTGTGTGGGTGTCAAAAGAGTCTGGTTGTTACGCCAAAAGAAAGGTAAGCACGATCGTTCCTCTGTGGTCGACTAGGATTCAAAGAGTGACAAATTCTTAGTCCTTTCAAATCATACGTTGTTTTGTGGACAGTTGATGGGAACATATTTGTCTGGATATTGGGCCTTCTCCTAGTAGAACCGGGAAGGCTGTATTAAAAAAAAAGCTTTGTTGGAATCCTTTCATTTTAAACCGGGACACGTTTTCCCATTTTTTTCCTGAATATGATCCTTGTGGCTTAATTTCTAGTGCTCCTCCTTGGCCAAACTGACATGTTTGGAAAGGAATGCTGTTGTGTCCACATTCCCGGACCTCCCGCTGCTACTAAAGTACCGATAAAACCTTTACGGGCCAACAAAACATGTTTGCCGTAGTGCCTTACAAATTTACGGAGTGAGTGTTTCAAGTCACGAACACAGATCTTAATGTGGGCAGAGCTGTTTGTGAGACTGTAAAATGTACAGAGACCGCTCATATCATCCAATTGACATGCCAGCGTTGATAAACCAAGTTGTGGGCTACTTAATACAATTTATACAGCTCACGAAATGCAAAGAATAACTTGAATCACATTATGATTCTAGCAAAGGTAATTTAGTAAAAGTATTACTTTTAAAATGAACGCATGCATATCCTCTGAAGTTCTATGGTAGTGCCAAAAATAAATATTTTAAGATTCATTGCTTACATTCATTGTCGATATTAAGCTCCTTAAAAAAAATTATTTGAGTTTTCATTGAAAAATAATATTACTGTTTGGGGAAGCACTGTTGTCGAAATCAGAAAAAGGCGTTCCATATTGAATTAATTTAGGTCCTTTGTGTATAACTGCAACTCTCACACTACAACAAACCTTTCTTGGCATAAATACGTTTGAGCATTGAAGTCACATGGCCCTGAATTTGAAAGATTAAAAACAGAACCAAAGCAAAATATAAAGGGTCCAAGTAATACAGTTGTTTTGTGAGAAGTGTTCCGGAAATCAGAGGTCCAATTGACAGCTTCGTCACAGACCACATTTGCTTTACTGGAAATAAGGATCTGAAAACTAACCATTAGGTGGGTATGGCCCTAAGCATGTGTTGGAACACGGCCCGCCCGAGGAGCCAAATATTGATGAATTACATTTAAAGTGGAGCAGGTGCACTATATGCAACGCTATTATTTTGGATGCATTGTTAATTCAAATCAAATGTCTCTCTAACACAAACCATCCTTTTTTGCTTTCTCTTCTTTTAGTTGAAGACGAGATGCTCTTAGGATTTACCTCTTTGTGAGAGCCACACATTGATCGACAGACGATTGGAGCAGGAAATAAAGACAAATACGTCCTTCAAACACTAACTTTTTTAAGTGTATCACAACAAAGCTTGCCAAGATGCCACTAAGGACCACTTTTCGGAAGCAGTATTCAGGGAGATGGAGATTGAACTCAAAGCACCGGGAGGTGTTGTCCGTCAACATGATCAGCCTACCCTTGGCCGATTTCCGGCACGTCTCCCACATTGGAAACAACGCCCACACGGACAGCTTTGGGGACCTTTCCTTCTTAAAAAAGGGCCACAGCCTCCTCTTAAAAAGCTCTCAAAGTGAGCAGAACCTCTTTCTGGCCTGCTCGCCGCCCCCCAAGCCCCCTCGCCTCAACCTGGACGAGGAGGCCCCTGGGAACCCGGGGTGGGACGGGGCACGCCATGCCCCCCAGAAGAGGAAGAAGTGCAGCTCTCTGCCCCTGCTGGACACCGAGGAGATGGAGGAGGAGATGGACGGCATGATGGAGTACCAGCACAGGGCCTCCAACCTGAGGCACAGTCCCAGCCAAGGCAGCCTGAGCTCAGAGCGCGACAGGGACTCCAGCGCCACCTGTTCGGAGGATGTGGCCAGTCAGCCGAAGGAGGAGGATAGCAGCCTCTCCTTCAGCCTGGATCTTGGTCCTTCTATCCTTGATGATGTTCTCCGGGTGATGGAGAATCTGCACCATTGATGGAGAGGACTATTTCTTTAATGTATTTGTCCTATCAGTGTGATTCGATGTCGCTGTACAAACTGAATGTATCTATCTAATATTTTGGGATAATGTCAGATTCTAATAATGGAATGTTTTTTTTTCCCATTTCAAAGTAAAGGACTTTATGAACAAAAAGTCCACCGCACAGAAGTCGCTCTGGTTCTGGTATAGAGTTTTGCCCTTCCAGAGCAGACTGTGGACAATTTATGTTACCCTAGGATGAATAAACCACATGTTACATGGCTGCAGCTTAGTGTATGTGAAGCAAGCGTGCAAAGAAAAAGCATTAACTTTAACGCAAGAAATGGTGCAAAAGAATGCATACTTGTGGACCAACAACATTGGTGGAACTAGTGTGATCTTGTATCGTAAAACCTATAATAATCACTGGTTGTGAGATCCGACTAGGTGCAACTGCCAAATGCACATCAGGTGTGGGGTTTCCCCAGGGGGGGGAGGGTCCAAGGGCCAGGCCCAGGCAGCAGAAACAAGTCTACACAAAACAGAGTCTGCGGTCTATTTGTTGTCGTTGTCTGTGATCCTCAGAACTGTTCAAACATAAACCCAATCACCCGTGGAGACGTGAGCTCAAACAAATAATAAAAAGTTAATGTTCTTCTAACATAACCCGCTACAGCGGAAGAGGCTGTTAATAGGTGAGCTCCTTTATTCATCACCTCCAGCCCGTCTGCACAGAGCCAAGAGGATTGTTGTGACTCCAGGCTGTCATTTTTAAGTAACCGTAGGAAGCATGCGGACGGAATGCGAGGCCCACGAGTGATGTCTTTTTCTCTCGGCGTCCTTGCCATTCCAACGTGTGCCTGGGGCAATTACTCCTCTGCACGCACCCCAGAGGCCCCACTCAAAGGTAGACCAAGGTACCCCCCCCCAGTTTCCAACCTCAACAACACAGTGAAAACAAACATTTACCTCTGCTTCCAATAAAAGGCAGCTGCTGGTGGCAGCTCGGGCCTCAACCCAAACCAGGCCTCAGGCCCAAGACCTGAGGCAAAAAGAAAAATATCAAGAAGGCTGTTTTCTTAGCTGTGAGTCGGTGTCCCATGCTCTTGTGAGTGGCACGAGAGAGGGAAAGTGGTAAGGGGTAATGCGATACTTCCACATGTGCAGGGGGCCGTGGTGGGAGGGAGACCAGAGACATCCATTGCTACAAGCAGGATCTCTGATGAGGGATTAAACACTACCTGCTGAACAAACACCACCAAAATAAAAAAAGGATGGATTCACGCACGCACATGTGAAAGGACGGGCATTCAGAGGCCCTTTTGCCTTATCGACACCCGACGTGCAGACTTTTCAGTCGATTCAGGTGCAGAATCGGCCAGACCCTTAGCACAGACAGTGATGGAGACTGTTCCCGAGGAGCTGTCACGACAGCCGCATGCAGTGTTAGTTCCCTCCTGGGGTCTTGTCGAAAGACCCACCCCCAGTGGTGCGCCCCCCTGATGGAGGTCAAGTGACAGACTTGGATTTGATGCAAAACCCAATGGACACATTTGTTGGTGTGTTTGTACTTTACATCTCTCTATCGCTCCATGAACCGAATTCTGCTCGTTGTACTTTTTTCTTTTACCCATAACCCGTTGGGAACATTCCTGCATTTGAATCTGTACCACTTTTATATTTTTGAAAATAAAGAAAACAATCTTTCGAATTCCAAGATATGTGGTTTTGGGGAAGGAGCTGTTTTGAACAATATTTTAGAGACCTCGTCTCCTGTTGTTTACATAAGCTGTGTGCTCGACTGACATTAGCTTGGACTTCTAACACTGAGTTGCTTCTAAGCATGTCCTAGGATTTGTAGTAAAGCTACAAGCCCCGGATTGGTAGAAATGTGGCTGGCTTGCCCTTTAGTGCACTCAGATATCTAGGAGGTGGCGTTCAATGACAAACTAGGGTGTGGCTGGACTGTTTATTCACACTACAACTCACCACTCCTCCTACAATGTCTCGACAGACTTGTTCTGGATGAATGAAACCTGACAGTTATTCAAATTGTCCGACATGTCTACACCTGTAAGAGAACGTGTACCTGTTAAACGGCTCAAATCAATAGCTGTAAGCATTTTCACTTCAAAAGTTAATTGCCTGATATATGCCATTTCTACATAAAAACAAATATGAAAGATTGTCGTTTTTCAAAAAACCTATATACCGGTAAATATTTTAAATGCAAAGTATGTCAAATGAACAAATGAAAGTCATGAAATTATGGTAATTCTGTTTATGTATTCACATGAATGGAATAATGTTTCATCAAATTCACTTTTTATTCTTCTTTACAAATGTCATAGGTGTAAACCGATATAGCCAGCCTATGTGTGCTAAACCTATGGTTGTAACAAGAGGAGATGGCGACATAAGACGGACGGAAATCTTTGGCTCCACGGCCACGATAATCACCACATGATTCAACAAGACACCTCTTTGAGTGATGAAGAATAAGAATGAGGTGATGAAGAATAAGGGCACAAATAATCAACCTTTGATGTTGTTGTTGGATAGACTGTCAAAGTATTTTAGACTGTGGAGCATCGCAGTTGAAAATCACATCTGGCATTCACTTTTGGCCCAAATGTGCAATCATTGATAACCTTATCCTCCTGTGAATACATCTGGCAGCACGGCTTAATGCTCAACTATGCAGCAAAGAGCTACAGTATTCACACACGCTCTTTTAATGAATCCAATAATATCTCTAATGTCAAGACATATTATTTAACTAGGTTTCTCTCTCATTTTATAATGTGTTTAAGAGGCCTAGCCAAAACAACACTGCCATTCCTTTCACACGATATGCGTGATGAAACATATCATAAGACCTCGAGGAACCGCAAACCGTAAAAAACATTTTTCCACCCCATAATCACAACATGCATTCGACATCCCACGACTGAACCGAAAACGTGTCAGAGAGGTTTTCACTGTACAGGGCTATCCATCGTGATTCACTGTACACAACATTTTTCGTTTAGAGAGACAAATCTTGGCTTTGCTCTGCCAAAAAAAACTGCCTAACTGTCCCGCACACATGACTTATCCCCACGTTCTTCCGTGTTCAACCCTCAACGGGGCAAAGGGAGACTATGTGGGAGCCCACCGCTTTTTCATCAGCGTCGTCAACAGGGCCAGCAGAGGCTGCTAGGTCGCCGCACATAGATCATCGACACCAGACGAGCGTTTCAGTATTTGGGCCAGCGTTTCGACGTGCCTACGTGAGTTCCCTTTTATTTTAGGACTCCTGAGCTGATCCACATGCTGGGGGAAACCATTCCAGTGGAGCTGATCCGCTACATCTGGTTTGTGTCGTGACACGGATGTGATGACTCTGCCTCTGGGTGGAAGGAGCAGGCCTGCCAGTGGCAGACTTAAAACAGTAGTTTACAGTGCAGGCTGCCGCTCCGTGAACCCGGGAGTGCGTGCCGCGTGCGGTGATTCACCAACCCACGTTGTCGCAATCACAACGGCGGAAATGACAATGCTTTGAGTCGCCGTCGCTGTATCTCAAAAGACACCCATGAAAATAAAACACATTCATGCCATAATACATAACACAAACAAGTACCAAAAGACTAGAAAGCAGTCTGGTGAAGCTCAAGCCTCACACGCACCTCCAGACTTGGAGGGAGCGGCTTGGTTAGTGAAAATACCTAGAAAGAGGAAATCTGTTCCAAATCCTAGCCGTACGAGCCGCATTCACAGAGAGCTAAAAAGGAAGCGGATCCCCGGTGTTAAACGGGGGGGGGGGGGGGGCTTACACGTCTACTGGACATCTCCCCAGCCTCGCTGCTATGAGGGATGTCCGAGGTGCTGGAGCAGGGAGGGGGGGGGTCCCCCTATCAATTATGAAACCCTGCAGAAGAGATGGGGCTGAGATCATGCGTGGGCGTCTGCGTACGTGTGTGTCTTTGGCTGGCCGCGGTGAGGCCCTGACCCCCTCAGCGCTGGGGCTGGATGGATAAGGATACGAAGGCTGGGTCCACTCCCTCAGCGCCTGCTATGTGATTGCAGCTGGCGGGGTTAGGGGGGGTAGGGTGAGTGGGTGCGGGTTCGGCCAGAGAATAGATGAGGTTGCGCTGCTCTCGGTTACAGACTTTCTAGGGACGAGACACCCTTTCCCTCCAGAGTGGTCATTCCCGGTTCTCCCCTGCTCTCCGCTGAGCTGAGACCAGGTGTAGATTGTTATTATTATCAATTATATCCACACTGGATCTGGTATTATGTCATGCGGAGGCCTCCTGAGCGGGTGCGTTCATGTACTTGGCTAATGTGAAAATTAGCCTGCCGAAGTCAAAGTCGTGTTTCCATTCCCAAACCCGGCGAGCAAGAGACGCAGCCCGAGACCGAGATGAAGCAATCCGCAGCAGATATCTGAGAATCTAACTCGCTTACTGTGATAACATTTAATCAGATTAGCGGGACAATTCCCAGCGTGCGGCCTGGGAGGCCCGTGAGGTCGGCCCCGACAGAGGGCGTCCGAGACAGGGACACCACTCTGAGGGTCCGGCTATTGGTGGGGGGGGAGGGGGGGGGTTCACCAGCAGTTCTCACATAAGTGTGGGGAGGGGGGCACTTGTACAGACTTCCTGAGTGTAGAGCCTTGAGTGGGAGAAGCGGCTGTAGACTTGATCGAGAAAGAAATGACCTCACGCTAACTTCAGTAGAACCGCAGCTTTGTGTATTCTTGATGAATACGGCTGAAATTAAGTTTTCCCTATCCATGGACAAAAAAATTTGCGGACGTATATGTGGTGCTGGCGTGTATACATGATACAAGGCATGGAATATAAATAATACATCCAGATGCCAGCCAGCCTACTGAAATTTTCCCAAATTGCGGCAGGCAGCAAATCCTCAACACAGCCAGACGGTTCCCCCTACATATGGTTTTCTGATGCGTGCAGCCTTACACTCCGCATCCAAACCACTTAGACTACTGCAGACACGTAACGCACAAATCCCCGCACGGCAACACAATCGAGAACAGACACGGCGTCAAACGTGCAATCACTGTGGATAATTGTTTCGAAAGACTGTTCATTGGTCAATACGCCACATAAATACGCTCCGAGGGGGCGAGGAATCCAGCAGGCCTTGAATGGAGTGCAGCTATTTACGAACCGCGTCTCGTGCCAGGCGGCCATTAAAGCACACCGCTAGGGTTTCGCTGAGGGAGACCCGGTATGGCTGGGGTCTCGTAGGTCAGGCCTGTTAATGAGTTGTGGGCCGCCGGGCCTCTGGCCAGCAGCAGACGGCCAATTCTAGGTTGCTCTAAGGCAAACAAACCGAGGCCCCGTTCAACCAAACACATTGTTCTGGGGTCGGACCAGAGGAGCTCAGCAACCGAATCACTGGGGCAATATTTGCGCCGCCCGATACAGAAATCAAACCTCGAGGTTTACAATGCTTCGCTTTGTGGGATGGTTGTTTTGGAGATTGCCATTTGTGTTGGACGAGCTGTACGCGAGTACGATTGAGTAACGCGTGGCGGTGACAGCGGGCCATACGGGAAGAAATCCCAAGCGAGCGTATTCTGCGCCCCCCGGCTATACGTACGACGGGCTCTTCATGAGCAGGAGGTCATTGTGGCCACGTGTCTTGTAGCCTTACCTGAGGCGAAAACTGGTCAGGTAGAGACGCCGGGGCGACATACTCTGGCTCTCCTTCAAGCCACGAGATCTTCAGGGGGTTTTCGTTCAGGCCCCTCTCGTTCTTCAGCGCCAGCTCCTAAAAAGAAAAGTAATATAATTAAATACGACCACAAATAAAATAACCACAATTAAAATCAAAAAATGACATTTTTCCATGTGGTTGTTTGAAAAACTATTGTTGCCCTCCCCCGACCATGTCTTTGGTTACATAAAGCATGTACAAATAATAAGAATGCACGAATGGGGTGTTGAACTCATACTACCTCCCCCCCCCCCCCCCCTCCCGCATCCTTCCTCCCTCCTCCAGCCTGCCCCCACCCCACTCCCCCCCCCCCCCCCAACACAGCTCTGGTTCCCCCCCGATTTGCGCCGCTGGAGACCACAGGCACTGGATCGGGATCGGCTCGGAATGGCAGACGTGTTTTCTACAAGGGAACCACATGACGCGGTGGGGAGAAGAACCACAACTCAAACAGCAAACAATCACAACAATGGGCCCCCGAGAAGCCAGACAGATCAATGAGGCGGCTGGGGCTCTTCCTGCCTTCCCTTCTGCTGGTTCCTATCAGCGCGCCGAGATCCCTTCAGGAGAGGGATCCGCAACGGCTCTGCCTTACTTTGGTTTGGTAGACTGGTCCTCGGGGAAGGAAGGGGGGGGGGGGGCTCAGTCTCTACAGGCTGCACAGCATCTACCCTTCAAGTGCTAATCAAACTCAGGGGATGGCCGTTCTCCACGTCAGCGCCCGGCGCGGGGTAAACAAATGCGGGTCTATGCAAATGTAGTGCGTCGCGTTCGGCGAAGAAGATTGATATTACAGGGTAAACAGAACGCAGAGGGAATGACTGAAGGGGGAAAGAGTTAGGTACTTACAGCTGCTCGGACAGTTGCAAATTCAACCACAGCACTTCCTTTCTTCTTGCTTGACACGAGCACATTCAAAACATCCCCGTACTGGAGGTAAGGGAGGGACAGAACATTTAAATTAGGGTTTTGTATTTCAGCACAAACCGTGACCTTGGGAAATGCAAAACAAATGGCGGGCAAGAAGAGCAACGTCGAACACAAGTAGGGTGCAAAATAAAATGGAAAAGGCAGGGTACAATGCTTCAGGTGAACAAAACAAGCATTCTAATGGGACACCGTGTGTGGAATATAGGGCAAATAAAATTGCAAATAGAAGTAACATATACAAGATGAAGGCCCCTGAAAGGTCTCGAGAAATGGACGAGTCGGGGGAGTTAAAGTAGTTAAAGCTGGACGGGCTCAGGTGGGTCTGGGTGGTGGAGGAAACCATCAATAAAGCAGAGGAGGTGCAGAAGCTAAGCCAAGGTCACCCAGTAATGACCTCAGAGTCTGAGGGAGACGGAGAGCTTAGGGGAGTGAGTGAGTAGGGGAGTGAGTGAGTGGGGGAGTGAGTGAGTAGGGGAGTGAGTGAGTAGGGGAGTGAGTGAGTAGGGGAGTGAGTGAGTAGGGGATTGAGTGAATAGGGGAGTGAGTGAGTGAGTAGGGGAGTGAGTGAGTAGGGGATTGAGTGAGTAGGGGAGTGAGTGAGGGCATGGAGGCTAAAGCGTGGGGGAGGGCAGTTCAAAATGTATTCCCGCTCATAAGTCAAAGTTAAAGCAAATCATCTTTGGAGACTATGCTGTAGTTCCTCGGCCTCTGTAGTCGTGGGCCCCTATGTCGCCTCAAATTCGGACACTAGGTAGTTAAGCCGTTGCCTTGGCCCGTGGTGTTGTTTTCAAAAGCAATGAGAAGAGAAGGGGCGGCCTTGGAGAATCACTTTTCTGGGAAATCAAGCATTCTGGGACAGATCAGGAATGCTAATGGAAGGAAAGGACACTATGAGTGGGCCAACACAGACAAAAGGAGTCTCCAATGGGACGCAGTTTCATATCATTTAAATACCCTGTCTTCTCATCCCTCGGGAGGAAGCGGACGAGAAGCCAAGGTATATAAATGCACAAATGAACACACACCTACACACGTTTCCCACGCCGCGGTGACTATTCTCCACCCACCATCACGCCATTTCATGGAACTTGTGAAACCGCATTCAGGGGGGTTTTGGTGGAAATTTCACACCGTTCATTTTGGATGCGTTATGCAACCGTGCAACACTTTTTATTCTCATAGTGGTCACTGCTCTTCCTGCCTTAAATACACCGACGCACCTGAGACGGACACAGACCGGTGGAAAGCCGCCTTCGATGCGCTCCGCGTTAATCAATGAGAACGTCCACCCCGCGGGTAGGAGCTGAGCGCATGGCGAAGCAGGGTGCGCTTCTTCCCCGGCGTGGGCTCAATCTATTCGTGCTCCGCTGGCGTTTAGGACGCGTTGGTTTAACTATGCCTTCAGACGCAAGAGCGCTCTGCTTCAGTCTGCGCTCTACCCCGGAGCTGTTCCGTGTTTAGGCCTTTATAATCACTGCCCTTCTTTGACGGGGTGTAATTCAAATATATGCAAAGGAGCAATATGTTTTGGTTTTTTCCCCGGAGACTTGCCCTATACTCGTCCGAGGCCGTACCTTATGCCACACCGCCCCGGAGAAGAGCCCCCTGAGGTGTGAGACAGGGGAGGGTGCTTGTTGGTTGCATGTGTAGAGCTCATTTCATAGAAGCTCCCTTGGTACCGCTAAACCTGCCCAGTAACGGGGGCACTTACAATGGCGTGCGCGGCTTTTTAAAGGGCACTGCAACATTGCCCTGAGCACTTTCACTGCAACAAAACTTAATGGGCCTTGTTTAAGGGTGGGGTGAAGGGGGGATAAAAACCCATCGAGTGTGCTGATGTCATGCAGGCGAACGTGGAGGAAGTTTTTGGTAGTAGGTAGAGTTTGTTCCTCCACGCCAGGCCGGGATGGAGAAAAACGCATATCACTCTTGCCGACTGCGTTCAATAGAATAGCGAAAGAAATGATGAATCCTCACCTTGTGCAGCAGTCTGGAAAGGTCTTCCTGAGAGTAGCCTCCGTTAGTGTCATCATCTTTCTTGCACTTCCACTTCAACTGAGGAGATGGGAGGAGAGATTAAACTGGTGCCAAGTAGGGGCGAGGTTCTTTTGGGAATCTCACGACTAGTTACCACTCGATTCTATCTAATTTCTCGATTGAAAACAGTTCCTGATTCAATATCTATTGTCGATAAAGAACTAATGCTAGTACATGCTAGCATCAGGATTTACTCTAGTCTGCTAGAAAGGTGGGCTGGCAAAGTATGGCATGAAAGTATTTGTTTATGAGATTGTCATTCATATATTTTAAAATTTTAATTATAAAACGGATGCAATCGTGTAAACATACAAAGTCGAACCTAAGACAAAGGAAAAGAAAAGGTTTGGAGTTGTGAATTGAATCAAAGAAATAATAATCACGATTCTCAAGTGAGTCTACTTTTTCTTAGGCTAACATGGTTATTTTCCATGCAACAACCAACAAAGTGACCGTCTAATGAAGACTAGATCATCTGCTTGGTTTATGTTTTGTTAAAGCATATCTCTATCAGAAATCACTAAATAAACATGTTTCAACGGCCTTTCCTAGATGATTGTAAACTTTGGAACCCATACACCTTTCAGGCATCTTTCTCAATGTTTTCTCTCCACAATAAAAAGTAACCGGGTCAAGCCCTTATCACATTAACTGTCAGCAGCAGCATTATAAATGGCAGGGGCCAAGAACTCGTTTAGCTGCAGCATTCTGCTCAGTGTCAAAGTAACAGGAACACTGGGAAATGCCCTGCTGTCAACATGGACTATTTTACCACCGGTTTGCCAAACATGCTCGGTTTTCTTTCCGAGATCCTCCAGTTACCCGATGATAACCTTTCCCATAACTCTTCCAGCAGGGTGCTAAAGGCTGCCAGCCCTGTCAAACTTTAATCTAAACCCTAACTTTGCTCAAGATTTGCTAAAAGATTTCCTCTCACTACAAGTGCAAATTTTGTGGATGAGGTGCAATGAACAGCTGGCTTCAAAATATTTGATACATAAAGGGCTGAATATCCCAATTAAAAGTGATTTGAAGGATGAGGTATTCGTGAATAAAAGCCTCACATGAAAATCATCGTCTGATTGTTCTACTTGACCGCAATCTTTGTATTTTACTGATGTCAAAATTGAACCTCTAAAAGGCAACAGCAGATCAACATGGACCCCCAGTCGCGAGGGTTCACTGCCGAGCTAGACTGCTATAAAATCTGAGAAGCAGATTACATATGTAAACAGATTAGCTAGCATCCCACCGTGGTTTAATATTTTGTGCTGGGTGGATTCCAGGAAGTAATATAGTCAGCCCTCTCTTTGCGTAGTTACGAGCCCCTTGACAACGACAGGCCTACCCCGGAGGAAAGGGTGTAGGACCTGCCTCCTTGCTCCGCGGTGAAACAACGTATGTGGTCTCCGGAATAAAAAGCATTACTAAACGCCCGAAGCCGCAGTGCAAAATCCCCTCTTTTACAAGATATCTAAAAGAAGAGCTTATTTTTCATGAGAAGCGCCACCTTAGCCTGCTAAACACCAACATGCACCCACGCACACAAACAGAGTATTCTCTTCTCCCCTCCCTCTGCTTGTCTTAGAATATGAGGTGCATACCCTGACCCCCTGCCCCCAGTCATAGCCCTGCTCCTTAAGCTCATCCTAGAAAACACTTACTTTCAATTTGGGGGTCACGTTGCTCTTGGAACATCTCCCCAGCCCCGAGTCTGGGAGAAAGAGCACACACCAAAAAGAGGGGCGGTTGGGGTTGGAGGGGGGGGGGGGGGGGGGTTAGTCTTAGGGGGGAATAGGGGAAAGACAAAGAGAGATTTGTTCAAGCAACAAATGCCGCACTTGTTCCCACATGTGGTGGGAGATGGGTTGTTTTGTCACAGCGGTTCTCGTTGGGGATGGTGCCCTTGTATCAGTCGTAACACGCCCGGACAACCGTGCTAACGTGGAAATGCATTGGCAGAAGGTTCTGCCCTCAGACTGCTTGGTCGCCGAGTGTCGACCTCGCTGAAAGGCACCGGAGAATTGGCTTCAGAAGGAGGGGGGGGGGGGGGGGGGGGGGGAGCGGAAATGGAATCTTTATTTTTTCCCTGAAAACGTAATACCATCTGAATGTGTAACATAATTTTTAGTTACCCTGATTGAAAATCTGATATAGCCCTATAATGTAATAACAGTAATGTAATATGACATTTTTAGGTGGGTCATTTATTTTCAAGTAGAGAAGGGCTGAAATGGAGTGATGAAGATAGATGCTGTTTAGTCCCTGTTAAATTACAGTTTAATGTCATTAACTTACATTATTGACGGATGTCTTCCACTGATAAACGTCAGTTTAATGTAATTTACTGTTAAATAAATGATTAATGTCTTCCACTGATAAATTACAAATGGCTATCCCTGATAAAGGAAAACAGAGTCTGACCATGAGCTGAAAGGACCAGAAGACACAATGACCTTGCATGGTTTCATCTGTGACACCAAAAATGCTGGGATGCAAGCCCATATACTTCCCGCCAAACCAAATACATGTGCAGATTAAAAATTTGAATCCAAGTTGTAGGAGCATGTGTGGATAATGGCTGGTTTAAGGAGCCTCACCTGGCCCGAGTCAGACTGAAAGGACGCTTGGGCCGGATGATGCTGCACAACCTCCACATTAAGTAATCAATGTGTAACAGGTTGAACCAGACATCATCACACAAACTCAGGAAGATGGCAACATGAAGCACTGGCCCATGTATCATAATCGACAGACCTAAGATCACCTAGGTGGCGTGCAGCATGCCCATTGTTCCAAACATCTACAGGCGACCCTACAGCTGAACACTAGTAGCCAGCAGACTGCTGTGGGGCAGTGATAAGACGGGGCTAAACCAGATGAAAGCAGGCCTAACTGGATTGGACATGGCCCGTCGGACCGTTAATCCCTGCAGTTCGCGGTAATGGAGCCTACCTGGGTGTGTGTAACCGGCTCCTCTATGCTCCTGCTCCTCCCTCTCCCGCTGGATCTGCTCCCGGATCAGTCGCTGTTCCTCCTGAAGCTGCCTGGAGCCTTCCTCTCTCAGACGGGCGATCTGATGGGACACACGGACACAAAAACGTCTCACACACGCACTCGCACACTTATTATGTTGTGAAAAGCTATTTATTTTGCATAGGACAGTGCCCCGCGGACTCTGATGATGCTCCGACTACACAACCCTCCAACTCAAACTGCTTATCTGTTCCTGGGGCAGCGTTTCTACACCGGCTACACTGTCGGATGAGCATGGGTTTGAGTGGTGGTGCTCAACTAACCCTTGGCAACAACACCTCGTAAAAACAGTGTAAAGCAGCACAGTGCCACCTACTGGTTATCCCATCATTCCTCAGTGATTCCTTAATGCACATGGCCCCATAATTAAAGGCAATAAAGCCTGTAGAGCTGCCAGGACTCACCTCTGGGTGCTGCACGCAATGCTTTATATATATTTATTTGTCCATCGCTGCCTGAACAAAGCACATCAAGTCACGCAACAGCACCTAATAGGCTCTGGTCATTATGACGGGGCCGATATAAAGAATTTAATAAAACAGTCCAGGAATGGGCCTTTGTTCCCTGCCCAAGTTCGTGCTGGAGTCAATTTGACCGGAGCATTTGACAAATAGTGTAACAGACGCACCTGGGTGTGCTTTATTATATCTTGGAGTGCGGCGGGGCTACCTTCCTCCCCGGCCACATGTCCTGTATTACGCGGATGTGATCGTTCTTCTCCAGACCACGACGGACCCTAATGAGATCCTGATACGACGACGTCACGTACCTCCTCTTCCAGGGATCTCGTGTTCCCCGCTTCCTCCTGGGTCTGGGTCTCGGCCTGACCCTCCCTGGCCTCCAAGTCTGCGTCAGCCACACGCGCACACATCAGTCATATTGCTTCAGTGGTGTTCCAGAGAGCGTTAGCTTCAGGTGTCCTTATGTGTGGTGGGTGGTGCAGGACAGCAGAGCGGTGGGCTGTTAGTGTTGTAGTGTTTCTATGGGTTTGCAGGTATTGGTTCATTGACTTGGCCCTTCCAAAATATAGGAATAAAGTTCTGTTTCCCATGTGTGACGGTGCGGGTTGGAACCATTTTCACGCTGCATGCTGGTAGCCTTTCAAAATCTCAAATGAATATTCATCATTAAAGACATCTACTTGGCGTACAATCTATTTATCTGATGACACATGTTGGCCAGTTATTCATTTATGACTATTTTGGTGAAAGTTACTGATAACTCACC
This sequence comes from Gadus chalcogrammus, assembly GCF_026213295.1. Taxonomy (NCBI): domain Eukaryota; kingdom Metazoa; phylum Chordata; class Actinopteri; order Gadiformes; family Gadidae; genus Gadus; species Gadus chalcogrammus. Next base: position 11,112,224 of record NC_079416.1, on the reverse strand, counting down.
AAACTTGAATTTCTTCCTCTTGCCATCTAGTTTTCTGGTCCGCTCCGCTGCTTGTATCTTGGCCGCGCAGATCTTATCATAGGCCGCCTGGAAGGACAACGCAAACCCATCGGGGATGAACACGTCCTGACGTCAGACTTACAGCTACATATATGTGTATCGACAGGCTCTTCTCCGTGACGTCACCGCACTTACCCTGGCCGCCGCGTCGGTCAGCACCTCGAGAGCCTGGGAGAGCTGGTGGAAGAGGTCAGCTAAAAAGAGATTCAATTGAAAGAAAATCGATGAATCAACCAAGCAATGACTATCCCCCCAAAAACACATTTGTGTCTTATTAGTTTATTGAAGTGAGCTCAGGGGCATACAGGCTTTTATTACATGGAGAGGAAAATGGCACTTCAGGGAGACATCGTCAGCGATAATGAACACACGAAGCGGTTGACGACTGAGTGCTCCGCTGAAAAAAGGAGTCTTGTCAGTTTGATACCCAGCCTGAGGCACTGCAGGCCACACAGGCCCAGAGCCCTGTGCACAAGCAGGGGAACGTCAAGGAGAGGCGGGGGGGGGGGGGATGTGACCGGAACTGAGAAGGAGCATGGGCTTGCGTCACGGTACCCTTTCCGTGCCAGAGCTGCCTTTCAGGTGTGCTATAAACACGAGACATTTCCTGCGTTTAAAAAAGAAAAAAGGTGCCTGGAGTCTGGGGAAAAGGAGTTTCCTCCAATGACACGGCTCTGCCTTTCCCACACAAACCCAGGGCCTCTCCCCATCTATCTCCCATTAGAGTGCCCCGAGGGCCTACTGCTGCAATCACTCCCAACCATGCAGGGCTCTGTTCCTACACACGCACACACACACACACACACACACACACACTCAGGATGAGACAGGCCCCCCCTCCTGCCACCATGTTACTGCACGATGCTTGCAGGGCTTAATCACTCACTTATGGGAGGGAGGCCTAACGAACAGATACTGTTTCTCCCAGCGGAGGCCGGCCGGGCACACAAACAGGAGGCTCTGGAGACCGGCTGCCAGCGGAGGGGGTCCGGTTACTTACACACATATTATGGGCTGGAACGCGATCCAACCGGGGGTGATTTGCCGTGCCCACTGGGTAGCTCCCACTGTCACAACATGTACGGTACGAGTGGGCCGGGGGGGGGGGGGGGGGTGCAGAACACACGGCGAGGGAGGGGGTGTGTTGTGGTGCGTGAGGAGGTTGGGAACCATAACCCCAGACTAACCTCTGGTTTGCATATAATAACACCCCATACAACCGCCACATTATGGCACTACACGAGCAGGAGCTCACACACACACACACACCATCACGCAACGGACTCAAAGTCCCAAAGCCTGCCCGGCTCTCGTGCAAGTCTGGGTATTTTAGAGTTCTAGTGAGGCCCTCCAAAACCACTTCTTTACAATTTCTGGGAAACAAACCTCCTGCTTTTCTATTATTCCCCTCAACCCCGACAACCATTATCCCCCCCCCCCCCCCCCCTGTCCCCCCATCCCCCCAATCATTTCCTCGTTTTTTTTTTTTACATAATCAGGAATTGTCTGAGCCATCCAGCAACCGCAAAGACCTCAGTTAAAAACATGCCTCACGACCAGCCTTTTGTCCAAGGTACCCGCCCTCCCCCCAACAAAGAAAGAACCTTCTAGTCCTTTTCCCAAGATGCGTCATTTAAACGTCCCTGTATAATTGTTGACATGCTGGCTGGCAACAGAGAGCTTCGGGGGAGACTCCCAGAGCTAGAGGAGGGAAGGTATGGAGTCGGGACGGCCGGCCGGTGTCCGTTCTGATCTCGCTTGGCTAGGGAGATGTTGGTGCTCGGAGATGTTAAAGGTGATATCATACCACCAGGTGTGAGTGTGGTTAGCCATTATAAGACGTTTTGATAATCTGCCTGACATCACAAGTGGGCTTGTCCACCTAGATGTATGACGGATAGATGAGCAACATTAGCTGCATTACACTGGGTAGGCTGGCAGACTGATCTATCCAGCACACATCTAGGTGGACATGCCCACTAGTGATGTCAGAAGAGGCAAACAGCTTGTTGCCGCTAATCACACTCACACCTGGTGGCATAATATGGCACCAGGTGTAAAGAGAGACATGGGATGAGCAGAGCAAATTCGGAGTCTAATTTGCTCCGCTCAGTAATTGATTTGTCAAGTGCTGCTAGTGATGGATAAAAGGGGGGGGGGATGTAGGCCTAAATGCAGCCATGTCAACGTATGTGGGTGTGTGAAGGGTTTGAAACAAAAATCATTCTTTATCATACAAAGCACATTAAAAACTGATAACGTTGGGTTTAATGGGTGTGCGATAGAGCTCTTATTTAGTTTTTGGCAACAAGTGGTTGAGGACAGACACTGGCCTTCCATCGTCCCTCTCCCTTGAAGATCGTCCTTTACGGCAGGCAGCAAGGTTATGAAAGCAGACATTGTGAATACATGTTGTGAGGACCACTTCCATCGCTAAATTTACCTGCTTTCGGGTTGTCCGGGTTCTTGTCGGGATGGCATGTCAGCGCTTTCTGTCGATATGCTTTCTTTATCTGTCAGACAGAAGAACACAGCAGCAGTCAGTTAGTGCGGAGGCAGGAAACGCTGACTGACAGTCCAGACACAGGTGTCAGTCTCCCAGGGCTGGAGCCTTAGAAATCCCTGGCCTCAAGCCCTGATTATTCTTCATCATGCTGTCCTTGGCCGAGAAAATAATAATGTCAAATTGATGGACCCATAAGAGAAATGTGCAACAACAAAAAATATGAAAACTGTGAAAAAAGGTTTGATATGCAAGAACCGAAGGCAAAATGTGGTGTTCATTTAGCGGTGGCGTTGAATTGAATCGACACCTGAGCCGTCGTGCCCTGGTTTGCGTCTCCTGGACACGTTGCTAATGGAGCCTAACCACTCTGGCGAAGCGTCTTGCACAATCACAAAGCCACAGACATCTCCACAAGATTTATAGGGCCACTTTGGGCCGGCGTGCTAGATTGTACCTCGAGTATGCAGCAACAAGAAAAACTATTATTCAGTCCTAATTCCAATTTAGGAAAAACCAAAATAGCCCCAACCCCGAAGGTTATAATAACACACATTTAAACGCTCCGCCACTGTCCGTCACACGTCTGGAAGGTGGCCATTCATATCTTAGGCTTTGGGCCAAAACCCTTTTTTGCGGGGGGAGGAACACTGGCACACCACGTTGGAATTGGAGAACATTTTTGGACCATTGTAATGTCATGCAAAGTTTGAGTCAGAGCTGATTATGCTGATTCTACCCTCTTTTTTCACGGTGTGAAATGTTCACCATTCTTGGGTTCAGAGAACAGTTAATGACAAGGTGGTTTTCATTAGATATCTTCTCCTCTTAAGGAGAAAGAACATGCACGTAGAAGCCCAGGATGGGGGGGGGGGGGGGCTCTGCTCCGCACAAATCGGGTACACCGACCCATGTGCACACACACACACACACACACTACACACAGATGGCCTTTACACTCTCACGCACACTTACCACATCCCTGGCTGGCCGCGCCAGCGTTCTGCATGCTTCCACAAACCCCCAGCCCCTCACTACTCACGCGTCCCCCCCAGCCCAGGAGGCCCCCCCTGATGTACCCCCCTCAGCTCAGCATAAATCAATCAATCTCCCGCCAGTAAATACTTGGGCCCCCGCTCCTCTGCTGATATATATGGGAAACATTTGCTTCAAATGCTATAGTCCTGGGGATAAGACAGAGTGCGCAGTGTGTCTTTTTGTGTAGATTTTTGTGTGTATCCCTGTGAGAGAGATTCAATCTCTGCAGTGCATTCCAAAAGACAAGGAGACGGAGCGTGGTAGCGTGTCTAAGACGGTCAGCCACGCCAATACATCTCCAGACAATGTCTAGGTGCTCTCCATTGTCTAATGTCCACTGTGTATGTGAATGCTTTGATCATAATGTGATAGCCCAAGCCCAGCTTCTTCTCTTGTTTAACTTAGATGAAGTCTTACACAAGCTGCTCATAAACACACACACATATGCATACATAGACAACATATACGTATACACACATATATATATATATATATATATATATATATATAAATTAATAATGGAGATGGATGGTGCCATTTAATATCCAACAGTCCTGCTGATTGCTTCACTGTGTGCTGAAATACTGGGTATTACAGCTGAATTTATACAATTAAATAAAAAGAAATATACTGGCCATTCAGTTCGGCAATTTGTTTAATTCGATAATAGGGACATTTTAGCTCAATTGATATTTTAGCACAAGCCAACAATTCTTTCAGGACATATATGACACCTTCTCTATTTTAGCCCCTATGTCTGTCTCCTCATCTATATCTCGGTACCGCGGCTCTGGTCTTCAGACAGCTAGCCAATCATGTTTCAAGCCTGTGTTCCTCGACAGCTTTGAGTGACGCAAAGGTACTGCTGGCCAGTTGGAGAAGACCTTACATCACGCCGTTCAGCCCTCCCTTAATCTGCCCGATGCCATCCATCTGTCTGCGCTGCACATGGCGGTGTCAACAAAAGCCCTGGCATCAGACCCGTTCCTGCCGGAGCCGCCACACCAAAGCATACCTTTGATTGACACCGATTGGCCGTGGACGGGGTAGGTTGAAACAAAATACTACAGTTCTTCTTTTGCGGCCCTCGTCTTTTTTCTTAACCGTCTGTCTACGACTAGTAATAGCGAAATAAGTACCGCTGCTACAGTGTAGTTTACTTTAACAAGACATGATAGCTCCCATCAACACCGCGCCACGCAGGCTCCCTATTGATGCTGGAACTCTCTGGGTCTACCAAAGTGTCCCAGGCGGGCTGGTTTTGTTCATGGGGTTAGTGGATAATGGGAGCTCTCAGATCAAATGGCCTCTCCCTACAGGCCACCCGATCACGGCCAATAATAACCGTGGCACTTATCTTCGTTTAGCCCACCCTGACCCTCTCCGATTGCCTCTTGAATCAATTATCAGAGTACCCTTTTGAAGACATGACCATCAGCGCTAAACTAAACCCCAGCCGGCCCCGGCCAACGAGGCCAACCTTATGACAAGAGGAAATCTCGCCCCCGCTCTGACTTGAAAGAGGAGGAGCCGAGAAATCAAGGAGATAATTACTGCGGCCAAAACGTGGAGCAGACCAAACAGTAGCCTAATGGTGCCCGCTGAGAGCAGGCCCTCCCCACGCCGCCCCACTGCCTCCTCGGCGAGGCCGCAGTGGTAGCGGCGTGCCCACATGTTGTCTGCATTACGCCAGCCCTTGGTGCCTATTACAGCGGACAAACTGGGCCCGGTGTAGCAGAGGCTTGGCCCCGCCAGCTAGCCCCCTCCTCTCCCCACCCTGTGTGGCTGATTAGCTGCCAGCCCGGCCATGGGCCCATCCTTACTTATTATAGTCTTCAGCTTTTTTACATGGCATTATCAGCTTGAGGAAAAACAAAACCATGCACAACAGGGTAGGGCTGGGGTAGAGCCAGCAGGGAGGGAGGACAAGACAGAGGAAGGGCAAGGGTGAGGACGTTATCGGGTGTGACACTGATCATCACATATTCTAGTCATTGAGGTTCAAACGCTACAAGAATGAATGGTAGTGTAATGGTGGAGTTCAAAGGATAACACACACACACACACACACACACACACACACACACACACACACACACACACACACACACACACACACACACACACACACACACACACACACACACACACACACCTCTCAAAAGGTGGATTTTCGTATCCCATGAGATAGTCTCAAATCGACCAAGTTGCGCAGAAAAATATTTTCCATATGGCGAGTGTGACTACCTGCCATTCAGAAGTGCACCCATTAAAAGCATTCCATGACAAACATAACATCATCTATAATGCATCGCTTCTATTTCAAGAAAACTATTAAACCACATGAAATACGGTTTGCATTTTTTGGAGTGGTTTAACACAGAATCTGTGGTAGGAAAAAAAAGGCCCACTCTAGCTATTAGGCTAATTACTTAAGCTCTGCCGATAAGTATAGGCATGACTCTCTAGATGGCTGTTGGACTCGGATCAAGAAAGGCCCCCCATTAGCAACACAATAATAGCACACCCAAATCACTGCAGTTCACTCCATGCATCCAATTATTATTTATTTTTTTAGGTTCCCCAGTTCCCATCCAGAATGTTCCACTGGGCCGTTCCCCCGTCCATCAAGAGACCGAGCGACGACGGATAAGGTGAATAGCGTAGCGACAACAGGCGAGACACGTTAAATGGAACCAGGAGGAAGAGCAGCAGCAGTAGGTGATTCCGCTGCATCAGGGCAACGTTTTACAAGCTGCGGCTGAGCCCACATAAGCGGCCCCTTCCTCCCTCCGTGTGATCAACAACTTGCCTGATGGCGGCTGTGCACCAACAGGGCCAGACCACCGGGGCTAACGAACTCATCTGATGTCATCTGTCTTCATATATTTAATTGCTTTGGGGGACTTCCAGTCACTACTGTACTAAATACATACAAAAAAAACATGCTTATCTCGCCCCCCCATCAGGGGGACCTCACAGGACTCCTTGTACATTTTGGAGACCCGTTTGTGCCAAAGCCACAACCGCTAACTTCCTTTAATCCACTGGGACGGGTAGGACTTTGAAACCCAATTAGGAAATTAACTTCTTCCTCTCGTTTTGGCAGTAATTCTAATTTCCCTCATGGCTTGAGGATTCTGGGGAGCGGAGTAGTCTAAGGTGGTGGTGTACTGAACAAATGGCCATTTTGTGCTATTAACTGGTGTACAGTGTATACTAGTTCTTGCAGGATTACATAGCGGTTGTTTTCTTAGGGCTTGCAACCCCTTATCATGTACCAGCTCTGAGTTATCTGTGCCCATTTGTCTCCACGCTGTCATGCTTGTTGTCTATGTAATATGCGGTGGCGTATATTTTCCACTTGAGGGCTTATGAAGATTTACATTGCGGTCAGCTCTGTGGATGACTGGGCTGGGATGATGACACAAGGAAGTGCATATAATCTTTACCCAGTAATGTTGGAATCTGTACCTACAGACACACCAAAGCCATATTATTTTTGTCTTGACTATTTGCATGAGCTTGGGCATTCAAGTTTTCCACACAGTCAAATTGTTACACCATATATCATACAAAGCAAGCATTACTACATCTGTGGCTGTCCTATGTATTGCTTTTTTTTAAACGTTGTCATCGACAAGACGCTCATCTGTATTGCTTGACTGAATTCATCCTCCTGAGCGAGCGAAACGTTTGTGTTTCTGTTTTAGGGAGGGACAAGTACTCTACCTGGTGGACATCTACTGAATTACAAATGTTAAATATCATTTCAGGCTCTACTCCCGCCAAGCAATTAATTTGGCCCACTACTCTCTATACTTTTTAAACCGTTGTGATCATGGCAAATAATGTAGTAGTAATAATAATAAGCTATGGCTCAATTCGTCAAGTCATTTTGTGAGCTAGGACATGCACAGCTAGCCAGGCATGTAACGTTAGTAAGGTTAGACACATAGCAAGCCTTCGGTTTACAGACCTCTCGTATAAGCCCCCGGATAAAACCAATATCACACTATTATGACAGTTCAAACGAGCGCTTATATTATTTTTCTATTTGATAAATATATGCATTAAATACCCAGAACGTTTGCATGAATAACCCCGGGAGTAAACACACCTCTTTCGGTGTGGCAGTTCCATCAATGCCGAGCAGACCATACAGGTCCATCTGCAGAAGATCCTTTGCTTTTCCAGACATTTTATTTCTAATATTGACACAGTTTTGGTATTTTTAATAGTAGAACCGCAACCCCGCCGGTTAGCTAACTAAATACAGCCTCTGTTATTATCCGGCAGCATGAGTATGACGATTGAGTTCAACTTCTTTCAACCAGGAAGTACATCGCAATGGCTTGTGGGAAATGACGTTTTATTTTGCTTTAGACGTGCTGCTACACCGCGCCCTGTTGATGGATTTCTGACGATCGTCTAATTAAACATGGCAAATTTGTATAAATATTATAACTTAGATTATTCCCGTATTAAAATATATGTCGATACAATTAACCGCTGCCAATGGAGGCCTACTGGATACACTTCTGGTTATAATTGAGAAGTTTTCTGAAGTGCTGTTTTTACGGATGTTGATGGATATATAAACAAGAGTAGGCTAAATGTTGAAATAGGGTTGGAACTGCCAAAGGGTTGATTGTATTCATGGGTCCCCGATCGCAAAAAAAGTTTCCGGACACAGAAGTGGGAGACCTGGGGGAAAAATTGCTCACTTAAACTGTTTAACTCCTGTTTCTATGGAGCCTTGCACATAGGATCTTGCAGTCTCAGTGGAATTGATTAGCAGGCAGCATCTAGCCTATTAGAGCTGGAAGAGAAGGATACAGTAAAGTTGACATTACCTCTCCCTCTCCCTCTGTCAATCCCAATATTCCAATATTAATGACATGTCATTAATGTATAATACAGTATTGATTTTGTTATTAATTTAGAAATGGATTGATTGTTTGAAGCCTAACGGGTTTGCAATCGCACACTGTATACGTGAGCTAAATGTCATGCCTGAATTAACACTGGCATACAACCATAATCATTTTTTATAGAATACATCATTGTTATTGTATACATGCCCCCCAATCAATAAGTAAGCTAATTGTATGCGTATTGCATAGACCAAATATAAACCTAAATCATATTACAATAATAGCCTGTATTAATTTGTATTGTTCCAGTGTAATAGCCTATCTCAATCTATCATCGGTTTTCTTCAACTTTAAAGCAATTAGCCTTGTTTTGGACAAGTAGGCCTAATTATTATAGGCTGGTAGTTCGGTATGACCTTCATCTCTAACAAACAAATATCTCAGTACATATAGCAGTCGGTCTAAAGTATAGACTGAGCAATTGTTGAATCCATTTCCATAAAGCCAAATTAACTCAACATTCCCCATCGTATTTCAGGAGGTGTTCTTACAGCACACCTCGGTAGAGCCAACCATTAACACCTACACCACACACCACCACATCACTAGCGACAGTTTGTCTCCCAGTCTGCCTACTGGTTTCGTCCAGCAGCTGAGATGCGAGGCGTGTGGTGGGCGTTCCAGTGGTGCTCGCTGTTTTTTTTCTTCTCCGCGTCGCACATGTGCATGCATCGCAGGAGCGCGTTTGAGCAGGGGCGCACCGCATACCACTGGGTTTGTTTTTCCTGCAGGATGTGGATGTGGCAGCAGGAGATGGACAGTGAACAGTGAAAATCCATCAATGTGAACCTAAAACAGCACCGCGACTGTCCTCCTTTTTTCCATGGACTAACGGGTCAGGTGAGCAGATGTGATGGTCGTTTTTTCAGTTGATCAGCGTTCTTCTTCCTCGTCGTATGTGATCTATTTATACGGAGCAGTCCCGTTATTTTCGCCTACGTGCGGAAATAGGAACGCAAGTAAGAGACTGAGCCTGTTCGCTGTTTTTGTGTCTTTTTGTAGCCTGCTTGAATATATCCGTGCAACTGACCAGCTAGAACCGTTGGATAACCATCTCTTCCTATTACAAGAAAATGTCAATTATTCATTGAATTTGATTCATGCGAAGGATTCATGCGGTTTTCATCACTTTACAATTGGACACATAGATTTGATACAGATATGTCTCGACTGAACGAAATAGACAGCAGTCGCTCTAACAGCATTTAATGTCGGTGGTAGGAGGCTTTCTGAATGTGTTGGAACTCATCAAAGGATAGACGACAACATGAGACAAAAAAATAAGTAGGCTAGATGTTGGCTCCATTTACTTGTAGGCTTCGACAATAGGTGTATTCTAATCATCAAGTAGAGCGCTGCATCAATCTGGTTGTAATAAGTAAATCCGCTTTTCAGAACGCTAACCAAAAGTTTAGTATATTTTCGTTCCTGCCTTTGTCCAGTACCCTGTGGAAAATGGGAATTTTGCATTCCAGAGAAAGGAAAACATTTGTGCAGTCATTATTTAATTAACTTTTGGAGTTGGAGTTTGTTTTTCCAATGATCTTTGATCGAATTTTTTTCTATATTTTTCTTTCTGTTTGATTATGTACAGGTTATTTGGTTGTTACTGATCCCAGTTGTTTTTCTTTCTATATACATAAGCTTTGTTATTCCAAACAGAAAGCATTGCTGCCAAAGTACACAGCTAAATAGGTTAGCAGCTCTCAAAATGGACTGAGTGGGTGAATGTCCATGCACGCTATCTTTAGACCAAGCCAGTCATCTCAAGCAAGTGATTAATTAGGGAAAGATATTTGAATATCATACTATATCGATATGTTTTACCTGTTTTACAAAGCATTTGATGAACAAACTGCAGCAGTAGAAATAATAAGTTACATTTAATAAAAGCAACGCATGGTTCTCTTCTTCAGCTGTGTACCTAAGGTGGTATTTCCTGTCCAAGGAAAGACCTTTCCTTCCTGTAGCAATATGAATTGTTCAACTAGAAACTTCTGCTTTCCAAACAAAAAGAAGACCAATACATTGCCATTATTATGCAATCACATGGTTTACCAGTGCTGCAGCAATTTCAGTGTTTGGGAATCAGGGAACAGATGATTCACTCATGTCCTCGAGTGAACCTAAGAATGGCTTCAGCATTTTTGAACATTAAAGGTCATTAAGACAAAATATTTCTGAGTCAAATGGTGTTTCTTGGGGAAGGCCTCTGTAAGGCTCTGAACTGGAGGCACTAACAGACACAGGGCGTATTCCATCCCCCTTTGGTGGGGATTGAGTTCTTTGAAGCACTGTCTTTAGAAAGCTATTGTAAAAAGGCCATTGTGCGCTTGTTTGCTGCCACGGTAACACTCTCATGGTGCCAGCAGGAGACGAGCAAAGCACTGTCGCCTGCAGCTGAATCTGACAAAAGCTTGCCCTGACCGAGTCAGGAAAAGAGACAACACGAACAAATGAGAATCTAATAAGTTTGACAGTCCACAAGTGTCTCTTCTTTTTAATGTGTGTTATCTAGAAGCCATGTTTTCCCCCTGAATTATTCTTATTGCACCTGTGGTTTATGCTACAAGATACAGCTCTGGATATAAAGCCAGCACAGAAGCTTTTATAAAACAATAATTGACAGCTAGCTCCATGTATAACTGGGCTGAGGCCACCAGGGATGGAGTGAGAAAGTCCAGGCCGCTGTGTTTCCAGGGACGGACCCTCTGTGGTTTGTTTAGGATGCTCATCCAACACCTGCTGAGCCCTGCCAAGCATACAGCCCATAAGACAAACACAAGAAGCCAGTAGGATGAGTCACATTGGTCGCGGTTACACAGTCCGTGTCGGAGGAAGAGTTTGGTCCCAGTGTCTGGCAGAAGGTTTTTTTTCGATTATTTGATCATCTTCTATTATTTCATTTTTTTCAAGTTTACTTTGTGCAGTAGAGGGTTGAGCCAAGCTGTGTGGGTGGATACAGCGATACATGGCGTCCGGAGTGTACTGTTATGCAACAATGCTAGGTATGTTCAGTGACTTTCCTGTTTATTTAGCAAGCTCCTGTCATCAGCGTGGAATGGGGAATTTAAAATGACTATAAAACCTAAGTTTTAGTTTGTTCCCTGTGTTGCTGAAACTATAGATGGAATATATGAATAGAAAATAAATGTCATGGTTTCATGAATGCAAATATGTAGTTGCTTGTCTCTGTTCCGGATGTGAAAATAAATACCTTGTCTTTAACAAATAAATGCAGGGCATCACTTAGTTTAGAGTCTGTGTCTGGTAACTAAAGATGGGGGTGAGCCATTATGACCTATATGATTAATCAACAGGGAAAATAGTAGTTAAAGATGTTTATTCTCAGTACCATCACCGATTGGACATTGTTTGCTGTGTGTCGGGTGTGGTGAGCGGACAGAGGGGTTACTTCCTTTGAGGAAGGGATTACGTTGGATGATTGCCACTGACGGGACTGCTGACATAAATGCACAAAGTGCAGCGCAATCGTTCCCTATTCTGTTTTCCTCTGATAGAGGTTAGTTATTTTGTTGTCTGCTTCCTCTGGTCGCGATTGTGTTCCTGGTGGTTCAGAACAAAAATATTATCTATCAACGGGAAAAGCATGCTTTTCCGGCAGAGCCGCTGTAAATTAAGAAGAATCCCTAATCTATCAAGGCCAAATACAAGCCAAACACACAAGTGTGTGTGAAAGTGTGTGTGTGTGTGTGTGTGTGTGTGTGTGTGTGTGTGTGTGTGTGTGTGTGTGTGTGTGTGTGTGTGTGTGTGTGTGTGTGTGTGTGTGTGTGTGTGTGTGTGTGTGTGTGTGTGTGTACTTGTACAGAAAACAAAATTCCTGATTTACAATCTAACGACTTACTTTGTTTCAGTTGGCCAGCGTTAGCTCCCAGCCGCCATGACAGAGTCGTCAGAGGTGCAGAAGAAGTGGCTGGCGGTCAGGGGCCGCCTGGGCTCCTCCCAGGACTCAGACCCCCCGCCCGAGGCCAACCTGGAGAGCGCCGACCCGGAGCTGTGCATCCGGCTGCTGCAGGTGCCCACCGTGGTCAACTACTCTGGGCTGAGGCGCCGGCTGGAGGGCAGCGACCAGGCGTGGATGGTGCAGTTCCTGGAGCTCAGCGGCCTCGACCTGCTGCTGGAGGCCCTGGACCGGCTGTCGGGGCGGGGCTGCTCGCGCATCGCCGACGCCCTCCTGCAGCTCACCTGCGTCAGCTGCGTGCGGGCGGTGATGAACTCCTCGGCGGGGATCCACTTCATTGTGGAGAACGAGGGCTACATACGCAAGCTGTCCCAAGGTGGGGCCGATTGGCATCCATCTGCGCTGACTGACAACCAGAGTTGTTTTCATTTAAACTCCTTAAAACATTGTTTTCATTTAAACTCCATAAAATATTGTTTTCATTTTAACTCCTTGAAACATTGTTTTCATTTTAGCTCCATAACACATACATACTACTGTACATATAACCAATTTAAATTCATCATTGAGTAAAAGAAATGGTCGGACAATTGGCACCAATGTTTTCGATAAGAGAAAGGTAAACATGTTATTTACTCTGTACAGTTACAATATAACAAAAAATGTCTAAATAAAATTGGGCAGTTGTTTAAATATTATAACTAATTATTCCCATTTTCAAGTATATATATATATATATACTCAGGGGGACAGTCTAAGATGTGATGTCTTCACAAGTCTTAAAAAATAGAAAAACCCTTGCTTACGGGGATGTTTACGTGGTTGTTTCTGCAGCGCTGGACACGTCCAACATCATGGTGAAGAAGCAGGTGTTTGAGCTACTTGCCGCCCTCAGTATGTTCTCCTCAGATGGATACCGCCTGGCGTTGGACGCCCTCGACCACTACAAGGTAAGTGCTGTTCTATGGGACAACACTAGTGCCATAGCATGTAGCAAGAATTTTTTTTATGATGTAATCATATTGTACTGTTGTTTAGTGTTGTATATTGAATGTATTGTATTTTTATTATTATATACGTATTTCCATGTTTCATCATAGCAGATTTTACCTCAAATTACACAAAAGCATGTGGCTAAATTATGACATCTGATGGTGATAACCATATGGTAGTGATGTCATCGTCGCTAAATCACCCCCCTTCCCAGATGCCCGGTATGAGCCAATTGCCTAAAGCACTTCCCCCTTGCCCTTCAGGGTGTGAAGACCCAGCAGTATCGGCTCAGTGTCATCATGAACGAACTGCTGGCCACAGACAACGTGCCCTACATGGTGACCTTGCTCAGCGTCATCAACGCCACCATCTTCGGGGCGGAGGACCTCAGACAGCGAGATAAGATGAGGAAGGAGTTTATCGGTATGTTTAGCGTCCGGGTTTCTGCCATTTATCGCAGGAATCGAGGGGCTCGGATCAGAAGCAGATTCACGCTGTTGTGTTGGACTGTTGAGTGCAGTTGAGTCCTCGGGGGGGGAAAGGAAATGGAAATACAGGGGGAGGAAAATGGGCCATCAGCAAGAGGTGCACCACACAGATCTCCATCAATGGGTCTGTCCCAGAATAGACTGACAACCTCATTCTCAAGTTCATTACACATGAAGGCTTCCGCCTCGTTAAATCCCAAAGTGCTTAAATAATTAACAACATTTAAAGGTTTTATAGGTACGATTTAAGAGCTACTATTTGTTGTTACAATTCTCAAATCTTCAGCACCTCTAAGTATTTATCATTTGACAGAAAGGTAGCTATACTCTAAATCTATATGAAGTGACTTTGATGTGAATAGCTTAACTCAACCCACATGATATTTGCCAAGTTGCAAATACTAAGTAACCAGTTGCCCTGTTAATAATTATGTTGACTGAGAACAAACGCTGGTTATTTAATTTAGTATTGGTCCTCATAATATAAAACAATACTTATGTACTAGTATTTTGTCTGAATAATTTCATATCCTAAGTGAATAGATCTGACCATAATCAAGATGCTGATGTCATTTGAGTCATTAAAACGCCCTCTCCCACTTGAGTGATTGTAAAGCCACGCCTACTTTGTAATTGCACACCTGTGCCATCCTATGGATGCCAACATGTCTATAACACTGCTGTCACTAAGTGAGTATTTTTAAGTACAAAACAACTTTATTTCACTGAACGCTGTTAACTGTTATTGTTGTTTTGCAGGGCTACAGTTGCTAGATTTACTACCTAAATTGAGGTGAGACGTTCATCAATTGTCCTAAATCCACCTCAAACACTCAACGCTTGGGATTGTCATGATGCCTGTAAGACTATGTGTTTGATTGTGTGCGATTATCATTCTGATTTATTAATGTTATTCCAGGGACGAGGAGGACGAAGACTTGACCATTCAATGTGAAGCGTTCGAGGAGGCCATGGCGGAGGATGAGGAGGAGATGCTCCGGGTGTACGGCGGTATTGACATGAGCAGTCACATGGAGGTCTTCACCACCCTCTTCAACAAGGTGTGTTGAGCTCCAGGCAAATAAAAATGAACCCCATGAGCTCTGCTAATGTTTTTGTCATTTAAATGTATTCAAAGAATTAAGAGCCAGTGGTGTATAGCTACGAAGTAGAAATACTCCGTTACTGAACTTAAGTCGTTTTTTCGTAGTATTTACATTTCTAGCAACTTTAACTTTTCCTCCGCCACTTTTCTTTAATAAAATGTATTCTTTTACTTCGATACATTTTACCTTTGCATCTTCGTAACTCGCAACGCAATTAAAGCTGAAGAAATTAGAAATGTCATGTTGTGGGAAGTGGGATAAGCAGGTTTGGCCAATTAAGTTTGGTAACGTTGATTGACAAGTGCTCTCAACCAACCAGTCAAATTTGGTTTAGACTCAAGGCAAGTGCAGAGTTTTAGGATTTGATCGATTTGACCCAATAACGTTAGCGTTGAGGGGTGGGAGATGGGCACATGTCCAATTGTAATTAGGGGCGAGGGAGGGCCAGCAGACCTGTCACTCAACCTCCGTGCGAGTCGTAAGGAGATTGGAGTCAAACTTGCGTTGACATTTGACGCATAGTTCTCCGGTTTATGTTCTTAAAGTTATGTAAGTATATTTCAAGTGAAGTTCAACATAAATTTAAGATCATTTTATGCATGATATTTTGCGGGGGTTTTTTTAGCGCATGTAGGCTACTAAACATACATTTTCTGCGACTGTGTCCCTGCACACGGAGCGCGTGCGTGTGCGCGTGCTTGTTCGCGTCATCATCGAATGTAATCAAAGTAAAAAAATGAAATTAAATGATGTCAAGTAAAAGTAAGAACGGGGTCGTTATGGGGTAGCGGGGGAGAGCAGGTGAGGAAAGACCCTGATGTTGTAGTTTATATTTTTTTAAATTTCAATAAATCTCAACTGGGAAAACAATTCTGTGTGTGTGTGTGTGTGTGTGTGTGTGTGTGTGTGTGTGTGTGTGTGTGTGTGTGTGTGTGTGTGTGTGTGTGTGTGTGTGTGTGTGTGTGTGTGTGTGTGTGTGTGTGTGTGTGTGTGTGTGTGTGTGTGTGTGTGTGTGTCCCCAGGTAAGCAGCTCCCCAGCATCGCTCCAACTCCTGTCCATCCTCCAGACCTTGTTGCTGCTGGAGCCTGAGAGATGTGATCTCTGGCAGGCCTTGGAGAGCCTCACCAACCGAGCCATTCTGCTGGCCCAAGACTGTGAGTCCACAGCACATGTATATGTTACCTTAGCCACAGCCTGTTTGTAGGCATCCTTAAGCAGGACGCGCCTACCTTACTGTGTCTGAACTCACCGTCAGTCACTTTGGATAAAAGTGGGTAAATATTGCATGGTTGATTTGAATCCATTGATTGACTGTGATCCTACGTCAATCTCATGTTGTACTGCAGCTCAGATGGAGTCGTGTGAGAAGATCATGCGGCGGCTGGTGTTCTCTAAGGGCCGGAGCAGCGTGGGTCATAATGAGGTGGACAGCCCGCCGGTCCGGAAGGTGGACAAGGCTGTCCAGACCCACGTGGCCGACGGCGACGAAGCAAGTCTCCCTAAAAGACCTACAACTGCCCAGTTGCCCCCTTGCTTCGCTACACCACCACCACCACCACCACCACCACCACCTCTGCCCCCATTTATGGGAGGCGGTGTGCCCCCTGGCGCAAACCAGGGCCCCCCTCAACTTACGAATCCTCCTCCACCCCCCCCTCCTCCTCCACCTCCTCCTCCTCCACTGCCAGGTATGATGGCTGGACCCCCGCCTCCTCCACCCTTACCAGGCTTCACCGGCCCCGGTGCACCTCCTCCTCCACCACCTCCTCCTCCCCCTCCTCTACCAGGAGGTGGCATCGGTCCACCCCCACCACCACCACCACCGGCCCTACCCGGCATGCCCCCCCCGCCGCCCCCACCCCCCGGCGGGATCGTGGCTACCTGCATCCTGAACCTGGGAGCGGCCGCTGCCCCCTCATCCAAGGGGGGCCGCTTCCCCACCCTGAGGATGAAGAAGCTCAACTGGCAGAAGCTCCGCACCGTCACTGGTGAGGGAAAACGTGAATATGATATCTATAAAAAGAACCAATGGATATGAGCTAATATCGTAAAATGAGCCACGCCAATATCGTGAACCCACAAACGACATGGACACGGAATAGTATCCGAACAACAACATGGCCGTATCCGTGTTGTTTGTGGTTGGTCCGGATATGAGCGCAGCCCGCTCAGGTGATCCTCTACTCTCACACGCAGATGGTCAGTCGATGTGGGCGTCGGCGCAGACGGACGATGCTCCTCGCGAGCCGGACTACAGCAGTATCGAGCAGCTGTTCTGTCTCCCGGTGGCCGAGCACAAAGACAAGGGGACAGCTGCTCCTGTCAAGAAGGAGCCTAAAGAGGTGCGCTCAGCCAAACACTCGACACGCAGGGGCCCCGACGCAGGACAAACGCGCCCAATTAGCCCTGCCGAATAATCAATAACGTGCCCTTCGCCTCCCGTCTCCCCCGCAGGTTACCTTCATTGATCCAAAGAAAAACCTGAATCTGAACATTTTCCTCAAGCAATTCAAGTGGTGAGCGATGCGATGCGTTTTCCTTTTTGGCGTCCTACTGGTAATGAGTTACCGTTCAACTTAACCGTGCTCCATATTCCTGCCCCCTCTGTTCACCCAGCTCCAATGAGGACTTTGCACTCATGATTGAGAAGGGCGACCGGACCAAGTTTGATGTGGAGGTGTTGAAGCAGCTCAAGAAACTGCTGCCTGAGAAGCATGAGGTTAGTTTCTGCCTGCACATGATCGTATATGGTTATCCCATGATCAATTGATCAAAGACCTAAAACCACAATCATGCTCTGCACTGAATTTAGATCGAGAACCTGAAGACCTTCCAGGGAGAAAAGATCAAGTTGGCAAATGTGGATCGTTTCTACACCTCACTGATGGCCATTCCATGGTAAATAATCGCTTTGATGGATCAGAAGCCCCTAACCTAGGCAAATGTCCATGGCTTTTAATGAGAAGTCATATTGCCCTTGCTTGTGTTCAGCTACCAGCTGAGGATTGAGTGTATGCTGCTGTGTGAGGAGACCTCCTCTGTTCTGGACATGCTCAGACCCAAGGCCAAGCTGGTGGAGGATGCCTGCCAGTGTAAGAGGGCAGCACTCTCTCTCTCTTACCTTCTCTCTGCAGCGTAAACATATATTCTAGTGGTGCACTCTGTCATACTTCCAAGAATTGAATATACTGCTGCTTACTACAGTTAGACCGGCCAATGTTTTGTATTGGTCTCAAAAGATGCCATCTCAATTCATCATCTGTTCTTGACTAATAAGAGAATGAAAAATGCCTAATTGTTTACAATATGAATATCTCCTCAGCTCTTCGTGAAAGCACTCGCATGCCCAGTTTCTGCAGGCTCATCCTCAATGTGGGGAACTTCCTCAACTATGTAAGCACTCACAGCCTGCTCCCTTCTATTCAACACGCCTTTTTTTTGGATTTGGATTTGAACTGCTGGTTCCAAATCTAACACCACTTTGAACACGCTTTCAGGGAAGCCACACAGGAAACGCAGAGGGATTCAAGATCAGCTCTCTCCTGAAGCTAACCGAAACCAAAGCTAACAAGAGCCGCATCACACTTCTTCATCATATCCTTGAGGTACAAGTCTCATGGATCAACAGCTCTTCTTGAATCATGATGTGTTGGGAGTCTCAAACTCATCTAAATGTTATATGGCTTATTTTGAAGGAAGCAGAGCTTAACCACCCAGACCTTTTGGCCTTGCCAGATGATATTGAGATCTGTGAGAAAGCAGCTGGGTAATGAAAAAAAAACGCATTGTGTTATTCATTTTTTACTTGCGCTTATTTTTTCTATGCAAAAACACAAGGTCATTCCTATGGTCACTTTCCCCATTCAGGGTCAACATGGACTCGACCCAGGCAGAAACCAGTGCCTTGGTGAAGCGACTGAAGGAAACGTCCAAGAAAGTGTCAGACTCCATCGACGACGTGAAGCAGCAGTACACCAAAATAATAGAGGTCAGTAGAACTCAGCTGCTCAGGCTTAATATGACATCAAACAAACCTTTCCCATTCTTTTTTAACTACAGGAGTCCAGCACCTTTACTCGTGCCTGCATGTTTGATCTATTTTTCATGTCTTCACACTAGGAGAGCCTGGAGGCATGCCAAACTCTAGAGGAACAGTTCTATGAGATAGACAAGAGGAAGTGTGAGCTGGCCCTGTACTTGTGTGAGGACAGCAGCCAGCTCTCTCTGGAGGACCTGTTTGGAACCATCAAGACATTCCGCGGCCTATTTATCAGGGCCATGAAGGTTGGAGCATTTAGCATGATACTTTCGTTTACAGACTCATTGTCAAAGAAAGGTTTCATCTGCTTCCAGACATGGTGTGCCCTCTCAATGTATGACTACATAAAATCTGCTGTTTATCCTGGCTTTATTTTGACTGGTCTATTTGCGGTGTTAGTTGGAACCGGAGAGAAGTATTTGATATTTCTGTGCGTCACTACAATTACCAACTCCTTTTTACTTAATGGTGAAATATGAATCTATTTTCCTCTGTTTGTGTTCTCAGGAAAACAAAAGCAGAAAGGAGCTGGTGGCCAAGGCCGAGAAACGCAAAAAGCAGCTGGCAGAGGAGGAATCCAAGAGGCAAAAGGGGCAGAATGGAAAAATAAGTATGTTCTGACAAAAACACACTTTTGCTTTGTTTTTGCTCAAACTTAAACGGTTTGGGAACAATGGAGTGCATGAAAAGGTTTTAACCTCCCCCCTTCCGTCTCTCTGTCCCCAGTAAAGAGAGGCCTACCCCCACCGGATGATGGCTGCATTATTGACCACCTGCTGGCGGACATCAGACAAGGGTTTAGCCTCAGGAAGACCTCGCCCAGGTGCGATTTGGAAAACCTTCCCTCTAGTGAAATGCGTAGGGAGTCCGGCCCACCTGGTAAGGACAAGAGGCCGATGTCTCCATCCATCCGCAGGGCTGGTACTGTCTGCTCTCCCAACCCCCTCCCACCACAATGTAGCTGTAAGCGCGCCCACTTGTGCCGTCATTCTTCTCAAGCCCACTAAGGGATTGCTCCATCGCTTGGTCAAAGTATTTCAGCATCTTTTCATTGTGTGCTCTCCAAATAACTCGGCCCTCTTGCATTCAGGGTCAAATGTACAACCTGCAGAAGAAGGCAAAGCATCGGCGGCAGAAAGGGCCATCACTCTCGCTTCCAGCCCCCACCAGACAAGGGAGGGAAAAACCTCCGCAGACGGAGCGAACAGCTCCACAAACCGGCCTCAAGGCAAACCAGCATCGAGACTGAGTTCTCCCCAAGGGCTGGCTTCCAGCACTTCTCCGAATGGAGCCTCCCTGGTAACCGACCCAGCCCTACTGGTGCGGCCGGTCTCCTCGCAGAAGGGGGAGCCTGGGTTGTCCCCAAGCGGCAGCCCTCGTCTCGGGACTACAGCACCTGAGCCCCAGCATCGCACCTCCCAGAACGGCTGCACGACCAACGATCCTGACGTCACCCCCCCCCAGACCACACCAGCTGCCGGCCCCTCTAGCTTTACTGTCTCGGCCCAGGTGGAGGCCAGGACGGAGACGGGGGCACGAGAGGAAAGCACAATGGAAGACCAAAGTCAAAAGGAAAAAAGTAATTGCAAACATTCCACCTCGGAAAGCCAGGCGGAGCCGGTCTCCGAGAGTATCCAGGGATACGATGTTCCTGATGGACCGAGGACTGAAGCTCTGTCGTCGTTCTCTGGGGCCCTGCCAGATCCCGCTGGAGTCCCCATCCAAACCGACTCAAAGAAAAAGCAGAAGCTCTTTAAGCGAAACAAAAAGAAGAGCCATGAAGGTAACCAGCACAGTAACTTGAATAAAGCCCTGTTGAGTGTTTATGTGGATAGCGGGAAATCCTTATTTACCTTGTTTATCTTGGATTTTGTATTCTATTTTTTGTGTGCGACTTTTGTTTTCTGGTTGTGTGTGGGTTGATATTTACTTAATTATAATAGTGTTGTATTTTATTTGTACAGAATTTTGTTTTTATTTGAAATCATCACATTGCAACCCTTTTTGTTTTGTCATTTCCGCTTGATTCTCTAAAACAAAAGGGAACAAAGGAAACGGACATGCAAAACATAAAAAAGGCTGTGTATTGCAGTAAGGTATGTGGTAAATATTAAACTAACGGACCTAATCATCCTAATCCGCTCAATGGGTGTCAGCGCTTTAATACATTAACAACTCAATCTGGTGTATTCGTGTTTGTCCAATTTAATTTCTTTCTCTGTCGTTGCCATTTCGCAAAGTCTGCAGTTGTCAAGCACTGATCCAACATCAGAGTCAATGTGTGTCTATCATGAATTTTCTATGTCTTTTGGGTCTGCAGGAGAACATGCATATATGTATTTATAGTCTATCCCCAATCAATCCCTATGGTATATCTGTTTGTAAAATCTTTCATTAAGGCTTTTGGGGGAAATAAAGAAGACTCCTAACAATTTTCATTTGTCAAATTAAACACTAAACCCTTGACAACTCTCTTCATGCCACACCTTGCGTTCATCTTGTCTTTGAGGGGGGTGATTAATCAAATACATTCTGACATCTAAACTATTTGCATTACAACTTGAATGGTTGATCTGTACTTCTTTGTGATATCCACACAGCCTATTCCTCCTACTAATTGTCATCTCTGCTTCCCCAGGTGAGCTCCGGAAAAGGAGAGGAAAGAGGAGGTGTTGAACCTAGGCTTGTGTACAATATTTTTGTAACGACATATTTTGCAGTGTCCTGGATAATGAGACCTACACCTGGTTGGATGGATATGCTCCTTGAGTGACGAAAAAATAAAATAAAATATAATGGAAGGCTGCGCTGTTAAGCCTAAAACTAATGTCCAAAAGCGTTTGTGTATGGAAATAAATAAACATTTAACTTATTAAAACGCTTATGCTTTTTAAAGCATTGTACGATGTAAAGGACATATCAGCCTTCGTTGTTCTTTTTGTATCTTTTTCAGACGAAAAAATCCTTAACTCTGGAAATACGTGCGTCTTGTGCAATTTCATAATAATAAAATATATGGGCTCCGTCAAATATGTGTGGAATATTAAGATTTGTAAAACGTGATAATAAAGCTTATTTGAAAAAATTATCTTGTTCCTCTTCTTGTTGGCTTTGACCTACAGCTATGTGGAACAGGATAGCCTATGCTATGGGTCCTAGGGTCCTATACTGTAATCTTTCACAGCCTGGGGCCAACTTGTGTGCGCCCTAGCACGCGCACACAAGTCTGTGCGCCTCCGCACGCGCCCCCGGTCTGTGCGCCTGGCTCTGACATCATTGGCTGCGGTTATAGATATGGCCCTGCCGATCCTGGGGACCGTCTAGTCTACTCAAGACGAACAGACTGCTCCACTGCCATGTCGTTCTCTTGGTCTCCAAAAGACAATAAAAGTTGCAATAATCCGCCGGTCGCCACCGGGTTAAAGCGATCAAGGAACGACACGGGCAATAAAGTCACAGTGGTGCTTGGAGCGCAGTGGGGGGATGAGGGGAAAGGAAAAGTCGTTGATTTGTTGGCGACAGAAGCCGACTTGGTCTGCAGATGCCAGGTAAATATGCATTGATATGTATTTCATTATTCACTCGCGTTGGAATAGGATAGCCTTAGTCAATTTAAATTGTGTCCATAAGCTTGCAACATAACAGTAGCTGCTTTCAAGCTGAGCAGATTGGAAACACTGGTAGCCAACTTTGTTTTTGGGTGGACTTTGATAAGTCGCTATTCTTCGATTAAATATATCATGAGTTAATCTTGCTTGGTGATGTTCTTGAAATGAAAATGAAAATTTAAAATGACAATGCACTAAATGTCTTGACAGGTGCAAATGCCTAGATTTGTCCATTTTTAGCAGCGGCAGGAGACTGCTAGTAACCTGAGCAGGTGGAATTTGTACGTAGACTGAATTTATTGTACCTTATAGTAAGGGTTCACCCGCTTTGGTTGACAAAATAATAAAATAGGTTGACAACACTAAGAATGAATAAAAATGATGTCTGGCTTATGATTTGATAAATAAAAAATCTAATTTAGTATAGCCACTAGTACTAGACTCGATGAATGAAAGGACCTTCATTTGCACGATAAGGCCTATTAATACTATTATTATTGAGTAGACCAATCCCTGTTTATGGTTTACCCTCTATTCTGCCCAGAAACAAGGGACTAAAGCCATAGACATGGAACCATTACACAAACCCCTGACCTGTTGTACTCTGTACTCTGTCCACTGACACCAACACCAGCATGGCTCAGTGCAGGGCCGGAAAGCCCCGCCCACTTGGACTGTTAGAGGTCACATTCCCGGGGTGGCTGGATATGTGAGAAGGGCAGGTCTTAGTTAGGGGGGCACTCTGTGGAAGAGCCACCAGTAGCGGCCAAGTCTGTTTAAATAAGTACATGTTGTTTTGTACACATCAAGAGCTGTTTGGAGTTGATATCCCTTACTGACCGAAAATTAAATAGTATGCATTTGAACTGTTTACGTTCGTTATCTGTCAAATCTCTGTAGACCTGTGGATCTGCGTTCAGGCCATACATATTCATATTCATATGAATGAATGAATTTATATGAATGTTTGTACCAAATGCATGATCAAGGGTTTCTTGGTTTCTATTTCCAGGGGGGCAACAATGCAGGACATACAGTCGTGGTAGAGGGGAAGGAGTATGATTTCCACCTTCTCCCAAGTGGAATCATTAACTCAAAGAGTATATCACTTATCGGTAAGAAACCGCAGCTGTCCATGATCTACACCCTCATTCCTCCTCAGTCAGCGATTACAGGCACAGCATATATATCTACGTACAGATGTCTGTGTGCATTACAAGGGGTTGGAATTTAATTATTTTACTGTTCGCAGGGAACGGCGTAGTCATACATTTGCCCGGTTTGTTTGAAGAGGGCGATAAGAATGAGAAGAAAGGTAAGTCTTGATTCTCATCTCCAACCCGGTGTGATTGTCAGGCCTTGTCATGAGTGTGCACATGACCTCGTGTCCCTTGCTATCACTATAGGTCTGAAGGGCTGGGACAAGAGACTGATCGTGTCTGACAGAGCACATCTAGGTACGTATCTGTGGCTCAATAAGGAAAATGGTTGCAACAGCGGATATTACACCATTTCCAAATAAGGGGCAAGCTGCTCAAAAAGTTTGTACTTTGTTTTCCAACAGTATTTGACTTTCATCAAGTTGTGGACGGCCTGCAAGAAACCCAGAGACAAGCGCAAGAAGGAATAAAGTAAAGATAGATGAGAAAATAAGCCCCAAAACCATACAAATGTACTATTTCATGAATGTTATGTTGCATTGTACAATCCATATATGTTCCAGATTCAACTAAGGTTGCTCTTTTTTTCCATGAACAGCATTGGGACGACCAAGAAGGGTATCGGACCCACCTACTCCAGCAAGGCCTCCCGCACTGGCCTGCGTGTGTGTGACCTTCTGGGGGACTTCAAAGACTTCTCGGCCAGGTAGGGATGGCCCCTAATGAGGCCCTTCTCCTATTGAGTCAGGCATATGTATGTCCATATGCTCAATGACACACACGCATTCAGACTACGAGATGATAAATGACCCTCTGTATTTAAATCGTTGATGACTGTGATCATTGCAGATTCAAGAACCTTGTCAAGCAGTATCAGTCCATGTATCCAACCTTGACAGTGGATGCTGAGGACCAACTGAAAAAACTCAAGGTATGAGGTAGCAAAAGTCTTTATTCCAGGTATTTCAGAGAATAAGGACTGCACTTCCCATGAACTCCAAAGCGATTGTGAATAATTTACAATGAGCTGATTAGTCTGCGATATAAGACGATAACTTTAGTCTACATTTCACAATTTTTAAGCAATGTGTTGTTTATTTGAAATAGTGTTGATCTAGCCGATCTGTATGTAACAAGAAAAAATGCAGACTCTAATTTTGAATTGGTTGGCTCTGTAGGAGGCTGCTGATGTATTTAGTGCCCGTTTTCATCAAATAGTCAGCTGTTCACTACATTATTGGGCTACTCACCCAAAACAAGTGCTTCACGTTGCCAAGCAACAAGTACAAGCGACTCGCACACAGACACAGACACAGACACAGACCCAGACTCACACACACACACACACACACACACACACACACACACACACACACACACACACACACACACACACACACACACACACACACACACACACACACACACACACACACACACACACACACACACACTCAAGCAGACAATTACAAGAGAAAGGGAGACTAGCAGTTCATTCACTTGTTCTCTGCTAAATGTTTCCGAACGCTTTTGACAGTAGGTCACACTGTCACACAAGTTATTGGCACTAGAAAAGTGTTCTTAACGGTCGTACATTCAACATTTGTATCGTAATACAGACTTTGTAAACAGTTATTGGAGCCACACGGATGGATAGAATCCATCCACACCAATGTAAATGTTTCCACGTTTGTTTTGTGCTCGTGAAGGAGTATGCAGAGAGATTGCGACCAATGGTGAGAGACGGTGTGTACTACATGTACGAAGCTATCCACGGGTCCCAGAAAAAGATTCTGGTGGAAGGCGCCAATGCTGCTCTTCTGGACATTGACTTTGGTACATCTTTTGGTCATAAAGACAACGATTTCCAAGTGCATTTGAAACCCATATTTTTAATGTATGCATACAATCATCAGGTACATATCCTTTCGTGACATCATCAAACTGCACCGTCGGCGGGGCATGCACCGGCCTGGGAATCCCCCCCCTGAACATCGGTGATGTGTTCGGGGTCTCCAAAGCCTACACCACCAGGGTCGGCATAGGAGCATTCCCGACCGAACAGGTCAATGTAAGTTGACCCCCCCCCGGTGGCGATCCTCGTATAACACTGGCCTTTGGAGCCCGTGAACCCCATCCTCACGTGCACACGGGGACCACTCGAGGCGTACACTTTAATACTGCAGTGAGATACGTACCTTCTTATGTAACATTTATTTGGAGTCGTTGTGTGTTAACGACGGCTTTATGTCACACACGGGAACGAAAGTGCCGGAGACTTTCACTCGCTGAGCGCAGCTGTTGGAACAAAATGTTCAAACACCCTGAACCTCTTATGAAGATCACATTCACATGGATAAATTTAGGCCAGTCTGGGGTTCGAGATTGACTTACCGCTTGGGCTGGAGTTACATAATGTAACACAAGACTTGAATTCATGTCCGTTTTTTTTAAAGTGCCGATCCAGTGTCTACCACCCCTGGTCAGTATTTGCTAATGATATTCAGTGTGGTTGTGATGTGTAACCATTGTCTTGTTGTTGTTGTTGTTGTTGTTATTGTGATGGTTGATGTTGTTGTGATGGTTGATGTGGTGGTGGTCTTATCGATGTTTACAGGCAGTGGGGGAATTACTTCAGACCCGGGGTCATGAGATAGGGGTCACCACCGGGAGGAAGCGCCGCTGTGGCTGGCTGGACCTGGTCATCCTCAAATACGCTCACATGATCAACGGTTTCTCCGCGTGAGTGCACTGAGGAGTGGAGGATTGTGTGGTTATGAACATAGATATTATTTTTTCCGATATTTATTCATTTGTGCGTATTCATTTTGTGACTGTTTAGATGCATTATTGACTCCAGCCGTCGGGGCATGTGAGCAGAAGTAAGAACATATTTAAGAACAACAGTGCAAACAGACTTTGTTTAACATTGAATGACTTTGTGTTACAGAATTGCCTTAACAAAACTCGACATTCTGGATGTGTTGGATGAGATTAAAGTTGGAGTAGCATACAAAATCAATGGCAAAAGAATTCCCCATTTTCCAGGTATGAATGTGACTAAAGCTTGGCACATTATTCCTACTAAAATATAGCAGTACTGTGATAACAGGACAAACCAATTGGATGTACTCTATCAGCCTCGCACACCAGACAATGCATCCTCGGGTTCGGGGATCACTAGAGAGGGGCATCAAAGAAGTAATTCTGGGTAATGTAGAAAAATAACACACTGGAGATATCAGGTGGGAACCTGACCAAATAGTGAAAATTCATATAAAGCATACAGTGAACCACATATAACAAAGCGGAGAAATATTACCTTTCACATTTTGCATGGCAGAGAACAATCTCAGGGCAACGGAAGCTTCAATTTCAGTCACAGAGTAGCAAGCTCCAACAGTCTCAGTTAGCTTTGAGGCTCAAAGCTGGACGGGCCCCTCCTTGATGAGGGGCCCTTCTTCCTCTGTTTTTCGCCGAGGGACAGTCAAAACAATATGATCAATAGAGCGTAATGCATGGTTACCATTATACTGTACAGCGGTCCCCAAATGGCTTTTAAATAATCTCAAAACAAAGGCCATCTCACTCATTGATATAGTGAGATGAATGAGTCGTTAGGGCTTTGGATAAACTCTGCAATGAATTGTACATTGTCCAACATTAGACATTTTACAACAAGGTAAAGGTGTCATAATGTGTCATATTTACATTAAATCCTTTGTATTACATAGCCAACCTAGAGGTTCTGCAGAAGGTGGAGGTTGAGTACGAAACCTTCCCTGGTTGGAAGTCTGACACGGCGGCCGCGAGGAAGTGGAATGACCTCCCACCCAAAGCCCAGAACTACATCCGATTCATCGAGAACCACATCGGAGTCCCCAGTAGGTTTGACAGGATATATAAGACACGGTGAACTGCTGCCAAGAGTAGAATTACTTCTTTAGAGGGAACAAAAAGCAACAAATGTCTGAACCTTCTTTGCATTGTCAAACAAAAGTACATAATAAATAATAACACAAACAGAATAATTGTATACATATCAAAATAGCACATACAGGTTATATTTAGCTTCTAAAAATGTTGGAATCGGTTTGACGCCCCACAGCTCTAGATGCTTAAAATGTGTCCTTGAGACGTTATTCCAGTAGGTGGTGCTGTTTTGTTAGAAATTAGTCTTTACGACGGCATAAACAAAGTGAGAGTTGTGCTTTGCCTTGACATGTCGTTCTCTCTCCCTTCACAGTTAAGTGGGTCGGTGTTGGAAAGTCCAGAGAGTGCATGATCCAGATGTTCTAAAATCAACACCTTCCCCTGGCATCGAATCAAGCCCCACGGATATGACCTAATATCAAGTTTCTCATGCGCAAATAAATAAAGATCAATACATAAACAATGTATTTCTATTTATAAATACATAAACAACACATCAACTGAACAGGAACCCAAATTATCTTGTGACGTTGACAATAGAGTTTTGTTTGGGTTAGTTACTTTACTGGTACACAGTCGTGCCCCAGCAACAACACAATCGTAATTAGTTTGAAATAAAGGTTATAGTTTAATATTTTAACCACGGTTTGTTTTCTGTCAAGTCTGATCTGGTGGTTATCATTCGAAGTAAAAATGTGTTCAGTGGCAAATTGTAATCCTGATGTGAGCTAATAAAAAACACTGCTGGACCCCTGCATTGAATTCGTGTCCTGTCTCTTTAAATATATTTCGTTCGTGCTTTTATATCAGACTTCCCACGTGACAGGAGGTCCGACACCGGATTGGTTGGAGTTGATACTTTTCCCGGCAACAATCTAGACCGAGTCAGGACTGCATCGATATACATTTACACGCAAACATGCCTAAACGTTCATATCCGTTTTCCGAGTCGTTTTCGTCGCAGTATAAGGTGCACGTTGGACAGCGGGAGTTGAGTCAGCACGGTGTCTTTGGTGGAAAATACAGACAGGAAATATACGGTAATCAACTTGAAGGCTAAACAACTAGCCCCGTGTTAGACGGTGCTACGTTTGTTGTTTAGCCTTTAACTGGATGTAAACGGTAGAATTGCGTGGCTGCTTATTCGTTAATTTTGTTTAAACAACTACAATAAATGGAACGTTAGTATCCTTATCCGCCACTACAACTTCTTGAAAGTGGAAGCAATGGTCACTTGTTTTGTTATGCTAACCTTGTTATGCTAACCATCTTCTGCCTTGCTGTAACGTTACACTAAACTTGGATAGATCAGACCATTATGTCGAGTTCCTATGAATACGTGTTTTCTTAACAAACTGTTTCTACCTCCATAGAAAAGACCAAGAATATGCTATTCAACGGGGCCAGTGCTGTGATGGATAAAATCTGGAGTGTGGACGGAGGAGTAAAAAGCACAGAAGCACAGCCTTCTCAACCAGCTGTAACCCCAGCACCCAGCCAGCTACTGTTAAAGGGACAAACGCTCATTGGACAGAATGGTAGACTAACGAAAGCAAACTGTGCACAAGGTGAGTTGGCGAGGAAAAAATATTCTTCGGAAATTCTAACTTTTGAACTGTTCAGTCAATTGAGGTACATTTGTTGGTATACTCAATGCATCGTAGCTGCAGTAGATTCTATATCAAGTCTCTTCAATCAAAATGCAACAGGAATGTTGCACTTCTAAGGTCTGAAAGCACAACCTCTGTAAATTAAATGTGGGTCCATTCTAGGTCACGGTGAGGCAGTTGGTTCGACACACTGCGGGGTGTGCCAGAAGAGGCAGGGTGTTGGCATCAGGGCCGCGTGCTCCCAGTGTGACCGGCTATCCTGCTCCTCCTGCATCCGCCAGTGCTCCAGCTGTTCCAGCCAGTGCTGCTCTGTGTGCACTGTTGTAGAGTGAGTTGCTTCTGCAAATTATTGTACTGGATACGTTGCGAAAAATGTTCCATTCTCCTTGTACATTGTAAACAAAGACATTGATAATTTTAACAACATTTTAATGGACAACCGAACAAGATATTTTGGCTAATTTCCCCAAATGATAATTAGGCCTCTTAACATCTGGGTAAAATTGTGTGAGCAAATAATGTGGGCAGGGAGATGATAATTCTATGATTGACACCATTTCAATGGTCAAAGCGGGTCAAAGGTTGAATGTCATTCTGGTCCTGACGGCATGTAAATGTACTCCCCACGACCCCCAAAAGTCTCTTCAGCACAAGTGGTAGGAAATCTGCCATGTTGTGATGTAGCCCAGCTGTCAAGAGTGCAACTGCCAATATGCACTAATCATCCATCTGCAAATTACATGCGTTTCCCGTTTAGCTGTTAACCTCTCAACCGTGACCACCTCTGAGGGAAAGCACAACCTCTGAGGGAACCATTTCCTTGTTGATCTTGACATGCAGGGCTTTGCCTCCTCACCCCAAATTTCAGTTCATGGCTGAAGTTCATTTCTCAGGAATTAATCACTGTTCAGACATTTGAAGAATAGCACTATATTGGTAACCATAGCAGCATATATAGTATCAGCTGACTGATTTCTCAAAGTAGACATATACAATTTTTAAAATGACCCTTGACCTTGCTTGCTCACTGTAGCTTCACCTCAAAGAAGACTTTAAACCAGGGAATCAAAGCGATTGCGACAGCATTTGGAAACACTGTCACCGAGGCGTTTCTTGTGCCATTTCACACAAGTGCCTATACTCTAAAAGACGAGAACAAATGTTTGTTGATTAGCACCAAATATTTGGGTTAATGCAGCACTATATTTAATTTCCAATTCCATGTATTCGTCACACATGGTGTATCCTACGAGAGAATTCATAAGTGTTTAATGTTATTGATACGCTTGGTGTGTTTTATTGACTTGTGTTTCTCTCTTCTTCTACAGTTATAGTGGTCAGTTTGATACGATAGTGTGTTGGAGCTGTTCGTCGTGAAACAAGACCAAAGGAGAAGATACCAGAGTTATGATTGAGCACTTTTGATTACACAAGAAATATTTCTCAGACTGCATTATATACTTGTATTTGTTTTTAAATTCCCATTGAGTGTTTATATGTTCATATGATATACAATTCAGTAATAAAATTAAATACTTTTCTGTATCAATTCTATTGACGTTTTTGGGGCGAGGAGGCACATTTGTATCGAACTTGTCGATTTTCCCTGTTATTACTTAATTCGACCTGGAGATGGCAGCAAACGGCAAGGACTGCTCTCAGACACGCAGCTAGGACGAAATAAAGAAAACATGCGTAAAATAAGTCTGACTGCGTATCAGCAGAATCACTGAATATTGCTTCAATCGTGTAGCCTGCTTGTTTCGCACGAACATTGACACACCTAATAAATTATGTAAAATGGCACTTACGTTACTCAAATGTGACAACCAGAGTTCAAAAAATGTTTCTCAATTGACTGGGCTAATGATCAAACGGCTTATAAATGGTACTCCCACGTTTACTGAAACTGACGACGTGCTCATACAATATACTTTGAATTTCCGTAACATAACAAGTACAAGTCATGCATGCAACGAGAAAGCCCATAGTTGCTTACTGAATGCATATTGACCTAAGTACAAAACTTAAAGAAATGCGCTTATATAAACACTTGGGGTGAAAGTAATCTCATACTGATATGGGGTGTCGGGTTCATTCTCTTTGATGTATGATCCTGCCTCCTAAAGTTTATTTTTTCCATCTACCTGATGTAATCAACTGTGAATTGGCCTCATCTGATTTTGACAGCCATCTTTATTTTCCCTTAATCCACAACGGTAATATAATTTTGTTTAATCAACTAGCGGATAATTTAAAATGGATTCACCTTTTTATCCAATTATGTCCATTCTTGTCTTGAATGGCATCTTTAATTGTTGTGCTGTTGAACTCTTCAATGCCACCTAGGTATAGATAGTAGTGAAACATAAATTTGCTTTTAAATCTAGTTAATTTAACAAATACTCCCACTGTTTTCTGAAAAAGCTGCACAAAGGGACAAACAAGAGGCCTTCTCAATAAAATCTTAAACCTTTCAGTAGTCAAAGATAGATAAACTTCATTTCAAGTGTATGCCACTATTAGCGTCATCCCTTACACACTACAACAGCATCCAGTGTTGATATAACTGCCCACACTGGGCACTCCACACACAACAGTAGATGGGATGCGTTAATATTATCCCCAAAAAACGCTAGTGTGCAGCTGTCCGTCTCCTCGGCACATCCCCATCCCTGACACAATAATGAAAAAGGTCACGGGGCTGCATCCAAAAATGGCCCCTCATCTTCTTCTCCCTGGTATAGGGGGGGGGGGGGGCCTCAGACGGGACCAGGGGCCGGGCGCAGTCAGCCAGTGGGAGCATGTGGCTTTGTCTTTCACCCATTCTTCTGGGGACCAGCTGTGGCCTGGAGTGCGCGTGTCGGACCCGATGATGCTGCTTCTATAAATATGCGTCAACGAGTGTGAATAAGTGACAGCTGTGCAGTGGACCAAGGACATGTTGTCTTGGCACTCTCAGGACAAGCCCCGCCACACACACACACACACAAGCACACACACCCCAACACACACACACACACACACACACACACACATATACATTACACACAAAGGCTACTGCAGTGTGAGCTCTAGTTGATATGCATGTATGCCCTTTCAGACCGTCAGACGTACTATAGACAATTCAGCCCCAACTTGTGAAGTGCAGTCTGGAACTTGAGAGCAAGCTCTTCAGTCGTGGATGAATGGAGGAAGAGCCTATCAATTGTGTTTGCAATTTTGTGTCGTGGTAGACAACGTTGGAATATTGAATCCAACTTTGCCATTCATCTTTGTATACGTGTGGTTAAGAATGCAACTCGCTGCGTAACTCATCATAAGGATGTTTTTGTTTGTGGGAGGCTTGACAACATAAAGGTGTTTATGTACATGAGGTGTGTGTGTGTGTGTGTGTGTTTTTGTATGTGTGTGCGTGTGTGCTTGTATTTGCGTGCCCTTTTCAAGTGTGACCACCTGTCTTATGTTGAGAGGAATAAATAAATAAATAAACACGGGCCACACCAGCTGTCCCTGGCAGTGTGTCCGCTCAGAGGTCAAGGGCTCCAACCGCTGGCCTTGTGAGGGCGATGGCGGACACATACAACTTTCCACTTAACTTCTCTTAAGTGGCCCCCTCCCTCTATCTCTGTTTCTCTCTCTATCTCTGTTTCTCTCTCCCTCTATCTGTTTCTCTCTCTCTCCCTCTCTCCCTCCCTCCCCGCACACACAAACACCCACACAAAAGTAAGCACCAAAACGAGTCAGGTTTACAGGTTTAAGCCGAGCGCGAGGAATGCTCTATTACGCCACCTAGTAAGACTTCACACACATCTCTTTACTCCCCCTCTGCAGCTAAGCTCTGTCACATGGCAACCCCTCCGTTTCCACGTAGAGTGCATTCGGTTCACAAGCGTAAAGGAACCTGCTCGCCGCACTCGTACGCCTTTCCCATAAGTGCTGCTGCTGTATCTTTCGGGGGCAGATGTGTTGGGAAATGCGGGTTGTTGGCTGTAAACGCTGCACCGGAGTGCATCCAGAGGAGGGGTGTTGACAGTGCCTGGTGCTCCCAGCGCAGGCCTTCCAGGGCCCTTATTTACCGTGAGGTGCCTGTGGCTGAGGTTGTGTCTCAATGAATGAATGGTCTTACAGGGACATTGGTTTTTTTGTATTGTTTTTTTCTTTATGCTGTGATCCACTGGCGGGCCCAGCGCCACCGTGTCTTCTTCTTTGTGTACAAAGTACGCGCATGGGGAGAGGAGCCAGACAATAGGGCCGGCTGAGCTACTACCCACGCACACAATGGAACCGCGGGATGAAGCCGTGGGCTGGAAGGGGGGGTGTTGGCTGCAGGGGTTGGATGGATGAGTGGATGGATGGATGGGGGCAGGGACACAGCTCTTCTCTATATGGGGTTTCCCAGAATGGGTGTTCTTGGGGGGGGGGGGGGGGGTTTAGGGAGGCTGGGAACCCGAGCCGGTCTCCATTGGGCTTGCATAGCAGTGCAGCTGGATTTACTATAGCACAGCAGCGGGGGGATAATTAAAAGCCATCTCTCTCTCCGTCGGAAGACGGTGACTGAACAAGTGGCGCGACGGAGATCCCAAATCAAAAGCAGATATTTGGAAAGGCAGTTTGTTTACGCACTGTTTTGCTTTTATCTACAGAATATATTCAAGTTTTTCTTTTGGACAATTCAGTCCTTTTTATGTTTATAATAACTGCATTACCTATAATGACTTTAGTTATGTAACACTGGATTCATCAGCTTATTATGCCACAGCACCTTGATGGAATGGTTACTGTGCCCTGTCCTTGCACTCCATTTACAGTGTCCGTGGGGATAGCGACTGTTTGACCCACAGTGCTCTATCACATGCTGTTTTCTCTGTACACATCGCATTGATGCCCTGCGCCCACACACACACTCCTACTGCTGCTGCTACTCAGACCACAGAACCCCCCCCCTAGGAGGTGGACTAAAAGACAACTCACTGTCTCCTAGAGGTCCTTACTGTTAGTCCAACTTAGAGGAAGTTTTGATCAAACTTTTGAACGTTGTTATATTTTATAATGAAAATTTGATTAAATATGCATATAAACTGTAAACACAACTCATGCAAATAAAAGAATTCCACAGTCAGAGAAAGTCTTTTCATTTAATCTATGCATATTGTAATAAAGAACTAAATCAAGATTGTCACATTTTCACAGCAGACACACAAGCACACTTGAAAAGCGCAAACAAAAGAAAAACAGCAGATACATATTACAGATCGAAGTAAATTGCCTCGAAAACTAAGCAATGTCAATTCTTCTTAAGATTGTCCTCTAATCTCTAGACCACTAATAATCAAGCTTTTGATTACTATAAAATATACTTTTCTTATTAAAAAAAATTATATTAACTTCTAATGGCACTTCTACAAATGTAATTAAAAAGACGTTCATTGACATGTAGATGCTCTGTTGAGTCAAAGGTTGCACAAGATGGCAATGCGGTCATAAATATTTCTCATGATTATACACAATTTCACAGTTGGAACCTGTAAAAAGAGAAACATTCCAGTATCAGTGAAAGTCTACCAAACATACAGCAGGAGTTAAGCACAAAATAATAAAAAACAGCCCCCGTTCAGAGAAATGCTATGTGTTTTTGTACAAATTGGGAGAGTTCGGTGTTTCACATTCAACAAATGCATCAAATAAAATAAACAAGACTTTTGTTAGCTCCTAACAATCGTGGCTAATATAAGCCTAACAGAGTGCATGTCCCCAGTGTTTACACACCAAGAACATATTTATGAACACAGTGGTAAACTCAATATCTCATTCTAATCTCCAAAAGCAGCCAGAAGAAATAATTTAAAAAAAGACTTCATTTTTTTGATACATCTATATATATATTTATATAGACAGTTTGAAACGAACAAGTGACATTAACATTTTGACCGGAGTCTAGGGCAGACAGTACAGTGTATAAAGGGGGACTCCTCTCCAGATACAACACACTGCAGTGTGTCTACAAGGCACATTCTGTGATCTTCCTGGAGTTACAAATGAAAGGACTGAAAAACAAAATAAACACAAAACATGTCTTTATACATTGTTAGTTTACTTTCTACATTTGTACACGTGTACATCAGAGTTAAACTGCACCATGTTCGATTTGCGCTGCAGGCGGAAAGTTAAATCAACTGTGTGTGTGTGTGTGTGTGTGTGTGTGTGTATGTATGTATGTATGTATGTATGTATGTATGTATGTATGTATGTATGTATGTATGTATGTATGTATGTATGTATGTATGTATGTATGTATGTATGTATGTATGTATGTATGTATGTATGTATGTATGTGTGTGTGTGTGTGTGTGTGTGTATGTATGTATGTATGTATGTATGTGTGTGTGTGTGTGTGTGTGTGTGTAATTGACTATTTAAAGTTGTTTTTCTGCACCAAGGATTTTAAGAAGCCTATAGTTGACCAATCAAAGTCATGCTTTTAAAGTAAAATAACAAAAGACAGTAATCCAAATCAACCCCCCAAAAAAATCACAACCAAACCATTCCATGAGTTGCCATTACAGATTACCGATTATGGAACAGAGTGAATAAATTGCATTTAATCTTCCAAGAGTTTAACTCCTGCATTGACTTGAACTTCTAACAGAAGACCACACAAAGTTTTTATTAATAAACATAGTAAACCCTAAAACCCAAGTCGTGTAGGGCTAGACCAATGTTGACAAGGTCGTTAACTTCCTTAAGCCATCGCAGTTTCTTATGGGTCATGTTTGCCATGAGGACGACTCGAAAAGCAATACTAAGGACAATTAAGATAATTCTCCTGATAGATGTGCAATCAAGTTGCCATGGTATCATCCCCTACATGCAAGAACAATGGAGCACTTATCTACTGCATGCTGGGACAGCCAGCTCCTCCTTGATGCAGCCCCACAATGCACCTGTTTACAGTCTCCCCTCACTCTGCCTCTGCTGAATGCCTTCCTCACATTCCAAAGGCTCCATTTAATACAGAAAAGTGCAAAGAGAGCCCTGGCGGGCTGTCTCCCTCCACCACCGCCACCCCTCAGCAGTAACAGAGCCCCACAATGTTTCCTTGAGAACTACCTGGGATATAGGGGGGGGGGGGACAATGGCGATATTGTCTTACTTCTATAGGTAGTCTTACTCTGTATCCGTTGTGCCAGTGCTTGTGAAAACAAACGTTTTCTCGGGTTAAAACAGCGAGGGCACAAACGCCTCTGGTACGGAGACCGGAGTACGGGGGGGAGATAAAAGGAAAAAGGTCAAAACCCTCCGGGGAAGACACAACTTGGAAGCCAAGGAGTGACAGCAGCCACAGTATGACCACTGGCTTCCTCCGCCCCAGCAGGCCAACATGGAACACACAATCAAAGTTTGATAAATATTTCTATATATTTACATTAAATATACAAAGAGTAAGAAATAGCAGCCTAGACAATAGTGTTGAAACTACATGGATGCTAAAAACAAGTGCCTCTCTAAGATCAGTGTGACACATTTTCAATACTTAAGTTTTGTGTGTGGTGGATGGAAATAAAATAAAACTATTAGTCACTATTTGCTCAATGGAAGGTCGGACAGCCCACAAATTCAATAGAAGTACCAAGAAATGTCTTTCAAGCTTATAGAAATCAGATTATACGTTTAATAAACCCTGAACCAAGTCCAACTAATAAATAATTATCATCAAGTCTTCTCAGGTAGGATGAAATGAATATCATCAACGTTTAGTGCTACTTGCAGGCAAGAAGTAATATATAGAATCTAAGTGAACCCCTAACAGTCAAAACAAAAAAGATGTTTAACTAAACAAAACTGCACAGTCTTCTTCCAAAAGTTCAAGGTAAATTCTTCCCAAAGTGAGAGCTTGAATATTATCAGTAGTATCTCAGACGCAGACAGGAAGGGGACATGATATCATGTGCATGTAAAAAAAAAAAGAAAGAAAGTACGAACAAGTTAGTAGATCCAGCAGTAGGCAATAGAGCAGAGGCTGGTTACAAAGATGGTAACCAATCCATTATTAAAACAAGAATCGTGTGTCGACATTCACACTCGCGCCTCTTCCCAGTGTGTCCTTCACACTGTCCATTAGCGTGTGCACCATTTAACACGCTGTTAATACCAGGTAAAAAGAGAGATTACTGCCAACTACCAACATTACCTCCTGGCATTAAGATACGTTAGCATTTTCAAATCAAACATGTAGGTCCAATTGATGTGGGTTTATTTTAAGTACACTGGGCAAAGAAAGTTTCAGGAGGCACCAATATTGCAGCTTAAACTGCGGTAATCCATTATCTACATGCTCATCTCTGAAAGGCGAGCTTCCTTCAATGCGTGTTTACGTGACACAACAACATAAATCTGGTAAAGACAAAACATACATATTTGTATATTAATGATCCAGACTGAGATAACATTCAAGTATGATGGTGTGTTTTTTTTCATTAAAAAACCTTCATGTCAACTGAGAAGCAATGCACTGCCTCTATGAAAAAAATAAAATAATCAACACTTCCTCTTGATAATCAAACCTCATCTGTTTACGTTGCCTCGTGATAATTTAGACAAGTATTATACTATAAATAAATAATAAAGTAGGAGGCAAAAGAAAAGAAGATATTGCCACTGATTTACAGTACTGCTCCTCTGTGTGTACGTTGAAACGCTCATCGTTCTCTCAAATGATTGCTCTAACATCACTTCAGCATGGACTATTGTTCCTCCGCTCAGCAGACGCACGCAAAAGGCCTTTTTCTCTCCGTAGCACCGCCTAAAAACGCAACAGATTGACACTCATAAGACACGGAGAAAACAAGTGCATCGTCCTGTTTGTTCTCCCAAAAGGATCCAGATGGACTTCCCTCAGCAGCGCACACATAATGGGGAGGTTAGTCTCCAACCTGCCCTGTCTCCGGACATCATGCATGCCTATAACATGGCTCGCTACCAGAATATATTATATTAGCTCCAGTTTGAAATTTGTTACAACTCTTTTAGCTTGAGAAACGCCTCGTGGGCGGATGAGGGGTAGAATTCCAAAAACGCACGCATCGACTCCAGCAAATTCCCAGTGTGTTCACACGAAAGAAAGAAAACAAATAAAACATAAATCAGTAGTAGTAGTCGTAGTAGTAGTAATAGTAGTAGTAGTAGTAGTAGTAGTAGTAGTAGTAGTAGTAAGCAGTGCAAGAAGAGACACATCCTGGTGTGTCTCTCCTGCCATGGCACCAGTGAAGAGTGTTTCTCTGTCTGTGAGTTTGTTTAGTTTTTATCCGATAGTCGATAAGGTCTTGGTGAGGACGCAGTGGAACTTCCTGATGTGGCGGTAGAGGTCCCCCGACTGCGTGAAGCGCCGCTCGCACCACTTGCACGCGTGCGGCTTCTCCCGCGTGTGCACCACCGCGTGGCGGCTCAGGTTGTGAGAGTACTGGAAGCTCTTGCCGCACTGGCCGCACGTGTACGGCTTCTCGCCCGAGTGTGTGCGCTCGTGGCGCTTCAGCGTGTACATGCAGGAGAAGGTCTTGCCGCACTGCGAGCAGGTGGGCACCGAGCCGTCGGGCGACAGCTTGGCCCGCGTGCCGTCCTTCTCGCGGAAGTGCGAGCTGAGGTGCAGCTGCAGCACGTGGGGGCTGGCGAACACCTTGCTGCACAGAGGGCACACGCAGACCTGCTGGCCGGCCGCCGCCGCCGCCGCCACCGGAGGCAGCAGCAGCACGCCGCTGGACGTGGAGATGTCCGAGGAGGCCAGGTCCTCGTCCTCGTCCTCCTCCTCGCTGTCCCCTGCCAGCAGCGCGCCCCTCCCCCTCCCCTCCCCCTCCCGGCCGGGGGCGCCCTCCCTGCCCCCGCGGTGGTGGTGGTGTTGGTGGTGGTGGTGGCCGGGGGGGCGGCGGCGCCCCCGTCTCCCCCCCCCCTCCTCCTCCTCGTCCTCCTCCTCCTCCTCCCCCATCATCAGGTCCTCCCCCCGGGAGAGCAGGGCGGCTGTGGAGCCGTTGTTGCCCGGGAAGAGGGCAGCGAACCCTGTCACCACCGAGCTCCTGGCACTATTCCCAAAGCGCTGGCTCTCCGGGCTCATCGGCTCACTGTCCTCCTGCTCTGACAGCAAGTCGTGTTCGTCTTTAACAAGTGGCTCAGTGCCCTGCTGCTGGCTGTCGAGGGCCAGCTGTCCCGCGACGTAGGAGGGGTGGAAGGGATCCCTGCTAGACGGCGGCTTGAAAGACAAATCCAGCGCGCAGTCCATGTCATCCGAAGCCAGGGACCTCTGGGACAGGGATACGGCGCGGCTACTGACATCAGCTTTTGTTTTTCCAGCTGTTTGGACACAGGCCTCGGCCTCTGCCGACACATAATTGACACCTACAAGGTCCGGGGACCGGCCGGACTGACCGTTGGCCTTCTGCCTGCTCTGCACAGGGCGATCACACAGGGTGACAGCC
The DNA here is from genome assembly GCF_026213295.1 of Gadus chalcogrammus. Taxonomy (NCBI): domain Eukaryota; kingdom Metazoa; phylum Chordata; class Actinopteri; order Gadiformes; family Gadidae; genus Gadus; species Gadus chalcogrammus. The sequence goes on along the minus strand of NC_079416.1, from coordinate 11,072,360 downwards.
AGCCCCACTTTGCTGTCCGTGTCAGAGTCCTCGGCGGGGGGAGGCCTGTGATGGCCGGGGGCCGGCGCGGGGGGCTGTCGCCGGACAAGCTGCTTGCCGGCCTGCTCCCCGTCCGAGGAGCTCTCCCTGTCCCCCGCGCTGCCCAGCGCCAGGCGCAGGCCGGGGCCCTCGGCCGTCCTCCCATCCAGCGGGGACACTTCTTTATCTTTCAGCTTGCCCTTGCACACTTTGACGATGTCGTACATGTGGAGGTAGCTGGCGGCGGCCAGCACGTCCTCCACGGGCAGAGTGCTGAATTCCAGCTTCCCCTCATACATAAATTCAAGGAGCAGGCTGAAAGCCGGCGCTGTCACAATGTCACTGTTCAGATGCACAACGTCCCTTTTGTCTAGCTGGTCCCTGTAGAAGAGGTGGAAGTACATGCTGCATGAGGCCAGCACGGCCCTGTGCGCTTTGAATCGAGCCTCCCCGACGAGAACAGTGCAGTCACAGAGGAAACCTTGGTGACGCTGCTGACTCAGACACTGCAGCAACTGGCGGCTATGGTGTGGGAACTCCATTCTACCTTCATAACCTGGTGGGAACAGGAAAAACAGGATAGTGTATAAATGCAATGCAGGTGTTTGAGAGGGTGTCGCGGAGGTAGCAACGAACGGGCATTAGCGACCAAACGACGAGGTGATTATCCCCCCGAAACCAAACAATGCGAACCGTCAACCTATTATTTTGTTGAACAATAGTAAAAAGTTGAAATAAGTACACGTCAATACTTTATCAACTATATAACATAAAACATGAAATAAACGTGTTTTTTTTTTTTCAATCGAAGAAACTAGTTTTACCTTAAGTTCAAAGTATATTCACTTATCGTCATTTGGTTCAATCATTTACAAAATATAGCCACAAACAAAAAAAGGCAATCTTAATTTATCTGTGAATAGCGAATAGTTTACCTACTATAATATTCGCTCGTCTGACCTTGTATCATTCTGTCACCAGTTCCGTTTCCAAATATTCCAAAAAGCATCCCGGTGGGTGAGCCCTACTTTGTGCGCTTCTCTTATAAACGGATGGACCATCCGATCAGCGCCACACGCACGTTTCTGCGTTTAAAACATCACGATCTGTCTTTAAACTAACTGCTCGTCACACAATGCACAATCATGTACAACTGTTCCCACATATGCACACAAACAACTGAAATGATAGAAAGGCAGAGCTTGGAATAGAAAACGACCAGTCGCCCATCGGGGGCAAGGTTAAGAAAAAGCCAGAGGAGAGAGTGAGTAAACTGCTGCTCTGTTTGCTAATTACACTGCAAGCTGTGGAGTCAGCTGCTCTGACATCACTGCAATGGAAACGGTACCTCCAGCTGTGCTGCTCTTTATGCCATATGTTATGGTCAGCGACGCCAGTACCAAAAATATATTTTACCTTAACTTATAGCACGAACAGATGTATATAAAGTAGCCGTAGAAGGAACATTGTGTCACTTTGACAATCTAAAAAAAATAAGCTTAAAAAGAAAAGCGAGTCCGCCGCACAGCAGCCGACGCGAATAAGTCAAATAAAGAAACTGGGCTCTTTATACGCACTTAAACGCGCACCACCGGGACGATAAGTCTCTTCTGAATCGGCAAAAAGCAGAAATCCCAACTGTCTAGAACAGATCGGTTTTCAACTCAATTATTTCGGAACGACACCGCAGCGAAAAGTAGCGAACTTCGAGCACAACAATTCGTTCATTTAAAGCGAAGGAGCCGGACCATACTGAGATAAGAAGGCAGCAGAAAGGCAAGGACGAGGCTGTGAAACCAGCACCATGTCCGTGTTGGGAAATGCATTGCTGCCGCCGGGAGCCTTTTAAGAGCACAGGAACTCACTGCAACTGCCGCTGGCCAACCCAACGCGAACCCAACTTTCGCTTTCTCGGTTCCCATAGTTGAGAACAACATACTCACATGTATTATTTCTCCGATACTTGTTTTTCTTCGCCTATATGTCCCGATGTCTTTTCATGATGTGAGGCCAGATGTTCGCTTCTCCCGTCGTTTCTTGGGCTTCAGTTCGACCCTGGCTGGCAGCAGGCAAGCTGCACTCAGCGCTGTGTCAAGCAGGTTGATAATAGCACAGTCTCGCGATAGTTCCGGCCACAATAAGTTCTGTACTACTCCACGGATTCACACAGTGGCAGCAAGTAGCAGAGCACCTTGGGAAACAGAAATACCTTCTTTTAAAAAGCACCTGCCATGAATAATTTGGCATGCTAAATAATAGTTTGCGGAGTCTATTGTTGTTTCGTTGACTTGCTGTTGGCTTGTCATTGACATATTTAGAAGAGTTATCAGAATTATATTGTAGGTTTTGTCTTATGAGAACTATCGGATTGCGTCATTTATGTTACGTTTCGTTTGTATTCATCATTATTTCAAAGGTACTTTGTTTATTTTGAAGATGATCCCTCATCTTAAATAATTCAGTTGATTCATCTACAACACATGATCTCCGGGCTTTAACCGTTATCTTTACATACTTCTAACTCTAAATAATTTCAGTCCTGTGTTACTATCATTGGCTCCTCCTTGAAGATTCACAAAACATATTACTCTATAATTGTGAGTATTTGTGATGGCAGTGCAGCCGGGGAAACAGAGGCTTGAGGTTGCAGCTGCTCGTCTTGTGCCCCACACACGCACCACCCCCTTCCACCCAGCCAGCCTCCACACACACACACACACACACACACACACACACACACACACACACACACACACACACACACACACACATAAACACACACATACAGACATGCACCATCCCCTCCCAAGCAGCCTCCAAACACACACACACACGCACACACACAAACAACCACCCAGACACACACACACACACACAACCACACACACACATCCCTCCCCCTCCCAACTGCCTTGGTCACCTTTGCCCTGTGTTCCAGCTGTCGTGTGTTTTGAAAGGGCCATTTGCAGCTCCTTAAGGCCCCCGACACAGAGGGGAATGAGTAGTGTGACGGGAGGCGGCCAGCCACTGGCTTGGAAGGGGGCGACCGCCGAGGACTCTTATCCACTTATGGCCTTATTCCATTTTTAGTCTGGCTGTCACCATCACACCACCAGGGGTGGGAATCCGTACCCCCGCGCCGTTTCTCCACGACGGCCGTTAACAAATCAAAAAGTACGAGCTAAACTTATTTTTCTCTTCTTCCTCGTCGTGGAACAGGACGTATCCTTCACTGTCACGCGCTGTGAGGCAGGCTAATGGGGGGCTGTTAGATCGGTGGTTCGAAACACAAACGATGTTCAGAAGAGGGGGGCCCTCGGAAATAGTTCTTCTCATCATCACAAAGAGCCAGTGGACGAGATGTTCTGAATGCTGAGCTTCAGATGTTTGTGCCATATGAAAACTGTTTACCATTCAGCACACTCCCACACGCACGCACGCACGCACACACACACACACACACACACACACACACACACACACACACACACACACACACACACACACACACACACACACACACATGTGCATGCCACACACACAGTACAGGACCAACTATGTGGATAAGAATAGGACCAGTGGCCCTGTGTTTCCCTGGCCTGGCAAACGCAGACGGCCCGGCAGAGGAAGGGTGTGTGTGTGTGTGTGTGTGTGTGTGTGTGTGTGTGTGTGTGTGTGTGTGTGTGTGTGTGTGTGTGTGTGTGTGTGTGTGTGTGTGTGTGTGTGTGTGTGTGTGTGTGTGTGTGTGTGTGTTCACACAGGGGCAAGACAAAGCAGTGGTTGTGCCCAGGGATGGTGGCCTCAGAGAGAGGCTCAGCGTGCTGAAGGTTCTCACACACACACAGAGAAGAGAGGGAGAGAGAGGGATGGGGGGGAGAGAGAGGGGCAGGGGGGGGGGGGGGGTGATTGGGAGGGAGGGAGGGAAGGAAAGAGAATGAGTGTGGTGGAGGGGGAGGAGGGAGAGAACGAGAGAACACTTCCTGGAGGTTCATTCTTTCTGTCTGCAATCATCAATGGCATTCTCCCCCCCTCCCCTCTACCATCCCCCTCCCCCCACCACCCGATCCACTCGCCCTCTCTCTCTCTCTCTCTCTCTCTCTCTCTCTCTCTCTCTCTCTCTCTCTCTCTCTCTCTCTCTCTCTCTCTCTCTCTCTCTCTCTCCCACTCTATCTATCTCTCACGCTCTCTGTCGCTCTCTCTAACTTCCCCTCCCTCCCTCCATCCCTCCCTCTCTCTCTTTCGCTATCTCTCTCTCTCTCTCTCTCTCTCTCTCTCTCTCTCTCTCTCTCTCTCTCTCTCTCTCTCTCTCTCTCTCTCTCTCTCTCTCTCTCTCTCCCTCTCTCTCACTCATTGTCTCTCTGTCTCTCTGTATCTCAGACAAACAAAAAAGGCCCCACATTCCAGTGTAGTCCGACCGCCAGCAACCCAGCTTCTGTTGTACCACACACCACTCTTCCCACTGGACCAATGGTGCCCTCCCAGTGATCGGCCACAGCAATGGCCTGTTTACTGGAGCCAGACGTTTATACTGGGATGAGGAGCTCCCCTTCTGCACACATGTTCTGTTCACCAGGTTCAATCAACTTCACCTGCAACAGGTGTTACATTATTGATTGATTGATTGATTGATTGATTGATTGATTGATTGCTTTTATTGAGTGTCCTGTATCCTTATATGCCAGCCCATATGGGATGAGACACTGATAAATACGATACAAATGTACAACACAGTATAAATTATATTCATACTTACATACATAATATACATATGTAATGTAAAGTATGCATATACACAAGCCACATGCTTAATCATAATTTGTCATGTTAATATAGTTAATAGTAAATGATCAAATCAAATGTATTTGGTACTTGGTTGATTGGAATAGAAAAACAAACTTGGTTCTGTCTTCAGATTCCTTCTTTTGAGGACAGTTTTGTATTGTTATTATTTGATTGTGTTGTTGTTTGTTGTTTTTAACTCACCGCGATAGCTTGATAGCCACAGCACCACACCACCTGTGCTCTGGGGGGTTTGCTCAGTGGGTCTAACCAAAGGAAACGAGAAAGTTGGTGGGCTGAGCAGGTGTCAACAAAGCTTCTCAAGATGAGCTATTGTCAAATGCCCAACGTTTCATAATTAACTTCGATACAATTTATTGTTAACATCAAATAAAAAGAAAAAATCAATAATATTGGGAAATATTCTGTAAAAAGAGAAACTATTGTTGAAAGAATATGGGAAATGTTAGCCATAATTAGTGAGGATCTAAGGAGCAGTATTTATATCCTGACAGCTATTTTTTCTGCTATCCAACCCTCCTCATGTTGAGTTAAGGCTTACCATACCTGTTTAACTAGAACATGACTGACCAATGTGTAATGGTAGTTGTAAAGGAACATAGTGGATTTACTTTGGCATTTACTCTGGAAAGTGCTGAAGTTATTTTAGTAGGACGACAATCTACAAAGATTTTCATAAAAGCAATACAATCACAAAAAAAGTTTTGTTATTTCAATATTTTTTAATAAACATTAACCAACATTATTTTATACAAAAATAAGAGGAGAGCTGTCAATGAGTAGGCCTAATTCAAATTTGATACTATATACCTATTATACTAATACCATATCAAATACTCAAATACTTTGACCCAAGTAGATTCTTGGATGGAATTATTGTACTTACTTAATTACTGTTTATAGATATATTATTGTAGGCTATATATATATTTGTAACTTTCACATAGCCTACATATGAACTATGTTGCCTACTTTGTGCTATTTAACTGCACTGGGCCCCAACGTGCAAAGCATTGCAGAGTATTCAATAGTTCCAGGATAGTTATAGGTACAGTATACTATTGTCTCTCTCTCTCTCTCTCTCTCTCTCTCTCTCTCTCTCTCTCTCTCTCTCTCTCTCTCTCTCTCTCTCTCTCTCTCTCTCTCTCTTTCTCTCTATTTATTTATTTTTTGTTGTAATATGAATATGATGTAGCCTAATCTAAGTAATTTCTCGTCATTGTTTGATGTCTTGGCATTAGTTTTTTCTAATAACTTGAAAAGCACAGTCATTTAGTCATGACAAGTCATCTAACTTATTTATAAATTCTAGAATTGCCCGTTTACAATTTTGCGTTTGAAAAGAATAATGTTTTCACCTGTTCGAATATTGACATGATGATGATGACTTGACTCATGCTTGCCACTCCCGAATGTGAGCAAATGTCGGCACTAGGACCCGGGAGAACGTTTTTTTGTGCTACAGAAGCATTGCAGACAGGACGTTTGGGAGGTGTAGTGGAAGAAAGGCAAGAGAAACGGAGTAAATGAAAGCACTTTTGTCCAGATTATTGAAGGACTCATCAACTAAATAAATCGCCGAAACAGCTTACTATAATGAAACGGACACACTGTTGACTTCCTGTCCAGGTAATTGCCAGCGTTTCCTTCTGATGGTAACTATAAGAGGTCGAAAGCTAGACAGGGTAAGTCCCATTGTACTACATGGGATGCGGTTATTCTTACCCAAACTGCCCTACTAGGCCCCATATCCTCTCTATCGCTAAATGCAAACGTGAAATTAAGTTATTTCTGGACTTTATTTAGCTTTGAACTACTTTTGCATCAAAGTTCCTCGTAGATGTGTGTATTACATTCAACGAATACAGTTTTGTTTATGCAATACCGATGGTCAATCAATCTTAAAAATTCAACCATTCAATTTTTTCTGGACAATAAGCATTTTGAAACAAAGCTGGCGTTGACGCCAACATATCAATTACCATTTTGTATTGTATGGCTTACTTCCACGGGAAGTGCTCGCTCTACTTTTATTGCTCAATAGGATCATCAAAACAACAGCTTCAAGTGTGCAACAACAAGAGTGGAAACAGTTTCTCGTCATTTACGACCAGGGCTTTTGTTTGATTGCCTAATTCTGTGAGGGGATTTTTGCATGATTGTTTATGTTATTAACAAGGTGAGAGGATACCCTTTTCTCAAATTTGCATACACGTGAAACCAAGTTGTTGTTTTTATCGAAACAATGTTGCAAGTAGGAATCTAATCAAGAAACAATTGCAGAAAGATGCAAACTAACGCCTTTGTTGTGAAGAGTTGTCTGCACCTTTTGACCGGATGCGTCATATTGACACCAAGTCAAAGGACGTGCAGAATGCATTGCATTCCTGTTGTCCCTTTGTTGCTAACACACTGCTATCTTAAGCAACTATTTCAGTTGTATCATCTTTAATGCATATTCAACCTCCTAGTTTGAGCATCACCGTCAAATATATGCATGTCCAAAGAAGATACATAAAATGTTCCAGATATGAGTTTCTAATATAATAACTATCCACAAAGTCATAAAAACAAGTATATAAAATCCTGCCCAAAAAAATATCCTATAGTAAGAGGCAGAAGTACTATTGTCCCTTGGCATGTTGCTCCCTTGACTGTAGACATGCTGTTTTCATCAGTCATGGGACTCCATCGTCCTACTGTGTACATGCGAGGGTACACGGCATGTGACAGGGGGAAGACGCAACAAGCTGGCCCAAACGACGCAGCCTGCTAAATGTGTGGCTCTCCTTGTTCTGTGTGCAAAACGGCGTAAAGCCAGTCACCACCCACTCTTATTTCCACCCCCATGCCATGCCCGTCACTAAGTGAAAGGATTTTAGAGTTCCTCGCCATCCCGTTGACGCATATGTGCCACCAGTTGCATTCAGAATCTTAGGAATGCTGTTTGAAATTTGCCCGGCACACAGGCGAACCAATTGTGTCCTCGCTGGGATGCGTACGCCACAGCGAGTGATGATTGCGTTATCACGGCTCGGGAGGATTCGCCCGCCGCGTCCTTGGCGTCACGTGGCCCTCTGCTCGCATCATCGGGGAGAAGGGCAGACGCCCAGACGTTTTTGAATACTTTGAGCGTTTCCAGAGGTACAATGCCTACATCAGAGCTTGGAATCCCTCAGGGTTTAACCCAGGAAGAGCGTAAGACGGAAGCTAAAGTTGCTGCACCCGCCGGTGGGGTTTGGGAGGCGGTGGGCTACCTTGTACGTTCCTCCACAGTTTGGTCCGTGTGGGACGGGGGGGGACGGGGGGTTGTTTGACCCACTGACTCCCTCGGTGTGTGGCATCTTTTGCTGCATGACACTGATTTGCATCGAATGAAGCGGCCCCCCCGGAGTCAGAGCCAAAACGATGAATGATTGAAAGCTGGCCCGACAGCAGGGCAGTCAGTCGGGCAGGCGGTGGCCCCCAGGCCCTCGGACCATGTGACCCACTGTCAGGGTACTGGGTTCACTCAGTGGCTGCTAGCTGCGGTGTTGTTGGCAGCGGCCCAGCCAGTTTTCCACACAGGCCACAGTTGCAACAGGTCGGCCCGTTAAAACAGCAGCGCTCTGTTGTGGCTCCACAGTGGTGTGTGTGTGTGTGTGTGTGTGTGTGTGTGTGTGTGTGTGTGTGTGTGTGTGTGTGTGTGTGTGTGTGTGTGTGTGTGTGTGTGTGTGTGTGTGTGTGTGTGTGTGTGTGTGTGTGTGTGTGTGTGTCAACATTGACTCGGTTCTTGTAACGTATCCCATCCCGATTTCTATGTCTGTAAGGGAGACGACGGGCCTGGATGCAGAGAGCAAGACTTCTGGAACAGTTTGCGCCATTATCGTGTTTTCACGTGCACCGCGCTATTCTAAAATCGCTCTCGGAGATCTCCTCCCAAGAAGGACTGTGTGTATTGGGGTGGGCACCACCACACACACAGTGTAATCAACAAAAATGCTGAGCAAAAATAAACCTGCCTGAATGAACTCACTCCCTGTAATTGAGACAAATGAGGGCTCTGACAGCTGGGTCTCGGCTAGAGCAAAGCATATTCGCCAGTGGATGTACTTCTGGGTATGACTGGCTCGCGGTCCTGTCAATAGACCCCATCCGCTTCTCTGTTCCACTCCCCGCCACCATGAACAACACCACGCACCCTGGTCCTTTGCTGATGCACGGGTGTGGAGTCTATAGCCCGTGTGTTCATGCAGGGCAATAATTATCCTGGTTTTTCTTCTGTGTTGCTTCCACACCCACCCTCATGTGTTAAACTAGTGTAAATAAGTGTCGACAGGCAGGGCGTTTTGTTGGTGTTGCAGACCTTTTCTTACGCTAATCATTGTCTTTGAATTGAGCCTCGTATAATAAGGCTACCTTACGTAGGTTGGGGAGGATAAGGCTTTATTCACACCGATATAAATGGTCGGTATATAATAAATGCGTCTGTCTAGACTTGACTTGGACCAGACTGAACTAGGACTGGCTTGCCCCCACCCCCCTCCCCCCCCCCCCTCCTCCCTCTTCTGTGTTCACCTGCCATTCAGTATTCTGCGAAGAGAGGGAGAAAAAGGACTTGCTCGCTTCAATAGGATTCTCTCTTTTCTCTTGCTAACAGGTAGCCAGCAGGTGTTGAGACATCCTTCAGCGCCCGGATCTCGGTCTCCAGTCTCCAGAGCGGAGGAGACTTTGCTGCTGTCTGAGGAGGAGGAGGAGGAGGAGGAGAGGGAGGGGGCGAGCGAGCGAGGCCGCGTCCAGAGCCCTGGATCCACCGCCCTGCCCGCCATCATGGCCGACGCGGTGATCGTCAAGGAGGGATGGCTGCATAAACGAGGTGAGTGGCGAAAACATGCTGATGGTAATGAGGAGTGGTAATGAATAAAGCCCCACGTGGCCGGCAGTGCTGGAACAAAAAGGATGGACTCTGGCTCTCATGGTTTGTTGTTGGAGATTATAGAGGTTCCTCAAAGTCTGAGCCACTTCTGACACAATGAAGGAAAATAGTGGCAAACAAGAGCAAAACAGTGCCTACGCTGAACTTTTAACCCTCTGTTGGAAAGCAACTCTGATTAGTTGTGTGTTGCATAATCGATTGTGTATATATCATTGTTCGCCAGAATATTTACTCATAAATGTTGCCTAATATGCCACATACTTCTGCTAAATGATCTTGTCTTGTCATCGTGGAGCTTCGGGGAGTTCAGGAGTCATCGAGAAACACGTTCTTCTTTTAAACGCTGCCTTCAGAAAACCTTTGAAGGCCGGTGTTTTTCTATTGCATCTCTGCTGTAGCTCAAATTTAACGAGCTGATATCGTGAGTCCCTATTTGGTCTTGTAGCAATAAGAAAGCCCCTTTCTTGTTGATGTCTAGATTCTTATTTAGGATTTTTTTCACCCCAATATATAAGGGTTTGTGGATTCCGCACAATGCAAATGTCAATCACATCCGACAGTTTAAAAGTAAATATTCAACAACACATAATCTGATAAATTGGAGGCTTATCTGAACTCTTGGATTGACAACATCCTGTAATTGACCCAATGATGGCAGCTGGCCTCTTATTCTAAAGCAACGCCGAAGAAATCCCTGATCCCTCCTCTTTGAAGACTCAATCTAAACGATCAACACCACAACTCAGATGTAATAAGCCGAGCGGTGGCCATGTCTCCAGAAGTCCCGCCGTTCCCCTTTAGCGGGGTTAAGCCGCATTGTATGCTGTCGGTGCTGTTGTGTTTGGATGTGGAGGCATTCCTCGCATACCTGCCGGCTTTCAGCAGCTTTGTGCGTGTGCGCTGTGGGGCCGGCTCCCATCCTACTGCTGCCTCTCCCAGTCTGCCCCCTGCTCAGGGTCACAGAGAGCCCCCACCAGGTAGCCGCAGCGTCCCACTGAGCTGCTGCTATGAGATCCATAGGGTGGCTGAGGCAGATTCACCAAGGTTCAACCTCAGGAGGGGGGGGTGGGGTTAATGGTGGGGCCTAGCAACCAAAGGGCCTCCAGTAAGGACACACACACACACACACACACACACACACACACACACACACACACACACACACACACACACACACACACACGCACACACACAATACCCCTTCGTTCCTGGAAGGCATGGCTTAAGAAGATAAGGTTTGGTTTAGAAACACCCCTGCTGGGTTTCAGTTGGGATTCTTGGGCGGGGGCGGCGGGGGACACCTTGTTCCCTGAAGGTGGGAGGGCAAATTGTCGGGTACTTAACGGTGCTTCATGTGCTAAAGCCCCGCTTTGCATGAACACGCTAAGCATGAGGAACCGCGTGCCGTCTGGCCCAGTGTTGCGTATTTGTGTTGTACTGCCAGATTTACTATTGCCGGCTTCCCTGTGATGTCCAAGGTCCCAGCGAGTCCAAGTGGGTGTGTGTTCGATGCCATAGAATCACGTGTATGACACAAGAGGCTGTAAAACGAGCGGTTATGAGAGAGAGAGAGAGAGAGAGAGAGAGAGAGAGAGAGAGAGAGAGAGAGAGAGAGACGGAAAAGGGAACGATTGTCTGACTTCACCGTTGTTTGCTCTGAGGCCTTTATTTGATTGAGTCCGTTTGTGTTTTGCTTCTATTGTCTCTGGCCAGCGTTGGCGTCGCTCCATTTTCCACACCTTGTACACCATTGATAAGAGAGGATGTCTCTGCAAGGTAGCCGGTGTGAAGTAGAACTACAGGAGCGGTCAAACAGTGACCAGCAGGAAAACACTCCCGATCGGGCCGTGCGCTTTACCTAATTACTCATACAATGCCACGGACGCATTACTGACACACAAACAGGCACGCTCGCTACAACGCATACACTTCCTTTTTTCCCTTAGTGCCCACACACACACTCACATCGAGACACCCACACATATGCACGCACAGGGTTGGACAAACAGCCCATCAGGAGCGGTGAGCTGGCATGTTGTCGCGGCTCGGCAGCTGTGCGCGGTGTGAGATGTCACCGGGGAGCCGCCGCGTGTTGACGGGAGGGCGTCCGGCTGCCACGGCGACAACGGAAGGCAGTCGGGTGTCACGTCGGCTGTCATGCCGTCGTTGCCCTCCCCCGCCCCGGGAGTCACAGCGCAGAAGGGCCAGGGCCCACTTGCGGACCCCTGTCCGACCGTCCGTCACCCCCAGTCCAACCCCCCCGCCCCCTCCCAGACCCGGCGCTGCCACTCTCTAGGAGGCCCGGTCTCTGTGAGGCACCGCCCAGGTGACTCATATCTCTCACTCTCTCCCTCCCTCCCTCCCTCCCTCCCTCCCTCCCCCCGCCCGGTACGTGAGGGTAATGAAAGGTTTCTCCGTGCCCTGTTGTCCGGGGCCAACTGATCATTTCACACACAAATTGCAGCCTTTCGTGGTAAACAGCAGACGGGAGGTAATCCGCTGCACACGCGGGCTGAGTTGCAACACTCTTAATCGGCAGGCGTGTTTCTCCCACGACGTTTTACTTTCTTAAACAGTGTCAACTTGCGTTCATGTAGCTCGCCACTGCTGTATTTGTCGGACTGACCTTCCGCTGCTCTGCTCCGTTATGAGTCACCTCCGAGACATGCGGCCCTCGTTGGAAAGGCCGATCGCTGCAGTTGAAACGCTCACGTAAAGAAGTTGGACGGTGGCCCCTTTCCCCTCAGCTCCCCTCTCATTCCTGTTTAATTAGTCACGTTTTAGTATGTGAGCGAGCGCTTGTTTTAGACTCTGGTACGCGCTCATGTCCAGTGGGCCAGGGTGGGGGGCGGGTCGTGGCTGGGGCATGACGAGGGTGAGCGCGGCGTCTCTCTTGGCACGTTGTTAAAACCCAGCAGGGCCTAATCTCCCCCGGTTTGAATTCCAGATTCCCAGCCTTGGGAGTCGTTTGCTGCATTTGTTCCAGACGGGCTCCGCGCGGTCAGATGATCTGAAGGATGTACCCTCCCTGGCCTCTCCCTCGGCCTCGTGTTGCACGTCACACTCCTGATCTGGCCATTGTCCCCCCCCCCCCCTCCATCCCCCACAATCTTGTGGGGACCCCTCCTGTGTGTGTCTGTGCGTCGATGCGGAGTAAAGCATGGTTGATCTGCCTGCATATGGATGACATTGGTCTTATTTGAATGTACATCTGACTTCTTCAATGGTTCAATTGCCATCCACCATGTGCCCAGAATGCACTGTGTTGCAAGTAGAGGCTTGCAACAAACACTGTGACTTTGTTGTGCCTATCATAACCAGTGGTTATGGCGTCCCCAAAATGATACTTCCCTTTTAAGATGATTCACATACTTCACCCACACGGTCTGAATGTGCCTACAGTCTTCAGCGGCCAAACAGATCCCATCAAATGTTACATGTCCTTTTTTTTGGGGAAGTTTATGTTTTTATTTCTATTGCGTTTCCAACAACGAGAAAGCATCATCCCGATATATGAGAGAGAGAGAGAGAGAGAGAGAGAGAGAGAGAGAGAGAGAGAGAGAGAGAGAGAGAGAGAGAGAGAGAGAGAGAGAGAGAGAGAGAGAGAGAGAGAGAGAGAGAGAGAGAGAGAGAGAGAGAGAGAGAGAGAGAGAGAGAGAGAGAGAGAGAGAGAGAGAGAGAGAGATAGATTGTGGGTTCCCCGGATTCCATAGGAGCACTGTGGCCAAAAAAAGCCCAGTGAAGCCCGACAGAACAGGGCTTGCTTGTCCTCCTATTCCCCAGCCCTTGTTTGTTTGACTCATTTGCTCCCCTGACAAGTATAAAGAGCCCGGCCTCCTTGTTAGGCTAACGAAGGCCACAACAACTGTTGGATTGGGGGCACATTAAGCTGCCTCTGCAGTCCTTGATGGGGAAGAACGGACACGGTGGTCGTGTGGTTTGTGGAGGCTGGGCGCAGAAAAAAGAGATGAAATGAGCACACAACTGTGTGTGTGTGTGTGTGTGTGTGTGTGTGTGTGTGTGTGTGTGTGTGTGTGTGTGTGTGTGTGTGTGTGTGTGTGTGTGTGTGTGTGTGTGTGTGTGTGTGTGTGTGTGGAGGGGGGGGTTGGGCAGAAGTTGACTAGCGTCTTTGTGATGTTCCCAGAACATTGCTCAGTGACCCAGTCAGCCTCAGGAGAGGCGATGCTGTGTGTGTGACGTGCTACCCGGACCCTACCATGGTTATGTGCTGGCGGCGGCCATAGAGTCCTGTGGCTGGTTATGTGATCCCAAAAGACACCCTGGGATCGGTCGTCTGAGCAGAGCCCTGGCGCTCATTGAGAAGCATGCAAGGGGAGTCAACGGCAGGAAGGCAGCATCGCTGTACAAAATAATGTCTGCTAAGAATTTGAATAACATAGATATATACATATCGAAAATACTTTTTCACCTGGCCTTCAAAAATGAGGCTTGAATCAGGCTTGAAGTTCTCCTCATGATTTGAATTGAACAGATTCCTTGTGAGTTGATAAAGGTTTGCGATGTGAGTCCGCACAATTTTTTTCTCTGTACTCCAAACATTCCGGCCCACCTGATCAAGGGTGTCTCATGACGGGGCAATCCTGAGTCCCGGAGGACTTTGACTTACTGCCAACCGCAAAAAAAACACACGCACATGCAGAGACACATGCACACGCAAACATACTGAAGTAGTGTATCCTTGAGTGTATAAACTGTATGGATTGATTAAAAACAAATTAAAATAAACACTATGCAAATATGCACAACTATTGAACCATGTAGATAAAAGAAGTAATTAAATGTCAGTTTTCCTTTTTTAATTTCACTGACTTCACAGAACACAAACAGTTGATATACGGTTTTATACAAATACATATGCTATAACACTGTATCGCCCCCTCACACTTTTTGATTGCAACAAAAAGTGCCAATACGCCAAAACCAACGAGTGCAAATGACCCGATGCTACAAACTCCACCATCTACAAACAAACAAAACAAAACGTTGACAAAAAAAAACATCGGCAACTGTTGCCAAGCAGCTCGACTCTCCCCGGACGCCGCCCCCGCCTGACGACGAAGACGGCGACGACAACAGTGGAAGATGACTTGACTGATAGTGTCGTGAGCGAAAGGCCCCGAGGCAGGGCCGGCCGAGCGGGTGGGTGCGCTGGCAGCAGAGGGTGCCTCCCCAGGTGGGCTAGAGGGGGGTATCTGGGCCCCGGGCGTCTGGCCGTCTGGCCGTCCGGTAATGGGACGCGGCGGCGGCGGCGGCGGTGCTCAATGTGCTGGAGAGAAGTAAATGGTTGTGCCGCAGCTGTCGCCGGGCTGGTGCCGCGGCGCGGCGCTGGCGTGGAGGCCCGTCAAGCGGCGCTCTCCCCACTCGGCGCTCTCTCCCCGCGCTCGGGTCTCTGTGCCGAGTCCGCCTGCTCGGTGGCACTGCGGCGCTGGGCTGTGGATGGCCCCGTGGAGATGGCCCTGCTCTCCCTTGGTCCCTCGCTCTCCTCGCTCGTCCGTCTCCTTCCTCCGTCTCCGTCGCTGCACATCCGTCTGGAGTCTAAGGCGGCGATGTCATCCGTTTGAAACACCCTCCGAGTTTGTGACTTGGCCATCTGCCAAAGCCAATATCCGTGATTAGTCAGCATGCCATCGTACGAGAAACAGAACTAAACCCGTTTGGAAGTGTTGACAACAATTATGGATCAATATTGTCTTCTAAATTAAAAACACTCATTACTTCCGTCTTCCGCCGTTTCACACTTCACCCTTCAACTTCCACATTCACTGTCTCCCTTTGGCCCTCCGCCTTCATTACTCTACACACACACACACACACGCACGCACGCACGCACGCACGCGCGCGCGCGCACACACGCACGCGCGCGCGCGCGCACACCACAGCACAATAACCCTGCTGACACCACGGGCCCATGGCGGAAGCTGCTCGGGAATCGGGTAAAGAAACTCCCAGTGCCCGACATCAATCACATCACTGGCACCTCTCTCCAGTTGAAAGAAGGGGGGGGGGGGAAGGGAGAAAGGGGAGGGTGAGTGGGTGAGCGGGAGAGAGAGGGCAGGAGGGAGAGGAAGAGGATGGATCACGCCGGCCAACTGAGCCAGGACGCCGGGGCTGTGGGAAGGCGCCTGAAGCTGGACTGCGCCGTCAGCGCTTTGGACCGGGGCGTCTGTGTCTCTGTGGTATCCCGGTGTTTGGCTCCTCCGTCAGGGGAGGCTTTAGCGCCACCCCCCCCCTTCTCGCCGGGTTCACTGCGGGCTGCAGGAGGACGCATGACGCTCCAGCGGTGACGAGGAAACGGTGGGAACGCCGTCGCCTCACCTGCTGCTGCGGTCGTCACCGTGCCGCAGAGGGGGCCGGAGCCTTGTCCCCGCTCCGCCGTATGAGGGCGTCCGGGGCCCTACTCCGGCCATTGAGAGTTAATTGGCTCTAATTTGCGCTAAATAACGCGTGTTTATTTGTTTGCAATGCGGTAACCCAGTTAACTAATCCAGGGACGCTTGTTTGCCCAGTGAGAGAGAGGGAGGGGGGGGGGGGGGGGGGTTGTGTTGGTGCAGTTGGGGGGAAAATCTCTGGCCCCATTGAGGCAAGAGGGGATGTGGGGGCTTTGTGTGTGTGTGTTGGTGGGGTTTGGTTTGTGCTGGGGGTTCGGGGGCTGGGGGGCTGGGGGTGGGGTGGGGTGGGGGGGGGGTTGCTTCCCACAGTGTGTCTATGGTAATCAGCAGGTGTCACTCGCCGCAGAGAAGAAGTGAGCGCTTTCTTACGAGCGTGAGAAAGAGGGTTTGCCGCCATCGAACCCCCCCCCCCTCCCCCCCCCCCCGCTAGCCCCACTGCCATCCACAGCCCCCCCCACCCCCCT
>NC_079416.1:11038253-11053253 GCF_026213295.1 Gadus chalcogrammus | reverse complement strand
TAAAACGCAGGCGTCAGAGGCGCGCGTTACGGATGTCAGAGCAGCAGGCGTTCTTGGAAAGGCGCCCGCATGTGCTGTAAACGATGAGATCTGCTCATTTCAGGGATGGCTTGACAGAAATATCTGAGGTGTGTGTCTGTGTCTGTGTGACAGACGTGCGTGTGTGCATGTAGAACGCACACACACGCACATGCACACACACCCTTTAGATCTCTCTTGTTTGTGTGGTTGTGTTCTTTGTGTGTGTATGTGTGAGTGAGAGATATCATATCTGGGTTGTGGCCATGATGTCTATGTGGAGGTTTCCTGTTTTGCAGAACGCTCTGACATCAAAAGTTGTTTATTTAACTGGAGCAACTATGAAGATGAATTGACTTGAAAAGCAAAAGGCTCGCTTGTCCTGTCTCATTGTTCTCTGTCCGCCTGTCACACACACACACACACACACACACACACACACACACACACACACACACACACACACACTGTGTTTCTACATTAAGTTATGACACCTGGACGAGTGAGTTTATGAGAAGGAACTGTCCTCCAGTGATCTTCTCTATGTAACAGGTGTGCTCTGTGGCGTGTCGGACGTCTCCCCCCCACAGAGGCAGGACAGAGGGGGGGGGGGTGAACACATAGCAGTGCCGGGGCTGACCCCCCGACGGCCCTCGCCAAGCCTGAGGCCCCGCTTTTCACTTTCAGGCCGGTCATATCGAAAGTTCTAGATACGAGAAAGGGGAAATGGACGGGCGCAGGAAACGAGTCAGGCAGCGAGGATCGGTGCGGGGCTGTTGTTGATCCTCCGACTGAGGGGAAAGGAAACCGACCCAATAAAGAGATGAAGCCAGTTCTGAGTAACGGCAGACACGCGGCCGTGTGGCGGATGTGGCCTATTCCACTTCTTGTGTCATGTGACCCCGTCTGTGGTCGCAGATGAGGAAGTGTGTGCGTCGTGTTTGTCTAGAGAGCAGGACGGGGGGGGGGGGGGGGGGGGGGTGGCAAAGACGTGGTCCGTGTAGGAAGGAAAGGTTTCCTCAGTTGGAGGTTCATGCGGTGGCTTTTCTGTGTGTGGGAGGGGGGTGGGGGAAGTGGGATGTTTTGAAGACTAGCATTTCCTCTTTCCTCTAAAATACCTAGTAATTCATTAAACAAAAAGAATGACCTTTCTAAGGCGAAGGGGGGGGCCGGGTTCTGCGTGCGATGGCGCCCAGAATGTAAGCGCTGTGAGCCAGAGTGTCGGGAGGGGTTTAGAGGTGGACTGTGGGTGTCACATTCCCCCCCTGATGAGCCTGTTGTTGATCTCATGAACTCCCCCCCGTCTCCACTCCGCCCCCCCCCGTGTCTGCCTGGACGGTTCATTCGCGCAAAGTCACACACACTTTGATGTACCGCTGATGCGACATATTGCAAAGGAGACGGAGACGGAGGCCGTTGGCTTTGACGCCGACGGTGACGAGGAAATCGGCCGGCGTCCTATTGACACGGTGTCATTGACCATAACACACACGCCACGGAGCCCGACCCCTGCCATGAGAGGAGTGTGGAGTCGGCTGCACGCTAGTGCAAGGTTGCGTCATCCGCGGCCGCCGAGTCTGCCTGACAGAAGCCAATGCAAATACGCAAACAAAACAAACGGGCCTGGGAAACTAAGACTCATCACCCAGAGCATTATCCCACAGCGTCTGACCAGAGTGGGTCGGTGCCTGCCAGAGTTTTGGTTTTAAGTGATGATAAATGATGAGAACTGACGGTGAAGAAACAATCAAAAACCACAATGCAATATACCGCACTGTAGGCTAGAAATAGTTTGTCTTTGGGCAACCGACACGATATGTAAACTGGCTTTCCTTGGCTCTTGGCGAGGCTTAAGCAAACACGCCATCCACACAGCGCCGGCCATAATGAGGAAGATTTGAATGAGCTCTTCCTCGCACATTGTCATGGCGCCGGCAGGATTCACGCACGCACGCACACGCACATGCTCACGCACGCACGCAAACACACACGCCATTGCTGGCGCCGCCAAATTGTGCACATAGTGTCCTCTGTGAGGAAGGGCTGGCATGGGCCTTGGCTGGATAATATGGGTCAGCCAGAACCACTGACCACTGACTGGGGCCCCAGCTGGGGGCCCAGCATACAGGGACAAAACGCTCGAGGGTGGGGGGGAAGGGGGGCAAAGAGACACTGGGGCTGCGGCGCGGAGTGAGGTGTGGGCGACGCCCAGGAAGCGACATTTGGAGCAGGTTGTCGTGGTTGCTGTTGTGGTCGGTTGCGATGCCTACCGGGACTGCTGCTCTGACGGCTACTAAAATAAGTCCTGTGTGAATCACGAGGGAATGTTTTTAGCAACCCCACTATGCTCGCCGTTCAGGGCGGGGTTCGGCTCAGCGTCCGGGACGGGGTTTTCTTCGATAAGGGGCCAGGTGACGTTGTTTATAAAGAAGCACCAGCTCGCGTCTTCCATGAAGCCTTTCTTCCCTTATTTACAATACTGCAGTCCATTATGGTTTAACGTTTACCAGACCCCGTATTTGTTGAATATACGCCTGGTGTGAAAAAGAATGGAATGGCATTTTAATACACCGCCTTAAGGAGCACATATTTTTATTAACTCGCCACAGTTACGTTTGTCTGGAGACCTATTTTAGGTTTGGCAACTTATGAACAAGGCCTCGAGTTTCAAACAAAACCATTTACTCCCTGAAATCATTTCATCTCGGCCATGCGCAGTGGAACAGATCCATCGAGGATTCCTCGTGTGTGTGTGTGTGTGTATGTGTGTGCGTGTGCGTGTGTGTGTGTGTGTGTGCGTGTGTGTGTGTGTGTGTGTGTGTGCGTGTTTAATTAGGGACGAGGCATATGCGTGTAGCCACCGCAGAACGGCTGACAAAGACGAGGTAATTTTCGAAAATGAGCCGCGTTTGGTGTGCGAAAACACATACCCTGCAGAACAGAGGGGATGAAAAAACCCCAACCCTGGGCATGATGAAAAATGTAACAACATATTGGACATCTGCTACAGATTGAAGTCTAAAATATGCTGCGCTGCGGGGCAGATGTTTGCTCTGGGCCGGGTGTTTCTTTTTTTCTCGTTCTGCCACCTTGCCAGTTGCAGTAAATCAGGTGGCAATTTTTTTTTCTTTTTTTTTCATTTCTTCATCTTTTCTTTTTTTTTTTTACACCATAGTGTTTGTTTTCTGCGTAATAGCTCCGTTCTGTCCTGGCGGGGGTTTTACAGAAAGCACTTAATAGTCTGTATCACGTTTCTATCTGGTCGCAGGCACATCTGCATTTAAATGAATGGGTTTTCCCCTCCATATAGTAATCAAGAAGGGGATGAATGAGTTCAGTCGGTACCTTCTGTACCGCACGTTGTTGATCTTAAAGGCAGAAGAATATACAAAGAAATCTCCAGTTTTGATAGGAAGCGGGCAAGGATTGTCTAGCTCTGTCTGGACTGATCTGGGGCCAGTTATACTCAAGGGCCTGCTAATGTCTGCACTTTTGCAAGAAGAGCAGACTTTATCGACTGATCCTGTAACACACACACACACACACACACACACACACACACACACACACACACACACACACACACACACACACACACACACACACACACACACACACACACACACACACACACCCTGCCTGCCTGCCTGCTCTCTCAATTGGACACACAAACACTTCTGTGTTGGAGGAAATGGGGCAATTAAAGACAGCTTGCTTTGGCGCTGCATGGGGTTAATACACTGCTCCATAATTAAAAATAAATTACACTTTTTCCTGTATAAATATTCAAATTTCTCTCCAGTATGTTAGGCTGCCTTGTTATGGTGCGTAATCTTTTTTTTCTACTTTTCTTTCATTTTTGCCTAACATCTGGCGCATCATTTCCTGAACCGTCGCCGAAGTAAATTGCATTTTGTGTGCATGTGAGGGATTCAGAGTTTCTCGTGTGTTAAAGTGGATGGGATTGACATGCACGGATGAACTTTATAGACTCTGTCTGAAATGCTATTTTAAGAGGAGAGGAAAAAAAGTTACTGTTTCTGATCCCTTAGCCTCACACGCAGACACACACACACGCACGCACACAGAGATATGCTCAGAATTGACAACTTTTACAGAACAAAAAATATCTTTGGTTGCCCATTAGAGCCACGCAATGTTTTGAATTCCTGTTCTCCGTGTTTCCTTCCTCATTATCCACAGACCACTGTTCTGCCGTTTAAAGGACAAATGGGACAAAACTGATGATTTCGAACACCTTGACATAAAAAAGAGTGTAATGGGGAGGGGGGGGGGACTTCTGGTCAGAGGGGGCCGTCAGGGTGGGGCTGAAGGTTCCTGACTCCCCAGTAAACCCATTTGTCCTGCCACTGACCTCCAGTCAGAAAGGCAGGCCGACAAGGTGGTCCTCTTGTGAAGCACTGCATGGTAGCATAGCATAGCAATGAGAGCGCAGAACAACCAGTCCCCCATCTCACCCAATCGGATGAGAATATCGAACGCTATAGCTCACTGTGTTTAGGTTCTATATACAATGCAAGCGTTGACATTTAGTATGCTTTACATTTACACAGTTTTGTGCATCATGTGTGTGTGTGACCCCCCCTTCAAGCAATCTCTAAACTATTTCCCCCCTTTCTCTAACTCTCTCTCTCATGTCTCACGCAGGAGAGTACATTAAGACCTGGAGGCCGAGGTATTTTCTCCTCAAGAGCGACGGTACATTCATCGGCTACAAAGAGCGACCGCAGGATGTGGACCAGCTGGAGACCCCCTTAAATAACTTCTCTGTCGCACGTGAGTGTCTGTTCCTGTACAATTTGCACACTTTTCTGCCCCCCCCCCCCCCCTTTCTTACTGCTGGCAACTGTGTTTTGTCTCCGGAGTTGATGTGTTTACATACTTGGTGAGAGTCTCTATGTAACTTCATATCCACATGTTGTGCATTAGACAACGCAGTGGCTGCGTCCGAGTCCACAGAGTACACAATGCAACAGGGATAAAAGAAAAGATTAGGGGAAATGGGACAAAAGTGAAGTGATGAGACTGAACCAGTTCAATATTAACCCCCCGGGGTGTGAGGGTCCCGCTCGCAGGGAGAAGGGTTCTGTGTGGTATAACACGCCAAACAGTTTGCCATCACTGCACTGCCATTCTTATAAAGTCATAACTCTCCCTCTCTTTCCCCCTCTTTCTCTCTCTTTCTCCCTTCTTCTTCAATCTTGGTATCTCACCCTAACGCGCTGTTTATTATGAATAGAAAAATAAGACAACAAGAGGGAGGAAAAAAAGTGGAAGAATGACTGTGGAGGCGAGCCCGCCGCAGCGCCCCATCACAGATAGGCGCGGGGACAAGCTGTGCCAGTGACTGAACACGGCAATTAGACAACATACTGTTTGTTTAACCGAATGCCTCCTCCCTGACACTCTTGAGTTATTGTGGCTATTAGCCGGCTGATTTCAATTATTTATCTCAGCTCCGTTCTTCTGAAGCCCGCTCTCGCCTCCGCCCCTCCCCTCCCCTCCCCCTCCCTCCGTCGACGGTTGCTCCTGTTTAGACTTCCAGCGCCGCGACCTCGCCGCGAGAGTACAAACCGTTTGCGTGGCTGCTGATAGGGGGTAGGGGGGGGGGGGGGGTGGCGGCGTGCTACAGCTGGATCCCACAGACGCCGTGACGGAGCGCCATGTTGGAGCACAGTGGTGGGTCCACGCGCCTATGCTCCATCCATCAGGCGGAGGCCATTTTGTGTCGCCGTTCTGACAATTGTGCTGACAGGTTTTCTGTCGCCGAGGCAGATGTTGACGCGCCGGGCGGAGAAAGGGGGCTCAGCCGCGACGCGGCGGTGTGACTGATCGTTGGGTCCTGTAATCGTCTTCTTGTCTGGTTTTTTCGTCGCCCAAAACGGTTGGACATTTTTCGCGGGCGGGGAGATGTCTTCGTTCGCTGCATCATCGTGATGCCATTTGCTTGGACAGATTATGATTGGCGTGGAAATCGCGGGTCTTCTTTGTTAATAGTTTACAAAGGAAATGAGCAAAGTTTTTGGAGAAACATTTTGAATGTATTCAGACATCCACAGTTTGGGCTAATGTTTGGCTATTTAAATATCATGATCCCAATATATTAGAATTAGGGTCATTAAAGTTAATAAAATACTTAGTATTTTTGTCTCAACATTAAAATACAACGATATACAGTATATTGCAGCTTTTACTTGATCTATCCAATGTCATCAAAACATAAGTACCACGGTGTCATTCACACATGTCTTCATGGTGAGGCGTACAACGTACATGTACGGATCTCTTTGTTCCTTCGTCCCAGGCTCCCATTTCCCGTCTAGCAATCAAATGATCACTTCTCCTCCCTTTATTTTCCAGTGCACTGAGCACAAGGCCCTGGATGCTTCAGTACGGCCGGCTTTAGGGCCTAGCCGCGGCCCCCTCTCTAGCGCTGTGCTGCGGTATAAAGTCATTTCTTCGCCGTAGAGCAGCTCATTGGCCTCGCTACAGTGGTCGGACGCAGGCGGCATCCACGGGGAGGGGGGCTAAGGTATCTCCTGGTTCACCCCGGGCTTCGGTGCGCTCACCGTTGTTCATTTGCCAGTTGACTAGTCGTCATGGTAGCATGGTAGCGTTAACTTAGCCGCAAGAACCCTTCTCTTGAGTCGGACACCAGGGAAACTGCTCGTATATCCTGTCCGGCCATTTTGTTTACCGTAGCGTTTAGGAACCATCGTTTTTATTGGGACGCAGGAAAAGGCAATATATAGGGGTCATAGACTTCAGCAAGTACTGCTATGCTAGTAGAGAGAGTGGAGCACTGCCAATATCAGGCTGTCATCCCGTGCATAAAAACTGCCCCCTGCAACAGCAAACTGGAAAAAATGAAAATCAAGGCTGTTTTTGTTTTTGTCCTTCCATTTCTAACTAATGAGAACAAATGTGAATCATTGCTCACCGCCAGTTCCACTTTCTTCGTTCCATCTGTATTCCCTGTGAGTCTGACAGATTGGTATGTGTCCCTCAACGCAACATCTGCAGGAGTGTGATGGCGTGAGTTGGGAGTGAGGGTTGAATTATTGGAGAACTGTCTCTTCTCTTCTTTGAATCTCTTCTTTGATGAGGGGTGCGTGTAACAACACTTTCTCAAATCCACCCTTTAAACTCTGCCCGCGGGCGAAGGGGTTAAGTTTCACTCTCTAACCTCGGCATCCGAAGACGCAAAGAGTTTCCTGAACATGTTTTTAATCTTCACGTCACCAATAGAGCAGAATAGAGCAAGGACTGACAAAAAACAAAAATGCTACTGCACACATGTCATACGGCATTTGTGTGTGTGTATGTATATATATTTGTGTATGTATGTATATATTGCTATAATAGGCATTGCAAATATAAAGAGCATTGACTATTGTACTCAAAGCACTCTTTGAAAAACATCATGCCACTCTATTCCTTGAAGAAATCGGGTTGGAGAAAAGGGAAAGCCAGAGACTCGGGGATCATTGCTTTGTTCATCCTTTTTAAAGTACACCTGTTCCATCCCAGAGTGGCTGGCCCCGGCTCCGGCTCTGTCTGTTAGGGCCGGCGATCAAGATAAATGGTTGTAACGGTGGCTCTGTCTCTTCCCCCTTCTTCAACCATCCACCACGCCGCCGCCCCCCCCCCCCTGTCCGCCGCCTCGCCCTCCTTCCTCCAAACGGTGGTCAGAGTGCCAGCTGATGAAGACAGAGAGACCCAAGCCCAACACATTCATCATCCGCTGCCTGCAGTGGACCACTGTCATCGAGCGCACCTTCCACGTGGAGACCCCCGAGGAGCGGTAAGCCAGCCCGCCCACCCCTCTCCCTCTCCCTGTCCCCGCTCCTCCTCCTCCTCCTCCTCCTCCCTGTGGTTGGAACAACCAGCGGAGAGAGCGAGAGAGGCACACACACACAGACACACGCACGGGTACGTCAGACTCAGCACTCATTGGCTTCAAGTAGACCTTCATCCAAACAACGAGTGTGTGTGTGTGTGTGTGTGTGTGTGTGTGTGTGTGTGTGTGTGTGTGTGTGTGTGTGTGTGTGTGTGTGTGTGTGTGTGTGTGTGTGTGTGTGTGTGTGTGTGTGTGTGTGTGTGTGCGCGCGCGCGCACGCCGACCCAGGAGGTCAGTGAGAGATTGGCTGAAGTCACACTTGAAATTGTTTCCTGACGATAAGGAGCCAATTACAGGGTCGGAATGCATCATGAATGCATCATGGGGGCCTGATGCTATCGCCGCACTGCTTGTTCCGCCCGCAGGGAGGAGTGGACCAAAGCCATCCAGACGGTGGCCGTGGGCCTGCAGAAACAAGAGGAGGAGATGATGGACTCCTCCCCCGACCCCATGGACATGGAGGCCTACCTGACCAAACCCAGACAGAAAGTGGTACTGCACTTTATCCCCCTTTTACCATGTCCGTCCGGTGGGGTGCTCTTCCCCCCGTGACGCCCCTTCTTCTGCCGCGTCGGTTCGCTCTACGAGTTCCACAGGTCCCTCCTGGATCCGTTGGCCGTCCGTTCTTCTCTTTATCGAGTGAGGGGGGGCGTTTTTGTCGTCTCTCTATACTTTGCTAAACCCTAAAACTCTCACTTGTTTGCCTCTAACCTAGACCCCGCTGCCCTTTGACCTTTTCCTTCCGCCCCCCCCCCCCCCCCCCGCCCCACTCAGCCCCTACCCACCTCCCACTCAGCCTCCCCAACCCCCACCCCCCATACCCAGCTGTTCCACACAACATCAGCCGCGAGCAGCTTAGCACGGGATAGCATTCCCGTCGGCATGTCTCACCGCCGCGTGCTCCCCCTCCCCCCTCCCCCCTCGGGCATGACACGGAGGTCCGAGGCCGCGGGATTGGGTGTCCCTCACGCAAACGTTTTCGTCACGGCGGGGATCAAAGGTTAACAAAGACCTGGCTTCCTCCCTCGTATAAATACATGCCTGAGGCCTTGCCGTTTTGGAACACGTGGGGATTGAGCTGTTGCTGAAATAGCACCTGCTGTATTCTCCTGGGGTGGTTGTTGTCCCTTTGGGGGATAGGTGGTATATCTTGGCTCGAGCTTGAGTCTTCCGTTGGTAACCGGACACTGTGTGTGTGTGTGTGTGTGTGTGTGTGTGTGTGTGTGTGTGTGTGTGTGTGTGTGTGTGTGTGTGTGTGTGTGTGTGTGTGTGTGTGTGTGTGTGTGTGTGTGTGTGTGTGTGTGTGTGTTCTCCTCGGCAGACGATGCACGACTTTGAATACCTCAAACTCCTGGGAAAAGGTACCTTCGGCAAAGTCATCCTGGTGAAGGAGAAGGCCACGGGACGCTACTACGCCATGAAGATCCTGAAGAAGGAGGTGATCGTGGCCAAGGTGGGTGGCCGGGGCCCCGGGGCCTGTTGATACGAAAGGCTTTTCTCCGTCATTGTGGGGAAACCCGCTCAAAAATGCTCATTTTTCTTCTCCCCGTGTTTTTCATCCAGGATGAAGTTGCTCACACACTAACGGAGAACCGAGTGCTCCAGAATTCCAAGCATCCGTTCTTGACGGTGAGGACCCCCCCGGCCCCCCCCCCCCCCCCCCCCCCCCCCCCTACCCCAGCCCCTCTTCCATATAAACCTAAAGCAAACCCTCCCTCACCATCACAATCGTCCATCGCAGCGCCTCCACTCACCCGCCCCTCAGACCCATTGAGTCAGGACAGGAGGCGAGGCGGGGGGGGGGGGGGGGGGGGTTAACCAAAACGTTCTGAAGAGCCCTGTGCTAAAAGGAGTCTAGTAGGTCGCAGGGCCTCCTCTACATGACAGAGGTGCTCCCATTCACCAGCCCCCGCCCTCCATCAGTCTGAGGCTGGAGCGCTGGGTGTGTTGTTGGGCTACCGAGTGGAACGCAGAGTCCACAAAATAACATCATGTGATGCTCGACCGGGATACAACCGAACACTGTGCCTCAGTTTGGCCGCGCATCCTGTGCCTGTGATCAACAGGCCGTTGAGGAGAGTGTCTCTTAAGGACACCGTGGGCCAAACTGCTCTGGAAGGATGTTGAAATCCCATTGAGGATGAAAAGAAATGTAAATCAATAGTGCATTCATATTCACTATAGTTAATATATTATTCATGTTTATATACATATATGGTGTGCGTTGAAAATGTCACAGTGCAGCGGTGAGTCTCTTCAGTGTCTCCTCTCCCCTCTCCCTGCAGGGCCTGAAGTACTCGTTCCAGACCCATGACCGGCTGTGCTTTGTGATGGAGTATGCCAACGGCGGCGAGGTAAACCATTCTGATCGCCCCGATCAATACGTACCCTAGGCCGCGCCCGGCCTCCCGATCGATCGTGCGGGCTGGAGCGGACGCTTTCTCAACCGCGTCTCTCCCCCCTGTCCTTTCCCCTTCCTTCCTCTCCCATCCATCCCTCCCCCCCCCCGGCCTCCCCCTGCCTCCCCCTCCAGCTGTTCTTCCACCTATCCAGGGACCGTGTGTTCTCAGAGGAGCGGGCACGGTTCTACGGCGCCGAGATAGTGTCCGCCCTGGACTACCTGCACGCCGAGAGGAACGTGGTCTATCGGGACCTGAAGGTTTGTGTGTGTGTGTGTGTGTGTGTGTGTGTGTGTGTGTGTGTGTGTGTGTGCGCGTGCACGTGCACGTGCGTGCTTCATCGTCTCTTCCCTGCCTCTTACAGCGGTGTGCACTCACCCGGACCATTCCTCTAGTCCCCTCTCTATCGCTCGCTATTTCGCTTTTTTTTTTTTTCCGCTGTGTCTACGTCTTTGTCCTTTGCGCCCTCACCGTTGCTCTCCCTCTCTCCTCGTCTATAACTCAGTCTCTTGTTCGATCGGTCTGTGTGTTGCTCTCTCGGCGCTCTGCGTTCTCCTCCTCCCACCGACTCTCCCTTCATCTCTCTGATGGCAGGATATAAATAGGGCTTGCCTCCGTCCAGAGCAGTAGCAATGGCAGCAGCCAGAGGCGTATTGATCAGACAACCCTCTTTCCTCCAGAGCCCAGACCTCCCTGCAGCTGCAGCCACAGCCACTGTCCGACAGCCGACTGCAGATAAACAAATGACAGCCACCAGCTCCTACAGGCACACAGACACACACACACACAGACACACACACACACACAGACACACACACACACACACACACACACACACACACACACACACACACACAGCCTGTCCGGCTGCTTACCCAAGCACACACGGATGGATAATAAGAGCATGCGAGTCTTCCTCGGTGCCCTCATGCCGTACGGGTTTCCAGTGCTGTGTCAGCGTCACTCGGCGCCCGCGACCATGTCAGTGGTGAGGGTTGTTGACGAGAGGCGACGGGAGCGGAGACGTCCCTCGGATGACCTCATAGACCTCGGATGGGTGACGACGAGGCAGGGGGGGGGGGGGGGGGGGAGGGAGGGATGGGGAAGACTAGGGGGGAGAGTGTTGTTTAATTTGCTGGCGGTCTGTAGCCTTCACCCAGGTTTTCAATCGGCTGATGAAACCATAGCAGCCAGGTCAGCACAGACACCCACACCGCCACCGCCACCGCCTCCCCTCCCCATCCCTCTCCTTCACTACCCCCCCTTCCCCCCTCCCCCCAGTGGGTTTACGAGGCAGCCTCGCGGGCCGCCGGGGGTTCTTCTGAAAGTGCCAGGGTAGCAGGATTCAGAGGATGTGCTGACTCTGGCCCCACTGCCGCCGCTAGCCCTGGGTGAGCTACAGCTGCCAGGTGACTTTTACACCGAGGGAGGGAGGGGGAGGGGGGGAGAGAGAGAGAGAGAGGGGGGAGCAGGGAGGGAGGGAGGGAGGGAGGGAGGGGGGGGGAGGGAGTGCGAGGTGGAACGAGGGCACGATGACATTAAGAAAGCCCCGGCCGATGCCAAGTTATGACGTTGTCATGTTCAACGCATTACCTTAAGACGGCCAACTTTCTATCAACGTACATTAGGTTTTGCTCACAGCGGGGCATGCTAATTCTCCCTCCCGATGTCTGGACTGTCTCCTGCAGGCTGAAGGTTGCTCTAATTTAGTAAATCTTTTACCAAATAAGAGTGTTGAGGAGCACCTGGCGTGGCTCTTTGTGAGGCTGCATGCTGA
The DNA here is from genome assembly GCF_026213295.1 of Gadus chalcogrammus. Lineage (NCBI taxonomy): Eukaryota > Metazoa > Chordata > Actinopteri > Gadiformes > Gadidae > Gadus > Gadus chalcogrammus. Next base: position 11,041,138 of record NC_079416.1, on the reverse strand, counting down.
TGCTAATTGGTATTGCATTGCATTATCAGCTACTGAAGGATGGCCGCCATGTCAGGCAGGAGTCGAGGGAAGCTGGTCCCTTTCAGTGGTTTCAACCTCGCTGTTTACCTGGCTACAGATCGCCAGACGGATCATTAATATCGAATAGTCCTGTCCATCTCGTCAAGCAAAACCTATGTGGCATCAAACCAATGGTGTGCAGGTTTCGTGGATAGCTTTACAGATCTGGGCAGCTGAAACCACGCATGGCGGCCAGCCTCCACTTCCTGCTCTCTCCCTTCCTCTCTGTGGTCAAGAGCAATCAAATTAATAATTAAATGTCTCGCGTAACTGAACACCTGCTCTTAACTGCTCTTAAACTCCTGCTTGATGGGATCAGTCCTTTATCATTCCTCTCTATGTTTTAAACATTGCATTACGCACAACACTTTACTCATTTAATATTTTTTTAGGGTGGGGTTCTGTAGGCACTAGGCAACTTTTGACTCTCTGACCCAGCAGTCCTACTATGTTATAGAAGAACTTCTGGGAGGAGACGGCTGGACGAGTCTGGGCTAGAAACCCCAAACGGCCTTGTTTCCTCTTTCACTACAAAGATATTCTACTGAGGTGGATGAATCTTTCAATAAGTGTATTCCTACTACGGCCAGTCTAGATGGTGTTCATCTGAAATGTTCACAGACATTTCTTTGCACTTCACTACTGCTGGTAAACTCTGTGTTTGCGGCGGATAGCAAATGATGCCCCTACAGATCAACACCTCCAGCAACCTCATTGGTCGAAACAAATAAGAAATAATCTTTTTTTGTTAACGCCCTGTTCACCCATATTTGACCTCGCCATATTTGTGAGATTAGGCTACCTGCTTCAATCCCCCCTTTCAGGATAAAGTCTGCATATGTCTTCTCATGCGCTTGCCATCATCGGCATGGACTCTGCTGTCATCCTCCTCCAAAGCACATTAAAAACAAGCTGGGTGTCGTATTGAATCCTCAAACATCTGTGTTAAAGCTGCAGCCAGAGAAAACTTAAGCTAACAAACACCCCTCGCCCCCTCCTCCTCCCATGTGCACCTCACGCCCTGCGTATGTGCGTTACCACGGCAACCCGTTTCTATTTTCACTTTTTTCTGTTTTCACTCTTTTCTGTTAATCCGTTTTCCAATTAGTAAATTTCTCCTGCTTGTTACGTTAAAAAAATGTTTTTTGCTTCCTGTGTCCTCAGCTGGAAAATCTCATGCTGGACAAAGACGGACACATCAAGATCACAGACTTCGGTCTGTGTAAGGAAGGCATCATCGATGGCGCCACCATGAAGACCTTCTGCGGAACACCCGAGTACCTGGCCCCCGAGGTATCAGAACCACTCCGACACATCAGACCTCATTCAGCTTTCAGTTCAATACAGGCCATTTTAATAGGAATGTCCTTTTGGGGACATTCACCGATAGTTTTATACACAGTGAGTGAATAAGTTTCGTAGCAGGGGTGGCCCCAATGGGAATTGAACTCTTAACTCTGTGTTGATGCCTTTGTCGTCATTAATGGAGGCACCATTCTGAATCATTTAATTTCGTGGCGTTTGCTTGACCGCATTACTTTCAATGCAAAGGAAAAGAAACACGGTCAAGGCAGCCGTTGCAGTATCCTCAGCCAATTGTTATCGGGCAGAACGGTAACTAAACCAATATTTAGCAGCACTATCCTACAAAAAGTCAAAAGATGGCGTTTGATTAGACAATAGGGGAGTCCGGGGCAGCTGTTCCCAAAGGCCTGTCCAATCTGTGCCTGAGGTCTGTGAGCAAACAGCCCGTTGTGGCGGGGCGGCCGCCTCCATAGGGGGGGGGGGGGGGGGGGGGCACTCGCCATCGCGTGCAGGTATGACCGGTGTCAGAAGTGTGGGGGGGGGGGGGGGTGTAGGGTCTTATGTCATCTGATACGGCATTGTGAGCACAGGCGGTGTGTGTGTGTGTGTGTGTGTGTGTGTGTGTGTGTGTGTGTGTGTGTGTGTGTGTGTGTGTGTGTGTGTGTGTGTGTGTGTGTGTGTGTGTGTGTGTGTGTGTGTGTGTGTGTGTGCACAGACAGAGGCCGCCCTGTTGCCGCAGGAGTGCTTCAGGAAGGAGACGAGGTGGCCGTGTTGACACAGTTGCCCGATAGTTGTTTTTAGCCTCCATCCAGAATTTCCTGGGTGTGCGTGCCTGTATGCGTGTATACGTGTGTGTGTGGGGCCGGCGGGCGGGCGGGCGGGGGGAGGGGGAGGGGATGGGTTCGGACATGGTGGCCGCAGTGCCTCGGTCCTGAGGGAAACGTGAGCTGTAGCCATCGGTGTTGGGGGGGGTCTACAGCTGAGGGGGGCACCTTGTCTACAGCTGTTGCGTGACACCAGGGAGTCCAGAGACGCACAGTCCCCCCCCCCCCCCCCCCCCCTCCCCACTCAGGCCGGGCGTGACCTCCCCAGGGCCGGAGGGCTGGTCTTCATCGTGGGCCTAGCTGCTCCTAGCCCTCCTCCTCCTCCTCCTCGCCCGCTCCACCTCCCCATCTCCCTTTTCCTCCATTATTGTTTTGAGACGGACCTCAATGGCCGGCCTTGTTTCCCCCCCCCCCCCCCCCCCCCCCCCTTTCCCCCGCTCCACCTGAACGCGGCGTATCGATGGCGTGGCCGTATCGTTGTGTGTAAACAGCGAGTTTGGGTTCCTCTGACTCGGACCCCGCGCAGGAGACCTCCAGCGGTTGGGTCTTTTAAGCTACGTGCCGGGCCGGGCGTTGGCTCCGCCTCTCGCTGGATTCGAAATTTTTGGATCTGTATAAAAAAATCTTGCCCAAACATTTCCTAAACCATTGAATCAACGTGAACCTGGCACTCCGCACTCGTCCTCCTCTACCCCC